>NW_021621022.1:2505568-2634499 GCF_004785775.1 Grammomys surdaster
CCTCCTGCCTCCTCCTGCCTCCTCCTGCCTCCTCCTGCCTCCTCCTGCCTCTTGCCGGCATTCCGCATTCGCATTCAAAGACCTCTGCATAGAGTGCCTCCCTAAAACAAGCTCTGTTCGGCATAGAGATAGGACCAGTTTCCCTCTGACCCAGGAGCAAGAGGCAGAGCTGCACCACATCCACAAGAATTAAACAGATATCATCCATTTGCACATCATGTCAGAAGCCCAAACTTTGCTGCCCAGGGGAAGCCTCTGCAAACCCAAGGGCTCTTTATGCAAGAGTGAACACACTGTACCACAGATGACACCAGCTCCAGAGACCTCTCTCCTCATTCCTTGTGGGCCTTTACTTTGCTATTAGCAGCCTTTAGTCAAAACTACAGGCACAGAGCACATGACAGCTCCAAGAAACACAACAGGAGCCCTGATCTTAAAGGTCAGAAGTGATCTAACCCATGAAGCCCAGAACATCTAAAGCCCTTGTGGGGTTGTGGACTTTATTCCCTGCATTTATTGTGCAGACCAGATGTGTCATGTTTTCTCTGATTGGTCTGTGGCAGCATCCCTAGTGTCAGATGTACAGAGGCCATGCAAGGTAGGGATGACAAAGCCTCCCAAGAACTTTTTGCTACAGGTTTATAGAAATAGCACCCTTTTGGTGAAGCAGGACTGCCCCCCAGCTCCTCTGTCACCTTGGGGGAGACTCTGATATTCTGTAGATCCTGTACTCCATCTTGTGGTTCTGTTTGACACTCAGATCTCCGCTTGGAGGCAGATGTGGCTACTGTTTGACATGGCAGGAAGCAGAATGCAAACAAGCCACTGGCTCACTTTCCCTCAGCTGGCAGGTTTCCAAACCATATCCCTGTTTAGACCTCTGTACCACACCACCTCAAGGGAAGTAGAATGTCAGAAGTTTGCAATTCTACCTCCCCTGTCTGTGCTGCTTCAGAGCCCACAGCACAGGCCATGGAGACCATCATGGAGACCACCATGGTCAGCAGTGTCGATTAGAGCTCCGCCATTCCTCATGCAACTTTCTTCCTCATGCCCTACTCTTCCCTTGCACCCAGCTTTTCACTCTTGCTTCTTTTGTGCAAGAATGGTTTGCAAGCCTGGTGGCACAGGCCTGGGATTCCAGTCACTCAGGAGGCTAAGGATGGAGGACCACAAGTCTCTTGCCTGTCTGGGCTACAGAGCAAGGTAAAGGAACACCCAGTGAAACTCTGTCTCAGAATAAAAGAAAACCAAGGGGCTAGGTTAGCTCAGTGCACAAAACTTTCCTAGGAAACATGAGACCTTAGGTTCAATCCCTTAGTGGTAGAGGTGAAGGGAAGGGAAGGGAAGGGAAGAAGAGGAAAGAAAAGGAAGAGGAGAGGAAGGGAGAAGGGAGAATAGAGGAGAGAGAGGAGGAAGGTAGGAAAGAAATAGAGAAAAGGATAACAGTTTTACACAGCACCTTTCGTGGGCCAGGCACCATGCTGGGTGTTAGGACCTAGCTGGACAAGCAAAGCCTGTCCCTGTCCCAGGGGAGTTTAGCTCTAAGAAGGCTGGTTGGTATAGGCAAGGCAGAGCTCAGCATATGCTGATATTTGTGGGAACGAAAGATGGCTAAGAGCACTGTAAGCATTGGTTCTAAGAATCTGGGGAAAAGGCTTCTCCATGAGAAAGTAGGAGAGGATTCTAGGATAACGTAGCATGACATAAACCATGCTGGGGGCAAGCATCCCCAGGCTAGGTTGTAATCCCCACTGTTCTGTTTGATAATCATCTCCGTGCTGTGATTCAAATCTATGTGTCATCTTTCTGCAAATTTATCAGTCTTTTTTCTTCCTTTCCTTTCCTCTTCCTTTCTGGGGCATTGCTAATCTGGCAGAGCCATTGCTTTTGAGGGAACTGCATCTGCTCTGCCAGGCTAGCCACGGACTCCTGAAGGATAGTGGACCCCAAAGGATGACTGGCTCCATTTGGATGAGAGGCACTGTGTGCAGGTCTAGGTGGCCTGTTGCCTCTTTCTCCACCTCCTGCCTCCTTTTTGAGGCTGAGTCCATGCTGGACTGTGAGTACTGCAGAGCAGGTCAGGCTGTGCCCAGCCCCACAGCTCATGCATGCGAGTGGACTCAAAAAATGTACATCCAACAAAAAATAAAACAAACAAGACAGAAGAAAACTACAGTAAGGAGCCAGAAACACAGTGTGATCCTAGAATAGACAGATAGCTGAAGAGAAAGGGTGGCAAAGAGAAGTTTCCCCACTCCTGCTCTGAGGCAAGATGAGGACAACTTTTTTTTTTTGAACTTTTTATTTTGAGGTAATTCTAGAATTGTAGAAAAGAGGCAGTTACCAGAATTAATATCCTAATCACAGTGGCACCAGGGACACTGATCTGTAATTTGACCACCTGTGTTTATTTTCTGTGACCCTGACAGTCTTAAGGGTTTCTACACTGTAGAGTGCCCCTTGGTTTGGATCTGGGTGGTCTTTCCTCTAGTTGGGCTGTGTTTGGGTTTGAGGAATGAGGTGCATGGTGGCAGCAACAACATGTCCTGTCCCCGGTGAAGCTGCTCTTGGTAACTTGGCTAACCTTGGGTCTGGCTTGTTATCTCCTATACAACTATTGTCTCTGCCCCTCATACTGGAGGCTCAGGTCCCTGTCAGGGTCAGGGGAATTAGTCCTCCCTCCTGCAGACATGGCAAGAGAATTCCCCACAGTTCCAGAACATTAGCAACACTGGTTTTTGTTTTGTTTTTTGTTTAGTGTTAGTTTGTTTTGTCAGTGAGGATGAAATCAACGACCGATTACAAAGTGAACGGAGAAGCTGACAAAGTTGTAAAACATTGCCTGCATGTATGTGTTCATGTGTTCATGTGTGTGCATATGTGTAGGTGTTTTGTTTGTTTTAGATCTATCACTGAAGTAGAGATCATGGAGTAGGTAAGACCAGCTGGCCAATCAGCCCAAGGATCCTCCTTCTCCACTTCCCCAGGACTGAGGTTTTTCGCCTGTGTGCTAGAGGGTCAAACTCATGTCTCTATGCTTTCAAGCCAAGCACTTCACTGACTGAACTATCTCCCTAGCCCAAGTCTAAGATACTTTTAAACATCCCTTCAAATGTGTTATCAACTATTCTTTCCTTGAGTTACCTTTACTGACAGAACCTATCTTGGCCAAAAAGGTTGTTATGAAATTAGTTCCATCACCCCACCCTCTGAATACCAGAAAAGCCAGACAATTTCATTTAAAAATAAAGTAGAGAAACCACCAGACACACTGACCTTGAGTCAGACTGTGCGTACATTAATGTCGGCCTCACTGGGCTCTGCACAGTGGCTCCAGCTACCTTCCTCTTTCTAGCAGGCTGGGGAACTTGCCTCTAGCCCTGTAGCTGCTCTGTATGTCCCCAGCCATCTTCTCCCACATCCCATGTTCTCTGGGGACCTTCACTGCCCTTCCCATCCTGGAGCCACAGATACATCATTGACCTTGGATGGGTGAGTTTTTATAAATCCAAGACCTCTCAGGAACAAACAGTGGTGTGCCTATTCATAGCGATAGCACAGAGCACACGAATTCTATGTCTAACAGCCAAAGCAATGTTCCTGCCCACTCACCCATCCCACAGGCCTCTGAGCACTGTTCACACTGTGTAGAGAAATGAGCTGCCCTGAGCCAGCTGAAAGACCTACCTTGCAGGGCTTCAGTAGCTTCTCAACATAGCTGTTCAGATCCCAGGGTGCATGTGGTCGAAGAACCTTCTAGTGGCAACCAGAAGCTCTGGACCCAGTTAAGAAAAACCAATCCCATACCCAGATGGATTTTTTCTCATCTCAGTTAGCTTCAGTGGCTTGTGGCTTCCTGCTAACAGCACACAGAGGTGTGTGTCCCCCTCGTTGTGATCAGACCTCCATCAACAGCCCCAAGAAGCAGCTCAATGTGAGCTCCACCCTCCAGTCAAGTCTTCTGGAGACTTCTGGCTCCTCAGCCCCAGAGGTGTTTCTGAGGAAATTCCGTGGGCACCTGACCTTCCACCATGCTGGTCACGATGATTGCCACCCCAAAGACTTCTTGTGGGTTTTAGTTCACCACATGGCTGGTGTTTTCCCTCAGTTGGTTTGTTAGGGTCAACACACCTCCAACTATCTCCAGGAAGTATTTTTTCAGAGGGTTCTGGTCTGGGCCACCTGTGGGAACTAGGGCGGGGTCCTCTCAGTCCGTTGGTTTTGCTTTGCTTTTAAATAATGCTAATATTACTGAGGTCACATGATGGTGTGAGCATTCAGTGGCAGAACAGATGTGACTGGAATGTACAAAATCGATGCTCAGTACGTTCAAATCCCTCCATGTTTGACAGTTTTGTAGCCAGCGTGTGACTCTGATCTCAGAGGTTCTTGAACCGATCACTTTGCCTGTCAGTAAAAACTCAGAGAAAAGACAGTGAGGTGACAGGGAAGGACTGTGGCACCATGGTTGGGTATCTCCTTTCCTGCATCAGTCAAGAGGCAAATGGTACCAGGAGGGTTGTTGAGAGGACCTGCTGGCCCAGAAGACATCACAGACCCCTGACCACCTCACCATCCAGGCACCTTAAGGGGCCGATGGGTTGACCCTTCCTTTTCTTTAATGTCTGGGAGCCTTGATAGAGTGCATCATCAGTTGGCCAGTTTCTACACCACGGCCCATGATCTACATCCATACGGAGCAGCCTTTCTGGGAGTTTAGAGCTAAGAGAGACTTCACCGCAAGTCCTTGTAGGAAAGAGCTACCAGAAGCTCTATGCAGTGGGGCATGGAGCTCTTGGTTCTATGAGCTGTTGCTTGGCCCCTAAGGTTTGATATGAACTTGTGAATGTTCCTATCATGGTATTTAGGATAGTGTAAACAGCTAACAACAAATAGGCACACATGTGTGGAAAACAAAGGACTGTCTGTCTCAGAAATTATTCCCCGGGTATCAGGTTTTTGCTGTTGTTGTTTCTGTTGTTGTTGATTTGTTTTGTTTTTGGCAAGGTTTCTCATTGGCTTTAAATTTGTTAAGCAGGATAAGATGGCCGGCTAGTCAGTCCCAGGAGTCCTCCTGTCTCTACCTTCTATAGGCTGGAATCATCCCATACCAGCGTTATTTTATTTTAATTATTTTATTTTATTTTATTTTATTTTATTTTATTTTATTTTATTTTATTTTATTTTATTTTATAGCAGGTTCTGAGGATCAGACTGTGGCACCATGGTTGGGTATATCCTTTCCTATATCAGGTTCCTTCTGCTTTCAATGAAAGCACTTTGCCAACTGGACTATCTTCCCAAACCTTGAACAGAGAATGTTTGGACTTGAACCTGTGCACTTGAACCTGAGGCTGGGAGAATACGAAGGGAACCAACTTCCTCCAACACTGTCAGAGTAGGGGGGATGAGAGAGTTTGCTGAGAGGGGAGAGATTCCAATTTGCTTATGGAAACTCACGCTTCTGTTTACCACAGATGTTGGAAACACACACGCACACGCACACGCACACGCACACGCACATGAGTGCGCACGCACGTGCACAGATGGATTCCAGCAACCACTCAGAAAAGAACAGAAATGATGTTGCTGTTGGCTTCAGATGTTTGAGCAGAAGTGAAAAATAATTTCAGCCATTTTCACCGTCACAAAGTCACAGGGCCCCTGAGGACAAGACCCAGGGGAGACATGCTGAGGGATGAATATCAGGTTAGACAGTACCCTTTATCAGACAGTTTATAAATTTGGGGAACCTCAACAGGTCTTGTTGGGACAGGACTAAGACCAGACCCTCGCTCTGACTCTCTGAGTTCTGTGCTCAGCCTGACTGCCTCCCTCAGTCATTTTCCCCCATTTATTTTTGTGCATCTGAGGTAACTTATGCAAATCTCAGGGCTCTCTTTCCATGACTCTACACCGACCTCCTGATAACAACTCATCTATAATTAAAATCAAGAGAAGTGAGCAATAGGATAGTCAAGTTGAAAAACATTCTGATAATCCAAGCCAAGATTCACCTCAAAGGTGGTGGCATGAGACATTAGCTAGTCACCTTTAACGGCAACAAGTATCATATCAGACAAAATTGTCCACAAAGCAAACACAAAGAACAACTTTCAGTTCGTGGGAAAATGCTCAATTATTAAGAACTTCTATTGTGCCAGGATGGCCACTAGTCTGTGCCCTATTATGCTGCCCAGCATGCAGGGTGCTATTTTTGAATAAGGAAAATCATAGGTTTGCTGGTACCTGTGGTAGGCTTGGTCCACAGGCCAGTGAAAACCAGCAACTGTACTAGGTAGAGGAAGCAGGTTTAGTCTTGAGGGTGGAGAAGTGAACCTGCAGTTTATGGGTTAAAGGTCATGTATCCGGTTGTAGACAAGAAGTTGGGAAAGCTACAACTGGCTTAAGGTTATAATTTTGATCCAGGGTGAAAAGAAACACAACCAGAACAGGAAGAACCTTCAGGCAAGGTAGAGCCAAGACACTAAAATCTCTTTATATACCCAGTGAATTGCTGACTATTGTTATGGGTGGGGGCAGATACAAGAGAGTACAGCCAAAAGTGAGCTCAAAGGGAGATGGGAGGGCTTGCTGTACAGCCGTTTGCTTCTCCAGCCACACCCAGCTTGGGCAACTGAGTGTGGAGGGCTTCTTGTTCTAGGTGTCTGAGCATGACCTTGTTCAAAGGATTATCTTGCAATGCAGAAAGAGACTAGACCCTTGGAGGATCCCAACTAAAATGTAAAGGGACTGGAGACATAGCTCAGGGGCTAAGAGTAAGTGGCTCTTGCAGAGAACTGGAGTTTGGTTTACAGCTCCATGTCTGGTGGCTCACAACTGCCCATAACTGCAGCTTCAGGAGAATCCGAGACCTCAGGCTTCCACAGGTACCTGAATACACACACACACACACACACACACATGCATACACACACACACACACAAATAAAAATGTAAAATAATAAACATAAGTCTTCAAAATTAAAGTAGATGCTGATGCTACATTATGCAGAGAAAATAGTGGCTATGCACCTGCAGGGGGGCTCGTTTTATAAACTAAGTCCAAAAAGGTTCCTAAAACCAACCACAGCAACTCTCCGGAGAATCAAGCAAAACCAGAGCATTGCATTGCAATGCCCAGTTTCATCAAAAGTTACAGACGTGAGAATAAAGCAAAACTAAAACAAACAACAACAACAAAGTGGCCTGAAAATAATGCAAAGCCTCAAGGAAGTCTAAGTGTTCAGAGCAGTTGCTATAGATATGTTCGTGGAATTAAAGGAAGATATTCTCAAAGATGTAAAGTGTTACATTTCATGTCTAAGAGTCAGCAGACAGGTACTCTCAACAGAGAGATGGAAATTATAATAAATAAACAATAAACAAACACACAGATGTAGCTGGGGATGTAGCTCAGTGGTTAAAGAATTTTCCTAGCATGCACAGGCCCTGGGTTTGATTTCCAGTACTATAAAAAATAATAAGCAATAAAGAGGATTTCTGTGAATTAACAAAACTGAAACTGGAAAGCCACAAGCCAGACCTGTGTCTGCAGTTGAAAGATGAGGGACTGGCGTAAAATCACTTTATATGGAAACAATGCAAGCCAATCTCATAGGGGTCAGAGGAAACAGCTCGATGGGTGGGCCTCGGGGAGCAGGGAGTGGGTGGAAGGTTAGGAGAATCTTTCCTGCAGTGTGCTCCCGCTGCAGGATGGGAGCTTCTCACATTCATGATGGTGCTTTGGCTATCTCATCTCAGTCTCCTAGACTGCTAAGCTTCTGCTAAGAAATATGCTTATAGTGTAATGGGGTCCTCTTGTACGTGGCTGCATTCACACCTCTCAGAATTCTCTTTGCCTCTGGCTTTTGACAACTTGATTATAATGAGTCTTGAGTCAGTCTTCTTTGGATCGGTCCTTTTTGGGGTCCTTTGATCATCATGAGTCTGGATATCTACTTTCTCCCATGTTTTAAAAAGCTTTTGGCCATCATTTCTTTATGCGCTCCTCTCTTCCTCACCTTCCTGGGCTAGGACAATGTGTATGTGGGCCTGCTTGCTGCAGTTCCTGGAGAGTGTAGTGTTTTCCTCCCCTGACTGCATGGCTCCAAATGTTTGCTGATTCTTCAACCTGGTGAGGTCTGCTGGGGATGGTTGTAACGAAACATTTCACTTCACTCTTGCTGATCTTCAGCTCCAGAATTCTTTGGTTTGTTTGTTTTATGGCATCTCTCTATTGGACTCCTAATTTTATCTAAGTACTTTTTCCTAATAATATTGAGCTGTGTATATTTTTTGGCTGAGCTTATTAAAAAAAACACTATTTTGAATTATTTGGCAGACAACCTGAAGATCCAAACTTGTCTAATTGGAAGCTCATTGTGTCCTGTGGTGGTACATGTTTTATGTATAGGCACACACATGTGTACTTCCATGTGGGCATGCATCCGTGTGTTCTTGAATGTGTGTGTGTGTGTGTACGAGAGTGCTCGTGTGTGAGTGCATGCAGGTGTATTTGTTATAGCTTTGTGTTGGTATCTACACATTTGAAGGGGCAGGTACTTCTTCCTAGCTGATGGACTGTCTTTGGTATGGTAAAAGCTTTGTCTATGACTCAGCTCAAGGGTACTGGCTAAGTGGGGTGTGGGAAATTCCAGGTTCTTAATGTACAGGGATGCTGCATTCAGGGCATGTGTTCTCAGGGAAGTCAGCAACTCCAGGTTTGGTAGGTGGACACTGGTGGCAATAGGGACACTAGAGAGGCACCCAAGCTGTGGTGCTGACATCTGTCCATCAAGCATGTGCTGGAAAGTCCCAGAAGGGGCAGACAGTAAGAGTTTTGGCTCTAAGGAAGCACAGTAGGGTAGGTTCTGAGCAGCCCTCTCAGCTTGGGGTTAGGATTGGGTTTCAGAGGCAAAAGCTGTGAAGGACCGTGACTGACAGTAGCAAAGATGCTAGGATCCTCAGTGGATCCCAGCACTTCCGATTTCACCCAGGGAAGAAAGTGATGGCCAAGGAGAAACCTCTTGGCACTGAGCTGTTAGACTGCCCTGGGGTTAGGATAAGGCACTCAACGGCTCTCTGTGCTCTGCTTGTGCAGCTTCCTGACTGTACTCCAAGCTCCCCAGGACCTATTTCTTTCCGTGGCCATTGTTTTTGTGGGTAAACAAGGGGTAGGATCTCTCAAGCTGACATCATCTCGCCCCTGTTTCATTTCTTAAATGCTAGTTTGACCAACTGAGTTAATTTTCAATACTTCCCAAGCCTCAGGCCCCACGGAGCAAAAGAGAACACCAGGATGGAGTCTCGGGAAAGGATTTTGTTAGACACAGGAAGTGGCTGAATTCAGCAGGGAGGCAGCAGGCATCAGCACTATGTGGTGTAAAGCTGAGGTTCTAGTTTATAAACTGGCCAGCTGTGAGTCCCACTGTGTCCCTCAACTGCCTGAACCTCAGTTTCTCATCTTAGAATTGAGACAATAAAACCCAGCTCTTTGGGGTTCTTGAGACAACGGGTCTGTTAAGTAGCTGGAGCTCAAATGTTTGATACTTCTTCTTTGAAATATCACAAGTCCTTACACATGAGTCCTTATGGGTTTCTTGGTGGCTAATAGCACATTTTCCTTGTCTTAAAATGTAGATGATGTCAACATTTATCTTCTAAAGGTTTCAGGTCCCTAGCATGGTGACCCCCTTAATGTATGTGAGAAGTGATTCTCATCTGAGCACCTTCAGGCCTGTGGCTGCAGGCTCTGGTAACACTGCTTTCTAGCAGAGGCCTGCCAACCTGCTCCCTTCCAACTGCCAGTAGTCATCAAGCCAAGGCTCTTCCTGGACAGGACAACTGTCTGTACTCACACAGAAACCCATATCTGGGACAAAGTTGAAAATCCAGCTGAGTAGTAGAGGACACAGAATCTGTTTTTGGTGCTCTCATCTTACCTTAAATCGTCCCAGGGAATTTTCCTGGTTACATATGTCTTCAGTCCCCAGACTCTATCACAACCTCACTTGGGAGAACTAGCTATTTCCTAAGGGACATCTGAAGAGTAGAGTCCTCTCCACTCCCTGCCCTAGGCAACAGATCCCATGAATCCCTCTCCAGCAGGCTGTGTGGCCTTCCTCTGTCCATCTCTATGGCTAGTTCCCAGGTCAGGGCACTGGTGGCCTAGACAGCCACCTCCTCTGACCAGTTCTCACATTCTCCTTTCCCTCTCCCATGACCACTATTTTGTTTTCTTGACTGCACTTGTCAGCCTCTAGAAGGTCCAGTAAAGAGATTTTGCTCATTGGTTTATCCGATTGCCAGTGCCTGTCTTCAGACACTAGAATAAAGGTTAAGACCCATGAGAAGGTATGGTGATGTCTTTCCTGCCACTGTTCCTGAAGCAGCCTCTAGTAGTTATACTGAGGAACTTGATCACAATGAGTGGCTGAAGGAATCATCATATCCAGGTCTCACAGCTCCCATTCTGCAGGGTTAAGCAATGGACATTTTCTTAAAAGCCAGGGAACAGTTGTGCAGGACAAAATTCTAGGCTTTCCCATCTGCAGTCCAGTCCTCTTTTCTCTCCCACATTTGCTTCTTGGAAAATCCTTTCCAGACCTCCATTCCACAATCCCACTAACGACCGGTTTTAGAGCAGCAGTGCTGGGACCATCCAATCCTGAAGGTTGAGCAGCTTGCCACAAACTAAGCTTTCTTAGTAACTTAAAGGTCAGCAGCCTTTTAAAGTTTAGCTAGACCCCAGGGGACACCCTGGCTGCAGAGCCCACCCTGGTGACCTGTAGTGCAGTCACTGCAAACTCTTTCAGGTCTCAGTGTCAAGGAGGTTTTCCCATAGCAGCAGTAGGTGTAGGTACTAAGTCAGGGCCACTCCACAAGGACACCCAGCACATAAAGGAACAGGCTGGATCAGGGACTGGGCTGGGCTGGGCTGGGCAGGCACCGTGGCTTTAGGAATTGGCACTGGTAGATTCTCCCTAGGAAAGGAGAGATCATTTCCACTATTAAGGGTAGAATCTAGGATGCCTCAGCAGCAAATGATACCCCCTGATTAACTGTTTGGGCTCTTGAGCCTTCCATTCCTACCAGGATATTTCACCTCCATTTCTTGTTCATGGGTCACCTCATTGCTTTGTACATTAACAAAATTCCCTGTGCTGTATGCTGAAGAACATATTTCCCAAAAGGACGGAGCTGAGGGGACAAGTCAAAAGGAAAAATAGAGTGAAAGGATTAGCTGGGCAGTGGTGGCACACGCCTTTAATCCCCCAGCACTTGAGAGGCAGAGGCAGGCGGATTTCTGAGTTCGAGGCCAGCCTGGTCCACAGAGTGAGTTCCAGGACAGCCAGGACTACACAGAGAAACCTTGTCTTGGGGGAAAAAAAAAGAGTGAAAGGATTAAGAAACATGGAAGAGAAGGCCAACACACCACAGCCTCCTGGAAAACTTCTCTGCTTGCTGGGGGGACACTCCTGACTTTGGGTCTTCACACTGTGTCTAGAAGAGAAAAGTAGATCAGCCGCTTTCAGAGACCTAGTTCTCCTCAGTCTGAGACAAGAAGTTCGTCCACAGTTCCCAAGTGCCTAGTGGGTCTCCAAGAGCCTAGGGGTCTCCTAGCACCTAGTGGGTCTTCTGACTGGAGACACCATGGACATAGCCTTTCCAATCCTGATGGCAAAGCTGGAGAACAAAGCTTGGCCGTTACCTAGTACACAATAATTCATGATGAGGGGCAGCAGGAACTGGGGAATAAGAGCAGACAGGAGAAGGCATGGCCCTATATAAGACCCTTTCTGCCTTGGAAATGAGTGAGGCGGGCTGTGGGTAAATCATTTTAACCCTAGGCTTCAGTTTTCCCATCCACAGGAATCAAACAAAATCGCCACCATGCTTTGCAAGACGTATGGCTGGTGATAGGTTATGAAGTCATAGTTAAAATAACGTGGTACCAACTAACTTAAAAATAACCAGATTGATGGAACTGAATGAATGATCCAGGCTTATACTAAAATAAGCTAGGTATATAACTAAAATAAAATATTGGCATTTTAAACTAGTGGAGAACAGAAAAATTACTCTGGAGGGATGTTGAGGGACTTGGACATTTGTGCAAAAACAATAAAGTATATGTTGAGCCTCCCTGGTAACTGGGGCTGTGAGACTATCACCCAGGCTCCGTCCTCCCCGGCCAGACTATGTGGGGAGTCAGCTTGGTAACAAGTCGGCACAATGGGTCCTACTGGCCAGATGTGTGTGGTTAGCTATGAAGGGAGGGAAGTTGTGCTGGAGAAGTACAGGGAGGCTGGAGGAGATCACAGCACGGAGGCCAGAACACCAGAGATGGCCACCAGGAAGGAAAGGTTATGCCCACAACAGCAGAAAATTCCTACCACAGAGAAAGGAGCATTACGGAATAACATGTCAACTCCAGGTGAGACACAGGCACCGAGCTCCACATTGTCATCCATAAAGGAGTTGCCTTCCTCTCATAGGCCTTTGATTAAGCTCAAACTGAATCTTCAGCCTTGATGCAGAAAAGAATTTCTGGAAGAGCCAATGAGAAGCAGCTTTGGAATTTATTTAAAAGTTAGAAAAGTGCTCAGGGAAAGAATGGAGACAGGCATCAAAGAAGAATCTCTGTTGTCTCAGCATCAGCCCAAGTGTACCTTTCTGGTGGATCTCAGGTCACACCTCAAAGTATTGCTGAGAAAATTCTCCTCTCTATCTCTGTCTCTGTCTGTCTCTCTCTATCTCTTTGTCTCTCTATCTCTCTCCCTCTGTCACTTTGTGTGTCTCTGTCTGTGTGTGTCTTTGTGCTGTGCATACACAAGAGTGCAGATGCCCATGTAGGCCAGAAGAGGGCACCAGACCTTGGAGCTATGGGCAGTTGAGAGCCGCACAGAACCAAACTCTAGTCCTCTGGAAGAGCAGCAAGCCCTCTTAACTGCTGAGTCATTTATCCAACCCATATCATGCTTTTAAAGATTGTGTTTTAATTTTTAATTATGTGTATGTGGGCAGAGGAGAAAGGAGTATGTGCATATGAGTGCAGGTGCTCACAGAGGCCAGAGGCATTAGATTCCCCTGGAACTGAAGTTATAGGCCGTTGTGAGTTGCCCCATGTGAGTGCTAGGAATGGAACTCAGGTCTCCTGAAAAAAAAAAATGTTTAAACACGGAGCCACCTCTCCAGCCTGTAGTATGCTTTTAAAAACAGTGTTAATTATAGACATACACACACACACACACACACACACACACACACACACACACAGCTAACACATGAATGGCAGTTTACTATAGATGGTAAGAACATGAGTGATTAGTGACTGTTACTTTGGGGCAGGGGCACCTGCTTTCATTTATTAAATTTTCCCACATCTAAACGGGGGGGGGGGGGAGAGAGAGAGAGAGAGAGAGAGAGAGAGAGAGAGAATATCAAAGGTTCCAAGTTAAAAATCTAAATGCTTGAAACAGAGAGACACACACCACTTATGGATTAGCTGACTTGTCCCACCCATGCATTTTTCCCTGTCCTTAATCTCAGGCTCAGGCGAGAGACTAATGACTGTTCTTGCTCTGTAGTTACAAGTCAGAAAACGCACTCCCTGCTCATCCTGGCTCCGGCCCCTAGACATGGAGCCATCTCTCTAGCCTGTGAGATGTCAATCACAGCCATTGTTGTTAGGAGTAGATCTGTGGGAATTGCTTACACTCTGAAGACCCCCAGTTAGATCTAGTAAGGTAAAGAGTCCTTTTTCTTTGATAAAAGAATGTTCCAAGAGGGTCTAGGAATCCAGAGGTGACCAGTGATTACAGACAGAGGAATGGCTGAGGATGTTCTCTTCAGAGAGGGACCACAGGAAAGGAGGGAGCCTCACCCCACATCACTCTTCCTATCTGTGGCTAGTTCTTCTCCTCAGCCATGGACATCCTCCTGCCTGCCCACCCAGGTGGAGAGAACAGCCAGTTCATTCCCTTGAGCTCCTGGGGTAGCCTTATTTCATTCCTTGCCTGCCTTGGGGAGCAGGCTCTGTGGGGCCACACAGGTTAGGCCTCAAGTTTGTGCATTGTGGAATTTTCTTTACGTCAGAGCAGGCTGTCCAGCCTGGGCCGTTGGTTGCTTTAAATTCAGCTTTCCACAGAGCTGGTAACACCTCTTTGTCTTTAGAGGTCCCTCCCTCCCCCCTTATTTGTTTTCTGCAAACCCTGACCTCACCCCACACTTCAGCCCAAAGTAGTTTCCCACACAAGCTCATGGAGAGAGTGACTCAGGCCTAATCAGGGTTTCTGAGCCAGAGACTACCTCAAGTCTCCTTCCCTCAGGCAAAAGTACTGGCCCAGGAGAGATGATGTCAGGTCCAGGAAATGCACTAGCCTGTTTCCTTCCTCAGCTTGGTTCAGCTCACAGGGTTCCAAAAGCCAGGTGCAAAGTGCCCCGCAGCCTGAGCCAGGATGAGCAAGGAGTAAGCTGTGTTTTCTGACATGTAACTACAGAGCAGAAACAGTCATTAGTCTCTCGCCAGAGCCTGAGCTTGAGGCCAGGGAATAATACATGGGAGGGACAAGTCAGCTTGGGCAGGAACCCAGGCTGCTGCACACTTGAGGCTGGAGGGCACGGTGAGGTGCACGGGCAGCTTCCTGTGCCAGGCTGAGACCAGAAGCACTGGAGTGGAGGCAATTATCCAGCCTTGGCTGTGTCACAGTTTATCCCTTCCTGATCTCCAGAAAATGGAGACAATGTAATCCACAGCTCCCTTTCAGCCTTGAGAAAAGAGGAGAGGTCATAAAGGCCCATTAAGAAGAGGAGAGACATCTATCTCTGGCTTGCTATAATCAGGTTAGGGATGAGGCAGTCAGCTTCCATTCTACAGAGGTGAATAAGGTAGCCCAGGAAACTGTCACTGCTTCCTGGGCCTCTCTTCTCATGCTGCTTCATTCCTAGTTCAGAAGACAAAAGGCTCAGTTTACCCTTAACCCACTTTGTAAGTGCTCTTCCAGAATATTCCTGCATCTGTGGATCAGCCCATCTCCCTCCATGCCTTTTTTGGAGGAAGGGGTTGCAGGGACTTCATTGAACTTTATTGATGGTATTCAAGAGAGTAGGGTTCCCTACGCCCTTCGTCTTCTTCTGGGCTTCTGTAAGGGATGTGAACAGTGTTTCAGGCTGGCTGAGACAGAGACTCCTCAGCGGCTGCGGGTCTCTCACTTCCTCTCATGTCCTCGATGGGGTGGGTGGTCCAGGATTTCACATTCCTTGGAGGCCATGTAGACCATGAGTTTCACTACTGAGTTCCTGTAGCTGTCCGTATTTGTTGTTATACTAGGAAATGAGTTTTAGAATAGTCAATGAGATCAGTGCAAGCCCCACCATCAAAGATGGAAGAGTAGGAGTCACTGTTAGAGTTGCAGATAACGTGGTCCTCAGTGTAGCCCAGGATGCTCTTTAGAGAGTTCTCTAGTGCCTGCTTCACCACCTTCTTGATGTCATCATACTTGGCAGCTTTCTCCAGGCAACACATCAGATCCATGACAGACACATTGCAGATAGGAACAAGGAAGGCCATGACAGTGAGTTTCCTTTTCAGCTCTGGAATGACCTTGCCCACAGCCATGGCAACACCAGTGGATGCAGGGATGGTGTTCTAGGAAGTCCCATGGCCCTCATGCTACAGCTTCCCAGAGGGACCATCCACAGTCTTCTGAGTAGCAGTGATGTCATGGACTGTGGTCATGAGTCCTTCCACAATGCCAAACATATCATGGATGACCCTGGCCAGGGGGTAAGTGGTTGGTGATGCAGGACTCATTGCTGACAATCTTGGGCAAAATGTCATACTTCTCATCGTTCATACGCATCACAAACATGAGGCATCAGTGGAAGGGGCAGAGATGTTGACCCTTTTGGCCCTTCAAGTGGTCACAGCCTTCTCCATAGCAGTGAGGAAGTCAGACTTCACAACATACTGAGCACTGACATCACCCTATTTGATGTTGGCAGGATCTCACTCCTGGAACATGGAGAGGGCTTTTCCATTGATGACAAGTTTCCTATTCTCCGTCTTGACTGTGTCATGGAACTTGCTATGGGTACAACCATACTAAAACATATAGATCACATAATTTGAGGTCAGTAAAGAGATCAGTGATGGCAACAATATCCACTTTTCCATAGTTGAAGGAAGCTCTGGTAAGCAGGTGACCAGTAAGGCCAAATCATGTCTCAGGGACAAACAAAGTTGGCACTTTGTGAAAAGATGCAGATGTCTCTAGAGTGGAGAGAGGGAGGTGAACAGCATTTTCCATGCCTTCTATAATAGGGGAAAACAGACACTGCTGATAAGAGTACACACCATTCATGTACACATTTACCTACACCGCATCATTCACACTCCAACTGTATGCTGAGCACAAGGAAAATTCCAGACCATCCCCAAACTCACAGAACTTGAAATTTCTCCAAGAAGGCAGATGACAGGTGAATGACCATAGGGGTGTGTGTGTCACAATATCAACTTGTCCTGGGTGACAGGAAAAACAGGTTCTCCAGGGGCAGCAGTGTGTGTGTGTGTGTGTGTGTGTGTGTACTAGAGAATGTATGCATCCTAGTATCTGCAAGTAGGAACATCTGACCAGATCTGTGCCATCCAGTCACACAGCTGGCTATGGATACATTCATCTGAGTATGTTTGTCTGTGACTGAGATGTACAAATGAGGGCAAGAAACCGTTTGAGGAGGTACAAAACAAGAGCTTTAAAGAATTTTACTTTTGTTATTTTAAATGATGTATGTATGTGTGTGTGCGTGTGTATGTGTGTGCATGTGTATGTGTGTGTGTATGTGTGTGTGTGGGGGGGGTGAGGGCATGCACAAGAGTCAGATGCCTACAGAGGCAATAAGAGGGCATCGGAGTCCCTGGAGGTTGCAAGCCTCCCTCCAATGGGTAGTAGAAGCCCCAAATGGGTTCTCTGTAAGAGAAGTACACATTCTTAATGGCACAGTCCTCTCTTGGGCCCCAGAACATATATTTTAATCTTGACCTCTGCCTGTTTGTTGTTTGTTCTCTGGCCTAGTCTAATTTTTCTGACTCTGTGCTCTCATAGACCTGAGTACTTGACATGGCTGGGCTCCCAGGCTGGAATAGCTGGCTAGGGGCTGAGAGGAGTGTTCACCACCACACTGAGGCCCTGCCACCATGTTGCTTTTTCATTCTTGGGAAACTTCAAAGACAATGTAACCCCTTCCATACCATGAGCATATTTCTAAAGGGTGCAGAAATACCCATAGGAGAAGTGGCTGGGGAAACTGAGGTCAAAACAGGGGAGAACAGTAAGCTCTTACAGGGCAGATGTTGTAGAAGGAGGTCTTTCCCATCCCTTTCCCTTTCTTTCCTCCTCTTCCTCATTTTCTCCAACCCCTTCCAGAAAGACCATCTGTAGTGAAGGCTGTGTGTGCTGAATTGGAACATTAGCTGGAGGTGGCTCTTGATGGTCCCTGCCAAAGTGACTTCTCTCCGTGCTTCTCAGTTTCTCCAGTATGATAAGCAAGCCCAGCCCTGTGTGTCTGGCTCCGTTGATCCCACTTTTATGACTCCCGCTCTCTGTGAAGCAGAAACAAAGGCAAGATCATGACTATGAGTCAGCGAAATGGCAGCTGACCCTTGCTAGGGTGGCCTGCTACATTCTTAGCCAGAGCTCCACACCATCCATGCACTCCAAAACGGTGGCATGTCTGTTAGCACCTCATTCTGGACTGTTCTGTTTTTCTGGTGTCAGATTCCAAAAAGGCCAACCCCAGGCCTGGGCAAAGAAGGCAGCTAAGACATTCTCAACTCTGCCAGCTAGGGAGAGGAGTTGCTTGTTAGCCATTAACCTAGACTGGAAAAGAAGCCACACCCTTTCTCAGGTGGCCTCCATGGCAGACAAGATAAGGAACACCATTAGTGCTTGCCTGTGTCCTGCCAGGAGATATGTCAGGCATTTATAAGCATTGATTTCTAATCCCCACAATCACGATCAAAGGAAAATGGGCAGCCTTGGTGTTTAGATAGGGAAACTGAGACTTAAAGTCTGACAGGTTTGCCCAAGCAGCCCATTAGCAAGAGACATGGGTTGAGCAGGGCGGCAAACTCACATGCAGTACCAGAATCGCCAGGATGCCCTTCCCAAAAACTCAGGGTTAAAGAATGAAAACACTCAGACTCTCCTGTTCTCTACACAATATAGGCAAACACTTCACATTTCTTACTATCTGCTCTCCCCCAGCTCTGAATTCCCTGCTGATGTCTAGGTTTTCTTGGTGACAGAATGATTAGGTTGATCCATCATATTAGGCAACAATTTCTCCCCCAACCCACCTCAAATCCATTATCAGGGACTGGCTGATGGGAATGAAATCGACTTATCAGGCCTGTGTCTGACAGCACTGATCAGCTGCTGACCCTGTGTGAGGAAGGCTGTGGGGCTGAGAAGCCACTGGGCCTCTCTGGCTTGGTGGTGGGCTCTAGACGTCTTCCTGCCTGCTTCTGTAGGATCATCTTCCTGTGAGTTTAAAGCTCAGGACTGGACAAGCAATGTTAGGGCTTGAATGTGAATTGTCCAGCATGGGAGCACCTGTTTAAACACTTGGTCCCCAGCTAGTGACACTGTTTGGGGAGGTTGGATATGTGGGTGGCTTTTGGAACTAGGCAACTATGAACAGGCTTTGAGTATATATAAGAAGCCAGCTCCATTTCAGGTGTAAGCTCTTGACTTCCTTGTCTCCACCAAGCCAGAAGTCTCTGCTATAAGCTCCCGCTAGCACAAGCTGACCAGCCCACTCTAGACTCTAGGCCTTTCCCACCATAATGGATTATAATCTTCTGAACCATAAGTCTTAATAAACCCTTCTTCCCTTAGGTCATTTCTTTTTTTTTTTTTCCTTCGAGACAGGGTTTCTCTTGTAGCCCTGGCTGTCCTGGAACTCACTCTGTAGACCAGGCTGGCCTCGAACTCAGAAATCCACCTGCCTCTGCCTCCCAAGTGCTGGAATTAAAGGCATGTACCACCACCGCCCGGCCCTTAGGTCATTTCTGTTGGGATTTGGTCACCAAGGTGAAAACAGTATCTATATAAATAGACTTTCCTCCAATATGGAGCCCACCCCTACCCCTACCTTGTTCAGTAGTGTCTCAAAGCAAAAGCTCATGTGAGCCTCACTGTACTGTTTCTCTTCGTCAGACTTCCTCGGCCTCTTGCTGGTCCAGATTTGCACTGTCCAGAACCATGCTGCTGTGTGGGTTTTCAGCACCACCTCCTGCCATTGCCAAGGCATTGGACCCTAAGCAGCAGATGCTGAATATCAAAGAACTGGGTGTTAGTATTCTGTCTAAACTCCACCTCCACAGTTATCCGGCAACAGCTAGGTATGCTCCTCCCCACAGTTACCTGGGATGCGCACCAAAATCTTTCACCGGGGTCAGAGGCCAGAGCTGAAATCAACTGTACCAAATGTAAAACGGGCTAACCTAATTAGCAACGACGTTGAGTCTGGATTCTGGATCTCTTGGTTCCTTCTCAGGATTCTCTCATCCATCAAGGGTCCTTGAAGGATGGTGCATAGCACCCATAGGCTCTCCCCCGATCCTCAAGGCTGCACACCACCACTGGAGGCAGTGACTGCTGGTCTCCTTCTAATGCTACATGTGTTGGGGAGACCTCTATGCAGTTGCCAGTACCAGACCTGGAAACATTTTCTCAATTCCGGGTCTTTCAAGTGTTCACAGAAGAGAAAACCAAGCTCTAAGAGGTCACAGTGGGGATGGAAGAGAGGATAGTGACAGCCTGGGCTTGTGCCCAGGGTGCCATGTCATCTGTTCCTTAAACAAACCAGCAACACAGGCTGCAATCACTCCCACCCCTGACATTTGAGAAGCCCAAAGCAAATGCAACCAAAGTGGCCCACGCGCCATGTGTCTAAATATTTGAACATTATAAATCAAACTAATAAACTTTGAAATAAGGTTTGTTCTTCCCTCCAGCCTTGACAAATAGACATTTATAAGAACCTCAAAGGCCAGGCTCTGATTTCACATTTTGTAGGGGATCCTTCTAGTCTTGGACTATGGAACTCAGAGGGGCAGAGGAAATGAGGCACACTCTCTCTTTTCTCTTTTCTCACCCTGGACATTTAGATTGGACAAAGGAACTCCTCAGTCTAGTAGTACAGCCTCCATCTGGGTCTTTATATACCAGAAAAAAGACCACAGGCAAATAAGAGAATAGCCAAACATGACGTGTGTGTGTGTGTGTATGTGTGTGTGTGTGTGTGCGTGTGCATGTATGTGCATGTGTATGCATGTATGTGCATGTGTGTGCATGTATGTACATGTGTATGCATGTATGTACATGTGTGTGCATGTATGTATGTGTGTGTGCATGTGTGTGCATATATACAAATCATCACACATGGTGTTCTTACAGATTCTGGGAATTGAACTCAGGAGTTCCTTCTTCCAAGACAAGCACTTTACAGACAGAGTCATCTCCCTAGCCTCAAACACAGCTATTTCACCAGGAACTTCCTGGGTCCTGCTATTCAAACTGTGGGGGGGAGGAGAGGACTGGGAGAGACATGTCTTGAGCCTGCAACCACTTGATCTGGAGCAGGCCCAGGGTAGAGCTACCACACATCCTGGGAGTCCTCTTACCCACACATCAAGTCAACACCAAGGAAATCATTTCCAATCATCCACTAAGTCACTGCATATCAAAGACCTCAGTGACTGCCTCCCACCAGTCAAACACAATCAAGGTCAAGGTTTGAGCCCCAGGTCTTCTGACTCCTGAATCCCCGTTGAGTCTGCTCCCTTCATTGGCATCCCCACCTAGGAAATGCAAAGCGGGTGCTCTCCCCTCCTCTGCCCCATCAGAATCTGTTTGTCCTTTGCTTCTTGCCTCCAGTGAAGGGAGAATCACCTGATCTCAGGCCTCCTATCTCACTTCTCCTCTGCTAGCTTTCCTAAAACAGCTAAGCTGTGGCCTCCCTTCTTAATCCCACTTCCCTGGAGACTGTGTCACCCACCACAGCTCGGCCCCTGACACCTATATATCTGACCTCAAACTGGCCCTCCTCTGTAATTAGGTCCTTCTCTTCCTCTCCAGTTCTCCTACCCAGTTCCAGCACTCCTTGAAGCCTCCCCTAGTCACTCCTAGCTCCTTACCTGGGCTAGGCAGGCATCTGCCCTTTTCTGACCCCAGCAACAGCATGAATGGTTGGTTAATTATCTTCCTAGTAATAAGTGCCTTGGATGACTGGCCCCTAAGTGGATCTAATGGGCTCCCTGCAGGGCAGGAGCCTGCCCTCAGTTGCTGAATGGATCTCTCTGAGAGAAAGGAATACACCAATTCCTGGTTTCTCTTGAAAGTCCCAGTATTATCCTTTGATGGGGGAAAGTCTCTTCCAGGAGCAGCTGGCAGAAGCTCATAGACTCTGGCCCAGGACCTGGCATTCTAACTCTTCCCTGGAGAGAGAGGAGTGCCAGCACCCACCTCAGTAGCCTGGCAAGGTCAAGGTATTTTTATCTAAAGTAGACCTCATGGGTCCAAAGCAGGGTCTGATACTTACAAGATAGTCTTTATTGGATGAGTGAAAAGCTAATCCAGGGAAACAGAAAGATGGAGCATTTTGTGTTTCAATTTAAAAACCTCAAAAGTAGAGGAAGAACTCTGTCCTGCTTGTCTCATCATAGCTGCACAGCCAGCCTGAGAGGGAGGCCTCCCAGGAAGCCATGGGAAGTTAAGGCTCCAATCTTCCACTTTTCCAGGTCCTGCTTTTTTGTTCTAGGGGCCTCTTTCCACTCCAGGGTCATGTGCAAGTCACAGAGATTTCTGGCTTCTTCCAGGTGAGCAGAGGAGCTCCAGTGACCTTCCAGAATGGCACAAGCGACCTGTGATGAGAAGTTACAGAGCCAATCAAGGCCTAGGCTTTCAGTTCCAGGTTTATGCTCCCCAGACAGGTGGCTTATATCTTCCTTGTCTCTGTGTGTGTAGCATCCCTCTTCATATTCTACACACACACACACACACACACACACACACACACACACACACACCCCATACCCTGGAACTTGCTGGAGACTACTGTTGAACCACTTCCTTCCATGAGGTTCTCAGCTGACACCCAGCTCAAACAAATTCCCTAACATCTCTCACCACATTAGCTGACCTGCAAGGAGCACTCGGGCAGCAGGCATGGCAACGACCTAACCAACTACTTGATGATCTTCATACTGCTATCCTCACTCCTAGCCCAGTCTACCTAGAGTCCAGACACACTGGTTCATGGGGAGGGGTAGGTTGGGTGTTGAAGGTCACACCCTTCTCTAGCCAGTAGGAAGGGTCAAGGGGCATCCTTTAAACCACAGCACGTGACTCAAGAAGCAGAGGGTGCCTTTGGACAAGAGGAGACAAAAGTGACTTATTCTCTTGGAAAGACCCTTCCACCTTTAGGGTTTTAGGGAACTGGCTTGGGACAATGAGACCACCTGCTGGCATCACCCTAAGGCCTTAAGTTCTTGAGGAAGCTGGTCTCTTGTGTGGAACCCTTGTCTCAGCCTGCCATCAGGATGGTCCTAAGAGTCTACAAGCATGTCAGTCCAGCTTCTGTTCTCTGTGGCCCTAAGTGCTAGCAGCTCGAGGTGCCCACGGAGCAGGGTTGGACCTTAGGGCAGTAGGGCCTGCCCTTAAGAATATTACGACAAATGCAACTGCTGTTCCCAAGAATGAGGTGCACGTGGAATGAGGCGCAAGAAAGAGGCAACAGGCTCGGGTCAGGCCCACCAGTACTACCTACAGCTCTTTCCTCTTAACGTGCTGAGTCTCAGTTTCCCCATTTGAAAAGTAAGCCAGAGCTGCCCACAAATGTCCACCCAGCTGAAGTCCTGCAATGGTGTGGCACGAGCGGGCCAGTGACAGTTGGCCTGGCTTGGTGGCTGCTGCAGGGATCAGAAACCCAAGCCTTTCGTGGGTGGAGTGCAGCCCGCTTTCCCTACCCACTCCCTCAGCAAACTGCTGACAGTGGCAAAGCCACGTTGCCATGCTTGGGGCGGGGAACGGGGCGGGGGGGGCGGTAAGACGGGATGGGACACAACTCTCTTCGCTTTGGTTTTAATAGGAAAAAAAAGTTTGGGTTTGATTTCGTCTGGGGCTTGCTGAGAGTTCCTGGCTGGGCTTGTCCTTGCACGGGGAGGGAGAATCGGGGGTCTTTAGGACCCGGGCACACTCAGACCAGCAGTGCCGGGAGGCCGACCTGCCGCGGCTTGAATGGGAGGCGGGCGGCGGCGCCGAGAGGCTGCCGGCGGAATAGCTCTGCGGTCGCCAGGCAACCGCCCTGACGCAACGCAAAAGAACGTCCCTTCAAAAAAGAACGGTGAGGAGAATTCGCAGCGCTCCAGAGCTCGGGAGCTCGGGAGCTCGGGAAGCGGGAGCCGAGCTCCAAGGGCGGGCGCGGGCTGGCGGCGGGGACCGCGACAGCTCCGACGACGCGACCGCGACCGGAGCTCAAGAAGGTGAGTTCTCGGCGGTGAGGCTTGGCTGAGGCACTCGGGTGCCCAGGTCTTTAGGGTGGGCAGTGGGGGGTGGGGGGGGGACCTGGATCCCACAGCCTTGGAGGGAAGGGAGACACCGCCATAGGACAGCGTGGTTCCCTCTTCTTTGCTCCTGGGGATTCAGGCCTCTCCGGAAGGCGTGGGGGACCAGGTGTGGACTCCATGCCTGGAGATCTGTAATAGGAGAGGAATCTCTTGGGACTGTGGTCTAGATCTACTCATCTAGGTTGGTGACCCCCCACACCTACACATCTAAGGGAAATGAGAGTTCTTGGTTCATTCCCTAACTCTGAAATGACCCAGGGCCCTTAGCTCTATGGCACCCCAAGAGTGATGATGCTGGGGATACCAGAGGGACTGCACACCCAAACGTTGTGCAGAAGGTCAGCCATGGAGCTGGGTATCTGAATGGCCAGAAAGAACAAATGTGTGGGGGTGGGGTGGGGAGGGGGTCAGCTTTCTCTCAGATGGGGTTTCTGTATGTATTGGTTCTGTTGTGGGTATGCCCTCCTGGGGTCATCTGGAAGATGAGTTGGCTCCAGGTTGGTGTCCCCAGCTTCATATACTCACCAGCAAGTTCTGTCTATCCCTCCCATCACCAAACCATCACCCCTGGAGAATCTTGGATGAGATCAAGTCCTGTACAAAGTGCCCAGTAGATGTGGCTCTAAAGTAGCTTCCCCTCTGCACACCAGTGTTCTCCTCTCTCCTCCCCTCCTTTCTTTTCTTTCCTCTCCCCTTTCCTCTTTCCTTTCTCCTCTTTCCTCTCCTTTCTCCTCCCCTCTCTCCTCTCCTCTCTCCCTCTCCTTTCTCTCCTCTCCCACCAGGCTTGGGACTCAAAGTCCTGGCAAAGCCAAAGTAACCAAGGTACCTGTTAGCCTGTCCTCATCCTCGAGGTGGAAGACCCTGGCAGAGCAGTTTTCAAGAGCTTGGCAAAGCAGCTACATGCTGTACTTCAAGCAATAAAAAGTTAAGGTGCTTCTCTCCCGGTGCCTCTACTGATCTCACTGCTGAGAACCCATGCATCCTTGGTCACTGAACCTTACAATTACCCTTTGAGGAGACAGTGTGAGTCTCTGTTTGTAGACTGAGAAGCAAAGAAACTTGGAACAGTTTGTATGGCTTTGGAAAATGCAGAGACATCCATGTGCCTAACCCCTTGCACTCCAGAAATGCTCTTAGGGGAAGATTGCTTCAGGAGGCCAGGGAATCCACCATGGCCCAGAGACAGGAAGAAACTATTCACACCCACATGAAATCACAGTCACGAGGGGCTCGTCTCATGGCCTAAGAAAGTCCCCTGCATACATAAAGCCCTGGCTTTGTTACCCAGTACTGCATAAACTGGGCATGGTAGCACATGCCTGTAATCTCAGCATTTGGGAGTTGGAGACAAGAGGATCAGAAGTTCAAGACTATCCTTGGCTACCTAGCAAGTTTAAAGCCAGCTTGGGCTACATGAAACCTCATATCAAAACAAAAGAGAAGAAGAGAGAGAAGCAACTAGAATCTCAGACTCAAGTGCACCCTGGGTCAGTGAGGAGGAAAGAAGACAGACCCATTTTAAAGGAGACCTAGAAGGATGAGATTGGCTTAGCTCATGGGAAATGAGGATAGGCTAGTGGGCTAACATTTAACAGGAACTAGCAGTTGAGCCTTGCTAATTGGCAGTCACCTATAGCCTCTGAGTTTCCATAAAGGCTAGGTTGATAGGATCTGGGGACCTGGCCCAGGGGTCCTGCCCCTTAAGGACCAGTTCTCTTCCCAATAACCATTACTACTTCTCTCTTGAGTAGAGAGATAAGGAAAGGAGAGGAAAGAGGACACCAGGGGTCAGAGGTTGGATTACCCTACCCCTACCCTTCCTATACCCACCTGTCCCCCTGAGCACTCTCTCCCCTCTACCAAGCCACCATGCCAGATTGCCTCAGGAGCAGCTTTGTGGACAGTCACCCTGAGTCTCATGGGCATCCAGGGAGGGCCTAGTTCTCTAAGGTAGCTCCTCTGAATCAGGCCCTTTTCACACCTCAGCCTCTCCAAGAGTCCCCTGGTATAGTGTAACTACCTTCATGGAGGCATTTACAGAGTACCACCCAATGGGACAGGCTTCAACTTCTTACCTCAGAGTGGTGGACTGAGGCCTCCCTTCCTCACTGGAGCTAAAAATTCTTTTTAGGATACCCTGAATGAAATGTGGGAGCTAGTTGATAGCAGATCCCAGGATGTGTTACATGGGACCTATATAGGGCAAACCTGGGTCAAATCTCATTTTTCATGTTGAAGGACAAATTTTCATGAGTCCATGCTTCAGCCTATGTGTTGGCTACTGTGCCAACTTTTAAAGGCTGGTGTGTATTTCCTCATTCCAAGAGGTCAGCAGAGCCTCTGAGCAGTGCCTGGGGACTGACCAATGGCAGCTAGAAGGACCTGGGATGAGGAAGTTGGGGTAAAAACCTTGAGCAAGTTTTGATGAGGACCTGTATGACCAGGAGGCCACAGGGTAGGGGGTGGCTTTCCCCAATTTATCACCAAGTCAGAAGTGACATCCTTAGATGCCTAGCCTTTGAGCATGCACAGGTATGGAACCCTGGGGACACAAGACAGACCTGAGCCTGACCAAACTAAGTAGCTCGAGGCAGCTGCCCCAGACCAAGAGCTGCCCGTTGGCTCATCTGTCTTGTTGGTCTGTTGGTAGCAGCTGCTGAAAACATGGCAGGCTGTAAGCCCATTATCAAGGTTGAGTGAAAGCCAGTAGGATGACAAGTTCTGCCCACTCATAGGCATCTTTTGATATGTTAACTTCCAAAGCTCCAGCAGATCCAGTGGGCCTGTCCTGGGTGGGCTTTCTAACACCCTAGCCATCTACCTCTTGGTACCCTGACCATCTCCTCCTTGGAGTACTCCCTAGATGTTTTTAGTTTACAAGTCCATCTGCCCTTCAAATTCATGCATCAATCCACCCTTCTGGAATACCTCTGTCTTCAAAAAGATCAGAGGAAAAAAAGAAAAAGAAAAAAAGAAGAACATGTTTGCTTTGCTGGTTGCTGAATGCTCCTGCTGCCAGAGAGAGCAACCCCACACCTGCACTGCTGCCTCTGGAAGGGGTGGGGATTTCCCACCCAGTGAACCATGGAAGGAGGGAGTCTCCATTTAAATGCTGCTGGGGACAGCTAGCCTGGTGGAACCACCCAGAGCACCTCTCTTTACCTCCAAAGCCGTTTAGGATCTAGAAGAGCATCATGCAGAAGACTCTTATAAAGACGGTCTTACCCTCAGGGAACAAAGAATCTGGCCAGAGGCAACATTGAATCGGTGCCCTGCCTATCTTAGAACACACAGACATGCTTTGCTGAAGTGGCAATGGTTGGGACGCTGTTTTCCCAGGGGACAGGCTGAGGAGAACCCCATCCAGGCACAGTCAAGGGCAGGAGGTGTCACTGGTACCACACTTGCTTTATCTCTTTGATCCTCCTAGACCATCCGGCTGCTTCTCCTGTGATCTTGTTTTATGGGTGAGGACACTAAAACCTGAGACCTGAGGTTTATCATTCAATATCACAGTGGTAGTTGGTGGCCAGACTCCAACATCTCCTTCTGCTCCATCCCTGTCTTGTAGCTCTCTGAAGCACCAGGTCCCCTCCTGATATGTCCCACCAGGTGCAGCTTCTGCTGACAGAATGGGAGCAAGGGTACACAGCCCCATGTCTCTTCTGTCTTCATGCACTTAGAACACAGAACCTCTCCACACCCCACAGTGGGCACAACATGCTCCTGTCGCAGGTCACCTCGGACAGTCCCATCCCAGCTTAGGCAAACTGGAACCTGACTGTGGACCCTTCACTGTGTCCCATCTAAACTCAAAAAACAGCCTAAAGACCCTCTAATCTTTGAGCAGTCAGCATACTCAGGTAATGTGTAGAGGTGTGATACTCAGGTAGACACACCATGTACCAGGAATCCAATTAAGAAATCTTTGCAAAACATTTGGGCCTTGGGAGCTCACAGAATAGAAAACAAACAGAGCAGATTCTCACTTGAACCAGACTTTGTTGATTTTGCTTATTTGAAGTCGGAGCCTATTACCGTAGATTTGAATAGCCTAACTGCCTTCCTTGTGTGGGGGCCAGGGATAAATGCCACTTGGGACACTTTCCAGTGGGCCACTGAGTCCTTAACTGTGAAGTGGTACCTGAGTTTCCTGGGAAGCATATACTGCTCTTGTAGCTAGATTACACACCTCAGTTGCCTTCTGCTTTAATAGCCGCAAATGGCTCCAAAGGCCAGTCTGTGTCTGATTCCTAGGAGCCACTGTGTTCTTTGGAGAGAATTCTGTGGTCACATGGGGTGGTTGGCTGAGACAGTGACAGACTGACTGCCCTTCCAGGAGGACCCCCTTCCTTCTCTTCATTTCTCAAGGCTTCTTTCCACCCTCTTATTCTGCCTCTCAGGTACCTTCCTCTTCACGTGCCAGAGAAGCCCTAGCCCAGGGCCATGGAGGGGACACGATGTGGAGTCTAGCTCTCCTCTTTCTTGCAGCAGTTCCGTGCTCTCTGCCAGCCTTTCGGGGATGATGGAAATTAGCTGTGTGGGTCCTGGGAGTCATGACCTCTCCCAGATCCATAGAGAAGCACACATCTTTCTTGGCGGGTTTTCTTAGCAACTTTTTTCACTGGGCAAAATGAAAGCAAAACTCACAGGCATCTTGCAGGAGGCCTGTGGAGCCAAGCCTATCAATTATTCAGCACAGACCTAGCATTTTGCATTTGCAAAGGTCTTTATAAGTGTGTGTGTGTGTGTGTGTGTGTGTGTGTGTGTGTGTATTTTATAGATTCTTCCCTCATAGTGTCTCAGAGTGGTGAAGCAAGGCTTCCCATTTCTTAGACAATGAAAGCAGGACTCTGCTTAGAGTCTAAAGATTCAGGTTCAAGTCTAGTTAGCCCTACTAATGGAGCCATGGAATCCTGGGCCAGTCTCATGATGTCTGTCTCTGGTTTGGGGTTTCTATGGGGTCTAACTTTTGGGAAGTTTTCTCTTGCCTAGGCCACAGAAAAAGCTTATAAATGGCAGTGCGGTTTGAAAATGTTCATGGATAATCTTATTTCAGGTATACAGCTAGAAGGATTGGATCCCAAGTGGAGGGGCAGCCATTCACATAGGACACTGCAGACCAAGCCTTTCTGAGTGAAGATCCCTTGGAGAATGCAAGTAAGTGGGTTCCATTCCCTATGTCTCCAAAGTGCGGTCACCAGCCCACTAGCTCCTATGGTCTGAGACGCTGTCCCAGAACGAAGCAGAGGCCAGTGCACACACTGTGTGTTCACTGAAGCAGCTCTCCAGTCTCTCCATCCCCAGACTGAGTTCTCATTTCAGTCTCCCTCAGAAATGCTAGGATCCAAAAGGAAAAATATTTGAGGCTGCCCAAGCCAGATGCTACCCCTGCAGCCCCACAGCTTCCATCACTTATATTGGACCTTGTGCCATCTGTCCTCCTACACTGGATCCCTCAGGCCTAGCATCAGGACCGCCTCTCGGTCAGTTCAGGACCAGGCCAGCTCCCTACACACAGGCAGAAGTCAGTTACTTGTATGGTGATACAAGTTTCAAGAGTCATGTGGCAGAACCCCCCTGAAGCTCAAGTGTCCCTACAGCAAAGCCTATTTGCAGAGGAAGATTCTGAGCCCAGAGACAGATAACAGCCTCTTTGGAAGGAAGGAATGGATTTTCACGGTGCTTCATTGCGGGAAGGAACTAGCCAGGCAGCACCCAGATGGCTTCATCATGGCCCTGGGTAGACAGCTTGTTCATTCATGTTCACACATATCCAACAAGACAACCATCAACCACCATACTGCATACATGTGCATTAGAGTACACACACACACACACACACACACACACACTCAGAGAGAGAGAGAGAGAGAGAGAGAAAGAGAGAGAGAGAGAGAGAGAACAGCTATTCCACAGCCAATAAAACACACACACATCAGCACAATTAGCCCCCTCCCTGCCCACAACTGCAGCCAGGGACACCCCATTTCAGATCCTCCCAACACTGACTAGGAGCTGGATTACAGATGGGCCTGGGAAGGGGAAAGATGACTGGCTGAGGGCCAGATCAGCGGGTGTCCCTCCTGCTTCAGTCACCATGGCAACTCCAAAGAGGAGGGAAAGGGCTCTGGGCAGTGCCCAGCTTGTATCAGCAGCTTGGGGTTGGGAGATGGGGGTGGGGCTGTGTCCCCTTCTCTCATCCCCAGCTGGTCAGTACTGAAGCATGTCTGCCAAGCACGGATAGCCATATTACAGAGCACACCTTCCGGCTTGGGTGAGTTGGATAGGAGCTCCCTACCCCATGCAAGATAAGCATCAGGTTTATCATTAAACCTGAACAGATAAGCCTGCCTGGCCCAGGAAGCCCAGATCTATAATTCTTTCACCACCTGAAAAATCTGTAGAGCCCAGGGAGTGTCTTTCCCTTCCTCATTTCATCCACCCCAAGGCTCTATGACAGGTTCCTCTTCAGAGAAGGAGCCCAGACTCGAATAAGAGACAAGAAGGTGTGTGTAGGCTGTGAACTCAGCTCACTTTGCCCTCCACTCTACAGCCTTGGAGACCATGCAGAGCACAGCCTGTGGGTGGAAGCAGAGGGGGCTGTGGGGGCCGCCTGCCTTAACATGCTGATTGGGAGTCTAAAGACATTGTCTTTCGTTAGGTCACAACTTTCTGATTGAGTTTGCTGCTTGGTAACATGCAAACACACTCAGCAGAGTAACACAGACTTCCTTGTATTTGGGTGAGTCTCTTCCACTGACCAGGCCTGGCCTGGCTCAGCTGTACAGGATTAGGCAGCCAGGCAGTGCTGGAGTGTGAGAGCTAGACTCACTGAAGATAACAGTCATTCCTTGTACCTGCCTTACAAAGAAAAGTCAGATCCTAAGGGGGCTTGACCCATGCTGTGGCCAGTTCTTCATTCCAGAATCTTCTCTAAAAGACTAAGTCATACCAGCCGATGGAAAGTTTTCTACATGGGTGGGACTCAGAAAGGAAGTAGCCAGCCATGTCCAGATAGCTGTTCTAGAAACGTTACGGCAGTCCCAAGGAATGTGATGGGAGGCTGTGGTGGGCTGTCAAGGTATCCTAAGCCATAGGCTGGTCACTCAGTCCCCAACTCACTTTGCCCAACAGGGTAGTCTAGAAGACCTGAGCCTGGCCTTCCTTGTTATATGTATGTGGTGTGTCATCACAGTCAAGATGACCCTTGAGGTAGGGACAGTATCACTGGACTGCAAGAGCTGGGAAAGGGCTGTCTATCTCCAGGACAGTTGTGTACCAGAGGACAGATGAGCCCTGTCCTGTTGAAATCTATAAGAAGGGAGAGAGCTTATCCCTTAGCCCCAAGCTCAACCCTGCTGGCTTCATCCTATTCACATCCACCCAGTTCCAACTCTTGTCTTCTGTGTTCATTCTCATCTCTGTGCCTCAGTTCCAAATATAGTGAGCATGCAGTCACAGGTCCTCAAGCTCATGAAATGCTCTTTTTTTCTTCCAGAGTGTCTGGCTTGATAGGAATGGCATTAGAAGCTTGGTAGTGTTTTTAGTAATATCTAGAAGCGTAGTTGCTTGGATGGGATCCAAGATGTACTGTAGAAGATAAAGGGATAGTGGAGCCCCAAAGAAGCATCCAAGGGCACAAAGGAAGGGGCCACTTAGAAGGAGACAGCATACCTGGGGTGGGGGGTAGGCATCAGTGGGTGAGGAGTGGGGGGCTATGGTAGGCATCAGTGGGAAGTTGGCAGAAGATAGAGAGCTCCCAGCTCTCCCCAACAGGACCCTGTTCCCAAAAATCATGCTAGTCAACCTTGCAGGAACCTTGTAAAGTCAGAACAATTGGGGCTCCACTATGTTAAGGCCCTCTGGGAACTATTATCTTTGGTGTTCTGCTGTGCTAAGCCTAGGGCACCCATCTCTACCTGTGTTCTAAATAATGTGCCTCTTTTCCTGGATGAAGATCTCAGACCCTTACCAGTGTTCCTGGGCTGGGGTTTTGTGACACAGGTCTTTTATTTCCAACTTGTAAAGTCAACCCAAAACACTAGGGTTCCTGTACCTCTCTCTCAGGAAGCATGGAAAGTCTCCAGGTGACATCAGGAGTTAATTTTGAGAATACTCTACTAGTGCAGGGCTGCAAGAGGCTCAGATCCATGTAGAGCAGCTATAGGAGGGGGGGGGGGCTGTAGCAGGACCACTCCTGGGCACGTCTTGCTATAGGAAGTGAGGTAGCCAAAGAGGGGCACATCTCCAAAAGCTGTCCAGGCTGGCCAGACATACAAAGATTTGCCCCAGTTTGGGAGTCCTGCAGCACCCATCAGGGAAGGCCCAGAGCATGTCTTCTTCCTCAGTGACCCCTGGTGGCATTTCCTGCTAGAAGGAGCAGAGGAGGTGTAAATAGCCACAGATGGTAAACTGTCACCCTGTCCTCACCAGGTGCTGTTTACTGTCGACTGTAAAGTAGGAAACAACCATAAATGCAGACAGACTCAGCAAAGATTCACTAAGAAGAGGGTGACTTCTTATCCTGTTAGTTCTCAACTATAGTTGGTAACCCTCTCTAAGGGATACAGGGACATGTGGGAGAAAAGGGTCTTTGGGGTGTCACAACATTCCACGACATTGCTTGACTCTTGGCTACATGTTTTGCTCATGTAAATGAGCTGTGCAGCCCTGACTCTAGCCAGGGCTCCTGAGTGTAGGCAACCGAAAGCAGCAAGGTGGTAACGACACTGGGCAGCCATAGGAAGTGAGAGGGGATGAGGGCCAAGGAAGAAAGCAGGTAGATGCAGGGCAGATCCAGAAGTCAGAGCCAGCCCCTGGTTATTCAGTAGAGACCATTGTCTCAGTAGAGACCATGTCTGCATTTCACAACTGTCTTGGGACTGGTACCTAAGTGGCCACATGTGAATTCTCACTGGCTTTTCATCTGGACCTCACGCACTCCAAATTCAGAGCCCAGGCTTGAGTCTCTGATTGGTCAAGCTCAAGTCACATGCTTAAATATAGTAGGCAGTGCCTTGGCAGAAGAAGGGGACTGGGGGCTGGTCCTGCCTCTGGTCCTGGAAACACAACATGGGAATTCCCTACAGACAGCAAAGGAGGAGGTTAGTTGGGGCATAGAGAAAGACAACAGCCAGATCTCAGCAAGCATCTGCCATGTTCTTTTCCTTCTTTCCCTTACTATATGTTTCTGCTAGCCAGTTAGAACTGTCAGGAATCCAGCTGCAAGTAGCTTAGGTTTCAGAGGAGAATCTGAAGGGCTTTGTCATCAGAGCCCAGGTTGTAGGCTGTCGGGAACAGAATAAATATCTGTTCACTTCAGGTGAGGAACCAGTGATGGACCAAAGAAATGATGTACCCAAGATAGCTTAGTGAGCCAATGGAGTTAGGGAACAATTGGAGTTCCCTGTGGGAATGTGGGTTTCTTCTGCACCACCGAAGAAAGTGCTCCCTCTAGCAATTGTTAATTGCTTAATATGCCTGAGGGAAGGTGGGGCTTCGTGAGCTCCTTCCTTCCATGATGGAATATGAGCCCAGTCTTCTATCAGTCATCTGTGGGTAATATGAGCTGCTGAGAGTTCAAAGGGCAACAGTCTTGTCATGCCCAGAGAACAGTGTCTCACAACAGGCAGGCTTCTAACAAGGTCTAATTGAGGGCCTCAAACTGTCTTGTGTGCTTGGTGTTAATGTTCTAGAGAACATTACACCAGTAAATGTTCTCCCTGTGATAGCAAGAGCCCCTAACAACTCCAGTGACTCCTGGGAGTAAGTGCTCTTATTAGCTCAGCTAAGTCACCTGAGGTGAGAGGAGATATCAGTGGCCTAGAACTGAGGGGTAGGGTTCCTCAAAGCAAGGTGGAATGATCTTTCTGGAGGACAGAAGGCAGGAGAAGGTGCCAAGTGGAAATGACCTCATACAATGTTGGGCACCAAAGAAGTCCTCTCTGCTTCAGTTCAAAGTCTCAGAACATGGCCCAAGCTGAGTCTGTGCCTGACTTGCGTGGGGAAGGGGAGGGGAGGCTTTACACCTGCATCCAGCCATGTGGGTTACAGACTAATTCTTGTTCAGACACTTCCCAGACAGGGCAGGGAAGAGATGGGTGTGCCAGCTCCTGAGGACAGCTAGAGGGGATGTCCACAAGAAGCCCTGGAGCCACACCTCTGCTTCTCGGAGCCCATTCAACTGGCACACACACGAGCAAGCGCAGGCCACAGGGACAGCAGTCTGCTCTATGTGCCCACTCATTCCAGCTTGAATACAGAGGGGCAGCACTATGCTAAGTTCTGGGTCTAGTATCAAAATACTGGCTCACATTGCGAACATCACAGTGTGGTAGAGGAGACCATCATGAAGGCCTTGTTAGGGACTGGAAAGCTAGCTCAGTTGTTAAGAGTACTGGCTGCTCTTCCTGAAAACCCAAGTTGAACTGCTGGCACCTGCATGGTAGGTAGCTCACAGACACTATACACATGTAGTGCCCACACATACATGCAGACTAAACGCCCATATACATAAAATACAATAAACCTTATAAAAAGATGACCCTGGTGTAAGTGTGGTGGTTTAAGAGGGGGAAGAAGCCCATCCATTAAGAGATCGCCTAAACACAGACACCAAGGGCTCAAGTCTCAACTTCACCACTGACTAGCTCTGTGACCTTAGGCAAAAGACCAAACCTATCTGGGCCTCAATCTCCCCATCTGTACAACGGAGACAATAACTTGTGCACCATAGGCTTCTGTGTGTTAGGACTGGCTTAGTTTTTAGGATGACTCCTAGTGTGGTTGCTCTGAGTATTAGCTAATCTTGTGATGACATCATTGCTTTCCTGTGTGCTGTCATTACCAGAGCACACCACCCAGCTAGCAAAGATTAAAGAAATCTTCTGGAAGGAGAAGGGCCTCAAATCCCTGAGAACTGAAGTAGAGAAAGGAGGGAGGAAGGAACAGCCGTACAAAGTTATGGGATTTAGGGGGGCAGGAGAGGCAGTGTGTGTGTGTATGTTAGATTGTATCTCCTGAAGAGAAAATGATGGGGTCCAGTGGAAAGAGTCTAAAGGAGCATTAGTAAACAGACCCCTAGACTTCCTCTGCCCAGGAACCAATTGGGGAAGTGGGCTTGAAGGCTTTCCAGATGAACACATTAGCTCATAACGAGACAAGGTGTTGGCTGACGGATGGAGCTCCACCCACCCACCCACCTCTTCCAGCAGCCCAGGGATTAGCTCACAGCTGGCAGAGCCTCCTGTGCTCTCCTGGAAGCCTGGAGCATGTTTGAACAGCAACCATGTGTGCAGAGTGGGTTCTCAGGCCCACACATCACTTCTTCAGAGACACTGGGACACCTGCAAGGCTTGTCCCTGCTACTAATGGGGCGTCAGCCACGTGGGACATACTTGAGCCCTGGTGAGATTACGAGATTGTCTGCTTTCTTCTGGTGCCCTGGGCCCCAGGTCTAAAAGTGCCCTTTGGCTTCCTGCCTTTCTCTAAGTTTACTGGCCCCAGGAGACTCTAGGAGAGGTGAGCCCTTGGTACTGTTGCTCAGCATGTCAGAGGGCTCTTCCTGAGCCCAGGCTTCAGAACACCCTAGTATTTCAAGAAAGACAGAAGGGCCCTGCTGCCATTCTGCCCACCCAAGAAGCTGCCCATGGATGGCACCTATCCCAAACACCCATCCAGCACCTTCCCACCAGCTCAGGACGAAGCTAGCTAAGTGCCCACTCGATGGGCTGTTGACGACGAACCTTCCTCCTGGCACCTCTCCAGGCCTGTGTGGGTAGCATTCCAGGCCAACTCCTACACCCAGTTATAGAGGAAGGAAGAAACCCTCTGGACCTCTTCAGATACCAGGGTCATTTGTTTCTAAGGAAAGATGCAAACGAGCAGAGAGAACTCAGGTCACCCAAAAGATCAAGGACCCACAAATGACAGCTCATGGCAGTGGTGAGGTGACAGGACTGGAATGTGGCATCATCCATAGGTTACATCATCCACTTTACAACCTTTTAAAATGTAATTTTATCTAGGCCTCCTGCATGATGGGTACAGAGCTAATAGCTCTGTTACTTTGATTAAACCTCAAATCCCCTCAGTCATCGATACCCTTAACAGAGGCAGACATCATCCCGAAATCCTTTGGAACTTTTTTTCTGTTTTAAACCAAAGACCCAATGTTTGCATTTTGAGAGGCCCGTCTGCAGAGTGTGCACACACTGGCTGTATCCAACATCTCTGGGGAGGATGGAGAGGCACAGAGTGGTCCTGACACCTCAGGTCCAGAACACAGACCTGACAAGCTGCCTTTTACCTTTGAGCTGGGTAGAAAGACGCTGACTGAAACCACAGGGTGCTGTGTGCCCAGGTCCCAGCTGCCTATGGCCTGCTCATGGAAGCACTTCACCTTCCCCGTCTCTGTGCTCCCCACTTTGTGGTACCTGTTCTCTCCATTGACTCTTAGATGAGGGTGACGCTGGAGAGAGCCAGAGTATATACCCTGTACTTCACAGACCCATGAAAAGTAGTGGCTCAAAGGCTCCCTTGGCTAACTCATCTCACTGAACTCTTGTTCAGGCCTTCTCTGCATCTAGTCAAAAGCAGTAATTAAAACAAAGCTACACAGCGAGACTGGAGTGAAGACCCTTACCTAACCCTGCAGGCTGCTACCCTGCGCAGAGAAGCATGCAGGAGTAGGAAGGCCTTCCCGCCTGTGTTGTCTCTCCCAGGATTTGGTGCTGCTCATCAGCCTGTCTAAATTGGACTTTCTCCAAAAAAACACCTCGCTGGCTGTAATGAGAGCTCCCTTGACTGAGGAAGGAAGCTTTCTAGGGTTCAGCTGTCCCAGGTGTGCTGAGAATGAAGGCACCTCAGCACAAAAAGCAGACAGCAGGCGCCTGGGAAGGGCCCCAGAAAGCCACTCCCAAGTTTTCACACTTGGGAAGAGATCTGAAGAAGACACCATGGGAAAGTATAGGGGCAGAATACCAAGCTATCAGTCAGAGAGCATATGTGAAGAGATGGGTAGTCTCAACTCCTTACACAGGAGACCAGACTTGAGGCTCAGCTAGCCTGACAGCCCAGATCTAGGCTCAGATCCCAAGCTCACCATCTCAAAAGAAGGTTTTCTAGCTATGTGCTTGGAGCTTCTGGAAACTGAAGCTGCTGCTGGTGGATCCTTGGGGACCACATAATGGGCTCAGAATCCTTTGGGATGATGAAGAATCTTCAAGGTACCATGACCTTGCCCATAGAAGGCAAGAAATGAAGCTGGTTTTCTCTGCTATCTGTGGGGTAGAGTGTTCTTCTCATTTCCTAGTGATGCCCTAGTGAGGGTAGGCTCAGACGCTGGGGAGGGCGAAATCCAGTGCTCTGGTCTGCTCTCCTCACAGTCCAGGGTTGTAGGAGTGGCCCTGAGCAGAAAGCTCTCACCTTCCTGAGGATCTGTGTGCTGTCAAGAAGAACCCTACATCCTCCCTCAATAGCCTCCAGTTGTTTCCACACCTCCCCCATCTTGAATCTTCACCTCCATCTATCCCCAGTTCCTGCCACTGTGATAAGGTATCCCCTGAATAAATTTTTCTTTGGATTAGGGATTTTTAAAACTTTGTTAGATACTGATCTGATTCACAATCACTAAAAATTGAAGAAAAATTGAAGAAACAATTTCATGCATTTCAATAGGTAGGAAGACAAAAATTGTTTTCTATCAGTTCCCTAAGAAACAAAGCCACATCTCAAGTGTACTCCACTAACTGAAAGAAGCCTAGGCTTGTATAATGTAATGATGGAACAGTCTCAGAAAGAAAGAAAATCCTCATCAGGGTAGAGATAGTGCCTGTGTAAAGGCAGCATGACCAGTTTGTGTCACCATGTAGTCGGCGGCTAAAACACACACAAGTCCAAAAACATCTCTATTTCTTCCCTCTTTTTCCACACAAGGACAGCATAGGCTCCAAGAGGCTGAACCTATAGCTTTTCGTCTGGGCCTTATCTTGGATTCGTTTCCACATCAGTTCATTCCTGTTTAGAGCTCAAAACAGAGATATGTTTCAAACCCAAGTTAAAGTCATGGGCCTCCTACTGTGATCTGCCCTTGCCCAGATCTCCCTGGACACGAGACACTAAAGCTGGGAGCTCGGGTCTGCTTCTAACTCAGCTACACCTTGATATGACGGGCTAAGAGTCTTGGCTATATCCTTCACTAGAGCCAAGCTGATCAGCTCAGAGCATGGTTGGATCCCTTGCAAGGTGGTGCTGCCCCCGTGTTGCAATCTAGGTAAATGGGAGAAATATCTTTCCACAAGAGTGAGTCATGAGTCTCCTTCAGTTTCACAGGCTAGCTCCAGCCGGCAGCTCCTTTCCTGCCATGGCTGCAGGTTTATTTGCTTCCTCTGATGAGGTGAGGTCAGGTATTGTTGTTGGAGCCAGGAGCTGAGTGTGGATGAAGGGTGGGGCTGTGGTGGGTATGAGGGTGGCTAGGGGCAGTAGACACCTGTCCTGAGTCTGTGTGGGATCCCACTTGGCCTGTCAGCTGGCCCTGTGGACCTGTCCAGAGGAGAAACCTGTGTCCTGAGATCCAGACCAGCTGGCCTTTCCCCCTGTTCCTTGCTGAGGGATCTGTCTTGGTGAGTCACTTGGCTTCTTGGAGACTCGGGTTCTTGCTTTGTGAATTGGGTGTTAAAACAAACTGGCACTTGCTGCAAGGTCTTCCATGGGCTCAGAGAGGTAGAATGGTTTTACAGACAGTAAAGCTCTGTCCAGTTTTATCAGTTGCTCTGCATGGAATCTGTGAAATCGTCTTAGGTCTTGCCAAGAACTGGTGCTGAGCCTCAGTTTCCCATCTTGGGGAGTGAGACCAGGGCTGATGTGATTATTTTCCTTCCTGTAGACCTACTTCCTGCATTCCCTTCGACTTTGATCTGCACACCTCCAGCAAGCATAGAGAGATCTTGGAGGAGGCTGTCCCGAAGATTCCTGCCAATGCTTGTCTGATCCTGCCTTCTATGAAGCATGGCCACCACAGGATTACGGGACAAATCATAGACCCTGAGCCACACAGCTGCTCTGAAAGACACACTCTACAGCCTTGCTTGGCTCCAGGTGCTGCCAAGCCTTGAGACTCACTCCCATCCCAACGATGCCTTCAGGAACCATGGTCACAGCTATATGAGACCATTACAGAGCAGGGCTTGACCTTGCTACCCAGCAAGCCTCCTGAGTGGCCCCCAACACCTCCCATGTCTGGCTACCAGGGCAGACTAGAACATGTCTGTGCCCCGGATCCAAGTGGAAGAAGTGGGTGAGAAAGACAGGCCAGCAGGGCCACCCGTACCTTCTGATGACCACCTCCTCAGCCTGAAGGCCCTCACTGAGAAGCTGAGGCTGGAGACCCGAAGACCTTCCTATCTGGAATGGCAGGCCAGGCTGGAGGAGCAGACGTGGCCTTTCCCGAGGCCAGCTGCCCAGCAAGAGACAAGTCTGGAGCAGGGAGCATGTGGGGGTGGAGAGCCTCTGATGCCTCTGAAGGAGTCCAGAGAGCTTCTCCCACCTGCCAGGAATGCCAGCAGGGGTGACAGGCCACTGACCACAGGCAAGCTGGAAGGCTTCCAGAGTATCGATGAAGCTATAGCCTGGCTCAGGAAGGAACTGGTGAGTGGCTGCCCGCCAAGAGGCCCGTATGTGTTCCATGCATGTTCTCTCCCCCTCATCATTCTGTCTGACTCTGCTGTGTCCCCACATCATGTTTGTCTTCCCATCTCTGCCTGATTCCCACTTGTACATCCGGCTTCCTATTAGGTAAAGGGTAGATCTCATTTCTCAGTGGATACATGGGGCCTGGGTCAGCCAGCTTCTAATCAAAGATCTAGAGGAAGCAAGTGTTAGCCCAAGGATCTGAGCCCACACGTATTCTCACCCTCTCCTCACCAGCATTGGAGTCTCCTACTCTTAATTTCTGGACAGCTAAGAGAGCCCCAGAGTTTGCCTGAACTTAACTTCTCTCTAAAACCCTCTCCCCATCTACCCCGGTTACCTACAGGATTGGGGACCACCACTCATTCAGCAAGAGAGTTGCCTCTTTCCCTGAGCTGGGAGTTGACACTAGCTGGATGGTGGGTCTCCCTGGGTGGCCAGCTTTAGGAAGGACTCTCAGTTTGGGGTTCATAGCTGTAAGTACTGGGGCTCAGCATGGAAGTGCTGTTTAATAATTCAAGGTGTACAGAACTTCCAGAAGGGGGCACATGACTGATTATGCCTGGGGTGAAGGCTTTGCCAAAGGACGTTGAGTAAGAGTCTGCCCAGAAGTCAGGGTGGGTTAGGCATTCCAGACCGAAGGAGTGAGCAAGGGCAGAAGATGCTGAGTGGAACAGCAGCTGGATCCTTTTACTGCCCACAGGCAAAACAGACTCCCATCAGGAACCTCTCCCCACTGCGGAAAGCCTAGAAAAGGAGATGGAGCGTTGTCCCATCCTGCCCCAGGAAAACCACTAGGTCCCCCACCCCTAACAGTGGCTTCTCGGCACACCCAGACCTGAAATAAAGCCTCCCCCAAGCTCTAGCTGCTTCCCTGGGTCACCTCCAGGGCCATCTGCCTCCAAGGAGCCAACCATCAAGGGTCAGCTGCCTTCCAGAGCTGGTGGTAACTCTCCGGTCAGCAGGAAAGCAGAGGCATGCTTGGTTTCTTTTGATGAGTCCTGTGAGACATCTCTCCAGTGGGGCCTGAAATTTCTTGTGGGGTGAAATAAAGCATTGGAGTTCAGGGTGGTGGCAGCTCAGGAGATTGGGCATCCGGTTAATTGGGAACCTCTTTAGTTGCTATTGAGACTGCTCAGAACACACTGTTCCATTGTGTATGCTGTTAGGGTTGAGCATGGGTATGCTTGCTATTGGCTTTTGAAGAAGACAGGGCTCCTGTGGATTCTTGCTTTGTGACGATAGGGTGCTCACAGGAGCATGAGAGGTAGAAAGGTGGGCCTGAGACAGACCCTGAATTCCTGAGGCTAAACTGCTTTTATCTGTTCTTCACAGAGGAACAAAAAATATTCCCATTAGCCAAGGATGCAGTTTGTTGGTTTGAGGTTCATTTGAGAGTTTATTGTTTCTAGGAGCTGAGTTGTTTACTGTTTAAATAAGTTCACATTCCTTGTGAGCTCTCCTTTAGAGTGGGAAGTAGAGAAATATTTTCCTCTGAGTGAACAAAAAAAAAAAAGAAAACAGTAGGGGCTTCCTTCAAGCTTCCTGGACACCTCCCAGCATCCTTTAGATAGAAAGATACTAGGGGAAGCTTTGGAAAGATCTGGGATATGATGAACACCTAGGATGTGATGGCATTCAGTCTTACAAAGGTTCTGTGCACTTATGTCACTGCTCCCATCACACAGATGAGAGTCAGTGACCTCACCAGGAAGTGACAAAGCTGGGGCTCAGGTCACAGGACTAGAGAGGGTCCAGCTGATCGTGCTGGAAAAGCTATTTGGCCTTGGATCTCCAGTGTGCATCCAGAGCCCCCTGAGTCTACTTTAAGGATGAACATTGTGTTCTGTGGGTCTGAGATCAGATTTGGGATTTAGAATTTCCAATATGTTCCAAGGGACACTAAATGTCATATGCCATACCACCACATCTAGAGTACCAAGAAGTGAAAGGGACTGTGAAAAGACTTCAGAGGACAGATTCTGGATTCCCCAAGTTTGAGCTCCATACCCTGTCCCTGACTTAACAGCCCCACAAAGCCAAGCTCAGACAGCAGAGGGTCTTAATGAAGAGTTCCTCCCTACATATTCCCAGCCCAGTGGTGCCAGAACCCCACCTGCTTAGCGCTGCTGTCCCAGAGGCTAGCAGCAGCTCCAACGCTGAGTTCAGGACTCCCATCCCCCATTAAACACCCAGCGTGAAGCAGCGCGGTTAGTATGCTTGCCTGTCTGTTTCAGTTAAAATGAAGCTTCGAAGCGCTGTGCTATTTTTCTAATTTATCCATTGTTTAACGTCAAGGTGCCTCTGAAATCCACCTATTTTTGAGACCCCAGTGAAGGTAGTTTGCATAACCTTTATTATGCCACATTTATTTAAATTAGGACTCAGGCTTTCTCTGTCCCTGGGCACACCTACCCTCTTTGCTCATTTGTCAGACTCCTGAGCAAATGTATACTTTCTCCCACATGTCCAAGGAAGCAGACTGGGTGAGACTCTATAACCCGAGTCAGTCTGTGGGCTTCCCCCCTCCACACTGCCAAACACCTAACTCAACACAAGGCTGTCTGTAGTCCTGGGGATTGGATTTAGAGACCTTTCTTCATATGTTAGGCAAGTGCCCTTCCGTGGAACTATACCCCCTTCTATCATGCTTTTTGAGAAAAGGTCTTCCTAAGTTGCACAGACAGACCTTGCACTCACTCTATAGCCCAAGCAAACCTTGAACTTGAAATCCTCTTGCCTCTGCTTCAGAAGGAGATTTATTTTAGGTCTCTGCCACCAGGATCCGGTTTTAATAGAAGTTTTGGTCCTAGCAGAGGGCAGATGATAGTGTGGGAAGGCCACGGCCCTGGGCAGCAGGAGTCTGTCAGTTCTTACAGCTTAACATGGACTTCCAGTTGCCTTGGTAGCTCCCTTTGGTCAGGGAACCTGCTTAGGCCTGGGCCTGGAGCTGAGAAACTGACTGACTGTCAGTGTTTCTCAGTTGTCCACCTTCCATCTTGGCTCTGTGGTCTTGCTCATAAGTGCCCTTGACAGACAAAGAGATAAGAAACAGGGGCCAGAACACCTTCTGCTCTGTGAGAGGCAGACAAAAGCAAAGGCCTTCATCTCTCAGGTTCTGTGGTGAGAACCTGAGAATCCATAGCACCTACACTGTGTTAGTTTCCTGCAGGTGTTGGATCCCTGTAGGCAGAAGGTGTTTATAATTGTTAGAAAACAGAAAAAGGAAGCTGACAGGTACTAACCAGGCAGGGCCTGTGTGTCAGAGCTGGAGGCCTGGGTTCTGGCAGTGCCCTGTGGCCTTAGCTTGATTATGAACTGGAGTTCTTAGTGGTAAATCTTGGCGAGCACATGGCTGTGGCACATATAACACCTGCTCCCACGATCTTATCTGCCGGACACCCAGCCAGATGACAGGTCATGTTCACTGTGTGGGGTGGAGGTGAGGGATGATGCTGGGGGAGAGAATGCTTGTGCTCCCAGAGCACTTTCCTGTTGTGCTCCCAGAGTGAGACTGTTGACTCTTCCCACTTTACAAAGGAGAAGACAGAGGCTCAGAAAGACCAGAAATCTTAGATCAGAGGGGTAAGTGACAGCCAAGGATGTGGCTAAGCCTGATAGAATGGTACCCACCTGACTCAGGGGCTGGGAGTCGTTCTTGTTTCAGAGAGCTATCACATGATCACATCATGAGCCACATGCTGTAAAAGATCCACTGTAAAATAGGAGTGACAGATACCTGTACCTGTCAGCCTGCTGAGAAAGGAAGAAAAAAGAAGAGGAACCAAAGGCAGGGATGGATCAGTGCTGTGCGTGTTTCCTTCTGTCGCAATACTTGATGCTCACAGCTTCCTTCGAAGGCAGGTGCTATTGACAGTATTACCACCCCCATTTTACAGATGAGAAAACATGGGGTTTTGAACTAATATCTCCCCAGCCTCAGAGCCCATACACCAAATGGCTGCTGTACCCACTGCTCCTTTGGTCAGTAAGCACGAAGGTGCCTTCTGCTTGCTTAGCACATCCTCTTAACTCAGGGCATTTTGTCATGTTAGTTTCCAAAAATCAACTCTATTTTTCCTTCTCTCCAAGTTATTCTTTCACTTTTCACTCTCTATGAAGAGATATCTTATGCTAACACAGAGCCCAGCCATGGAAGTCTCAAGTATCAAAAGGGCTAGTTCAGTTTAAGCATGTCTGTAGGATGTACAATACCTTTCTGAAGTGTGTGTGTGTGTATTTAAATTAACCTGTGTTGACCTGCTTGTGGAGTATAGTAGTAGTACGGTTAGATACAGTATGTAGTAGTTGAATTAAAATTAGTGTTTCCACTCTTTCATGTACTACCCATTCTGTGGTAGAAACACTCAACTTCTCCTTGAGTTACACTGAAATATATACTAAATTGTTGTAGACTAGTTAGAACTGGGCTAGGGCTGTAGCGCAGTGGTACAGTGCTTGTCTCCCATTCATGAGGCCATGGGTTGAATCCCCAGGACTACCAGAAGAGTATTGGACCGGCTCTCTCCTGTTTGATACCCGTTACCAGGACTGTCTCTATTTCCCCATCCCCTTCCAGCCTCCAGAGTACCTGTGTTCAGCTTTATCAGCTTTCGAGCATGTGGGTTTGTCTTTCTGGCTGGAAAAGTAGCTGGCTTCTTTCACTTAACATAATGCTTTCTGGTTCTGTCAACATGGGTACAAACATAAAGGTGTCTGTTTTAAGATGGGATAATAAATTGCATTTTAAAAGTCATTCACTCCTTTGGTGGGTATCTTGGTTAATTATATGTCTTCGCTATGGTGGACAGTCCTGCAGGAAATATGGGGGTACATTAACTTCTCAGGTAATCAAGATAGAGAGTTCTCTCTCTCTCTCTCTCTCTCTCTCTCTCTCTCTCTCTCTCTCTCTGTGTGTGTGTGTGTGTGTGTGTGTGTATCTAGCTATGCCTTATACCTTTACCAACATTTCTATTCCCTATGTTTTGACAGTAGTCATTCTATCTGGGGTGAGGTGGTTTCTTGCTGTGGGGTTTTGTTTGTTTGTTTGTTCTTTAATACAGGGTCTAACTCATCTCAAACTAGCTTAGAACTAACTTATAACAGCCCAGGCCAAGCTTGAACTGGTGTTCTGCCTGTCTCAGCCTCCCATGGGCTAGAATCATGGGTGTGTGGCCTCACACCCAGCTTTGTTGTACTTCTGATTTACATTTGCCCCAGTGATCCGAGATGTTGGACATCTTTTCCTAAGTTTGCCTGCTATGCTACTGTATTGACTTCTTCTGAGACACGTCAACTCTGGGTGTCCACTCATCCTCAACTCCTCACTCTCCTGCATGCCTTGTCATGCAAGCAGACCTCTGTTCTTTGTTCCCCAGGTGCTGGTGAAGCAGCAGAAGGTGGGGAGAGGCTTGCACCTGCCCAGGGATGGTCACCTAATAATGGGTTGTTTTGGGAATGGAGGCCAGAGCCTCTGGTAGCTCTGAAAGTCCACCCTCTCATAAAGTAACAGTTTGTCTGGGGACTTTCCAAGTATTAAAAATTGAAAGCCTTATCATATCTTTAGAGCTTCACACTTGTGTAAAGTCAGGAATTCTCCAGGAGGGCTTGAAGGGCCCAGAGCTCTCTTCCTAGCCCTAGTCTCTGGTCTGGCCTTCCCAATCAGTACAGGCTTGGGAAGGAGACCAAGTCTAGACAGGAGGCAATATAACAGGTTCCCTCCTCCCTACTGAACCAACCCAGGGAACTGGAGCCAAGGTCCCAGTTCTTCAGCCCACGGCCCACAGCCAGGGGCTATAGATCACAGCTTCCTCCACCCCACCTCCCCATTGTCAGGAGAGGATACTCCCAACTCTGTGGCCCAGTACCTCCTAGCAGAAACAGCCTCTCCATGAAACACACTCCCATCTCCACCTGAGTCCACAACTCCCCTGGAAACCAGTTCACAATGTGGAGCTGCTTCTGGGAACCTGTGAGCTTTTCCTTCTACCGGTTCTCAGAAACTCAAGTTTGCACTGAGTAAGATACCTTACCCTTACCACCTGCCTCCTCCACCCTTGTCAATCCAGGATGCACAGGGGTCAGACTAAGGTTAAAGTGTGCTTTATTGTCCTGGTTCTGCACAGACTCCAACCCAATACTGATTAGAACAATGTCTGACATTATACATGTCTTATTATAACAATGGCTGACCTTTAGGTGAAGCTAGACAAACACCATGGAAAAATACAAAGACTGTTTGCAATCCTCAAGAATTAGGTCTCTGTTGCTCAACCATGTGGAAATGGAACGCGCTCTGCCCCTTCACACGTGCTAAGTTCCTGGCCCTCACATCAATTCTTTCCAGCATCTATCAGAGATAAATGGAGTCTCTCAGACTGAGATAGCATCCGAAGGAGCTCCAGAATTAGGGACTAGACACATGTCCTTCATCTTGGTATTCTCTTTCTATCTGTGCTGACCTTTAAACGCTGATTCCCAATCTCCACACCCTTGCAAAACCTTTCTGTGGTCTGTCTCAGAATGTGATTGTTTCAGCCACTCCACACACATGGGTCACATATTTGTCCTTTTGTGTCTGGCTAATGTCACTTAGTGTAATGGCCCCAAGGTTCGTTTGTGTTGTGACAAGTCTCTGATTTCCTCCTCCCTAAACCTGGATAGCATCCAGAGCGTGGATAGACTGTTCATCCATGTTGCAGTTGGGGTGTGCCATTGTGAACATGGGCCACAGGTCACTGTTGGAGTCCTTGCCTCCTGTTAATGTGGGTGAAACCCCCGGTCATATGGTAACCACTGACTTTATTCATGACATCCGAGGGATTTCTGCAGCCTTCGCTGTCATTGTCCCAAGCAAAGAGTCTGGCATGAGCTTTGCTTTTCTCCTCAGAACAGCACTCAGTGTGATCTTTCTCCAGTAAGCAGAGCATGTTCACCTGAGAGCTTTCTGTTCTGGATGCGCCCAGCAGACTCTCCTCTTCTCTCTAACTTCCTTCCTTCATCTTCCCTCAGCATCTGTCACCTCTCCTCACTCCGTGGGGAGCTCTGGAGTCAAGAAACCTCTCCCTTCTCTTTCAGAGCCCTGTAATTACTGTTTAATTAGATAATCCTACCCTTGGGGCTTTGCCATCGACCTGAAGAAACAAGCTGATTCTCCTAAGAATCTTCTCATTTGTCTCAAAATCCCCAGTGTCCACAGGCAGCAGAAGACTCTGAACAGCAGCACTGGCTCTCTCGGAAAGGCTGCCTCTACCACCTCAGGTCCCAGGAGACCCTCTCCCTACCCTTCTCCTAAACCTTAATCCTAACCTTGACATCCCTTTCAGCAGGCACTGTTCCTGGATTATGGGATTACTGGCAGAACAGACCACACCTCTGAATCCAGCCTGTGCCTGTCCCCTCAGAGGCAAGGCAAGCTACCCTGGGGGAAGGATGGAAAATTAAGTACATTCTACACTGAGCTTTAGAGGACAGTATTCGACCCATGCTGAGCTGAGTTCCTTAGGCTGGAGTCTAGAACCAGTGTCCTAGCCTAGTTGGTCCTGAGAGAAGCACTTGCCAGTGCTCTGCATTCACCAGTATAACGTCTAGATACATACAACTTCTTGTCTGGTCTGGGAACTTCATCAGCCCCTTCTTGGATAAGTGGAGGTGGAAACTCAGGCATTAGTGACTGGTTTAGCTAGCAGGAGAGGAGCCCCACTTGCAACAGGGTCTCCCTACAAAGTCTGCTGCCTCCAGGCCCTGGGAGAACCACTGCTTGACTCAGATGATATCTGAATGTCACCATTCCCAGGAGGGCTGGGCCTGAGTTAGGTTCCTCATCTGTAAGACAGTAAATGTGATGCCTCTGGCCTGGGGTTGGGGAAAAGACTGGGAAACAGTACAGGTCAAGTGCAGGGAGCCAGGGAATGGGAGAGTCCGGTCATCCATGTTATCCACAGTGACCTGTGTCCTTTAGTCATTGCTAAGGAAATGTAGTATAAAAAGCCTCTCAATCATGTGAACCCAGAGAGCATGATGGGAAACGAAATAAACCAGTTACAAGACTCCTGCTCAGGAGGGTGTGAGGGGAGGAGGATCTCTCCGGTCATCTAGTTCATAGAGACAGGCAGTGGGATGGGCTTGTCAGGGGCCGGAGGGAGGGGATGGGGAATTTGTTTTCTCTCTTTCTTTCTTTCTCTCTCTCTCTCTTTCTTTCTTTCTTTCTTTCTTTCTTTCTTTTTTTAATTAGGACATATTTTAGTTGAGAAAGATGGAAAATTTCTGGAGTTGGATGGTGGCTATGGTTGCACAGCAATGCAGGTCATTAACACTGCTGAGCTGTGGTTCAAAATGACCAAGGTGATGTTTTGTTATGTAGATTTTTCATTCTGGTTTTAAATTTGGGAGTCTTAGCCCTTCACATTTAAGAAAAACAATGTGTGTGTGTGTGTGTGTGTGTGTGTGTGTGTGTGTGTGTGAGAGAGAGAGAGAGAGAGAGAGAGAGAGAGAGAGAGAGAGAGAAAGAGAGAGAGAGAGGACACTGAATGCTCACTAATTTTCTCCAAGGCAGTTGCTCTGCTCTGTATTCCAGACCCAATAGGGAAAAGAGAACATTTACATTCATTTGCATAACCACAGGGCGTCCCTCCTGGGTCTCCTGGCTCTTTTGGCTCCTCCAGGCACCTGGTAGGCCACAGAGCCGAGTTTGAGGACACAAAAGCACTGAAACAATAGCCACTTGCAGGCGTGGGCAGAGTAAGTGGCAGGATGGGACTGGGTCTCAGGGTCAAGTAGGAACAGCTGGTGGCCCGTCTTAGTGACAAAGCTTTGTTAATGAGGAACTGGCTGCCCACGAAGCCTAGTGAGACCATAGTTACATTCCTTCTCTGCTGAGTCACAGCTGTGTGACAGGCTGAGGGACACCTTGAAGCCTTCTGAGCTCCAGTATCCTGACTTCCAAAATATAAACCTTCACAGCAGGTACCTGGGGGAGGCTGTGAGGTACCACAGGGTTTGGTGTATAGTAGATGGATTTTTAAAAATACTGCTGAGAGTTGTTCTCAGTACATCCCTTTCTTAATAGGAAATAGAGGTGCTGAAAATATCAGAAACCCTCTACAGGGTCCCTGAGCATTGATCAGCTCTGTCTCTTAGACTCCGTCTCCCTAAGAGGCAGAACTGGGTTGCCAGTCTCACAACCCACAGTCTGAGCTCCCATCCCAGCTTTACCACCAAGGGCCTTTGGACAGCTGACTCTGACTTCCCCATCTGTGACCTGTGACATAGTAAGGAATTCTACTCCATAAGCTAGCATGAAGATTAGCTCTAGTGTGTTAGCTCTGCCTGTTTCATAGGAAAACAGCTTATAAATATCAGCTCATTTTTTTTTTTTGATTGGCTCTTAGGAAACTTTATTTAAAAAAAATTTATTGGTGAGTAATTGTAACCCATCTGAGGAAAGAAAAAATGGCAGCCTGCAGAGGGAGGGAGAGGCACACCTCTTTAAGAACATGGCCACTGGTACAATCCCATGCCCCAGTAGAAGGCCTAAACCCATGTGTATGTGGGCAGCACTAATTAGAGTTGGGTTTCTGTTTTTGTTTTTGTTTTTGATGACACAGATTTGTAAGAGTGGGCGGGTACTAGGGCAAGCTAGAGGAAGGTAGTAGTAAATGGATATGATCAAAATATACTGGAAAATGTATAAACTTTCAAATAATCAATAGAGCATGTTATGGCTGCCCACGTACATGATCTAATGTCACAGTAGAAAGCCCCCTTTGTTCAGCCCCCCTCACATCTCTCTTCCCACCCAGAAGCTATGTCACCAAATCTGGTGTCTATTACTCTTCAAAGTCTCTCTCCACCTGAACACCCCCCTTGAATACCAAAGGATGGAAGGGAACTTTAAGCCAGGACTGGCACAGAGAAAGATTTAGACATAGTTGCTAGCCTGGCGCAAAGCTTCATTGGGCAGTAACACGTTCCAGTGTCTTTTCACCTCCCTGGGACAGAAGTGTGCCTGCTGCCAGATGGACCTATCAATGATGCCTAACATCAGCTAGGATTCCTATGATGAGTGTCCTCGGCAGAGTTTACAGAGCTGCGACCGCCACGCTCCCTGCTGACTCAAGTCTGGCTTCTCCCCTTCCAGGCAGAGATGCGGCTCCAGGACCAGCAGCTGGCCAGGCAGCTCATGCGCCTCCGCGGAGACATCAACAAGCTGAAGATCGAGCAGACCTGCCGCCTGCACAGGAGGATGCTCAATGATGCCGCCTTTGAGCTGGAGGAGCGGGATGAGCTGTCGGACCTCTTCTGTGACTCCCCCCTGGCATCCTCTTTCAGCCTTTCCACGCCACTCAAGCTCATTGGCGTCACCAAAATGAACATCAACTCCAGAAGGTTCTCTCTTTGCTGAGGAGCCTTGGGATGGAAGGGGGACCAGAGCCAAGGGTGAGAGAGAGGGAGCTCGGACCAAGTTAGCCAAAGTGATTCTCCCTAAGGCCATGCTTGGGAGTGAAAGGCACCAGGACCTGGTGCTTGTATGCCAGGGGCTTCAGCTTTGCATACCTGGGTCTTCATGTTCAAGACCCAAAGAGTCTGCAGACACTATGTAAGACAGGGCTCTCGGCAGGATCCCTGTGGCCTTCCCCTCTGTGGCCAACTTTCCTGGGCCCTAGAATCACTGGTGCTATGATGTTGAATCCCAAAGGGGACACCCTTCCCACATCCCCACCAAAGCTTGTTTTTATAGAAAGCTCTACTCTAGGGAAGCTGAGAAGATTAGATTGTGTAAAGTATATCCATCTCTCATGTTCTGTTACCACCCTCTTAGTGCTAGTTCTAATTGCCCCTAAGTAGGAGACTCAACAACCTGTGCAGGGGCATGGTAAGACAGGAAAACTGAAAGGAACAGCAAGGTGACTCATGGGAATGCAGGCTTCTCTTCGATGGTCACCAACATCCCTGGGAAGAAGCTCTGCCCAGCTACTTTGAACTTCAGCCTTGATTTCATAAGGCCATGCTATTTCCAGCTTGCTCTATGACATATGATACATGTACCTTGTATAACTTTGGTAGAGCAACCCAGACATCCTACTGTTTCCTGTCACAACCACTTCAGTTACCTCACTGCCACCCACAACCCCAGGAAAACACCTAGCAGGCCACTGGTGGATAAACCAGGCAAGATAGGAGATAGATTTCCCACAAGTGAATTCTACAGTAGAGGACATGATAGAGGCCTCCTAGTGGGACCTGATATTGTCACCTACATCACCTTATCCTCAGCACCAAAGACCTCAAGGGATCCCAGAAGTCTATCCTGAGCCTCTCTCCCAAGACTGTGCCTGACCTAAACAACGGATTTCAATTGACCATGACTGTTAACTAATGTGTTGCTAACTCGTTAATACCTGTCTGAGTCTTGTCCAAATGGAAAACCAGTTGAGTAAGCCAGGCAGAGTTTGAGTTTTAGTTTTGAGAGTTTTTCCCTAGCCTGAGATCAGTAAACTGTTAAGCTCTTATATTCAGGGAAGACCTGGTACAGCACACCTGGCCACAAGCCTGTTAACACAAGTTTCTCAGACTCTGGGTGTGTCTAGTGAGGCCTGCTCATGAGCAGAAGGGAAAAGTGAAGCTCGGAAAGAGAGTGACTTCCCTCCAGTTACCTGGCTGCTCTGTGGCTAGATCTTCTGCCAATGAACTTGAACTCTAAAAGATGGTACTGATGTTCTGCCAAGCCCACAAGTTGCCAGCTTCTCTCTCCCTCCCACTCCTCAGCCCCCACTCATTCTTCTCCGGCCTAGCAATCACTAGTGTTGGGGTTGGTGGGGGGTGGAGGAGCATAACACCTAGGTGGTGGACCCTTAGTTCTCACCATATGTCATAGTTCTGCGGTCTACACCGACTGTTCTCTGTATATAACATTTCTTCCTCCTGATAATCCCCATGAGCTGTGTCCACCACACACACCACAACACATCCAGACTAGAATGGAAAGATAATACTGAATGCTTTCTTCCTTGTGATGTCAAAGAGCCAGACGGTTTGTGTTTCTTTTTTTAAAGGTAGAACAAGGTAGCCAAGAATTTTTAAGATCCCTGAAGTCCAGAGGCCCTGACCCTAGTCCCTTCCTTAGAGACTACACAAAACACTGCCAAGTCCCAAGAGGCCTTTATTTCCCATCACCTCCCGCCTCTTGTCACTCCCCACCCCTGGGTGACACTCACCATATCTCAGAGAACACATGAAAGAAGGCCCATCCCATATTCTAAAGACAATGCCAAATTGATTGTAAGAAATTAAATCATTAGCCAGGCATGGTAGTGCACGTCTTTAATCCCAGCACTCAGGAGGTAGAGGGTGGAACATCAGGAGTTCAGGACTAGCCTTGATAACAAAGTAAGTTCTCCAAGCCAGCCTGGGCTATATGTGACCATGCCTCAAAAACATAAGTCACCAGTCATTACAGTAACTGACACCTTAGCTTAAAGCAAAGCAGAGTGATTGTCTTGGATGTAGTCAGCAACTAACTATGTGACAGAGCAGTCTGTGCTCAGCTAGGCGGCACCCAGCATCTTCCTTCCGCTTTTGTTCTTTGGGGAAACTGTCCGAGGCATGGGTTTGAATAGATTAGATATCTCAGCTTAAGTTGTTCATCCCAAGAGGATCTTATTCTGGGATGAGGAGGAGACTTGAGGAGGGGATCAAAAAGGTGGAGGGGAAAGCCATTTGTCTTCTTACCTGCAGCCTAGTGTCTGTTAGCTCCCTGCCTTCAGAGGTGAGCTCAAACCATTAACTGTTCACTCTGATTGTAGAATCCCCACAGAAATGTCTGTAGGTCAGTGGCAACATTAGCTGCCTTCCTCAGCCAGCTTCCTGCCTTACTGTATGTTCATTGTCCTATTTGGTGTTTCCTCATTAGCCTTGTCACCTCCCTCTCCCAGGTGAGACATGAACTATCCACTGTGCTGCCACAAGGTCATGTCCAATGCCTTCATGGCCTCAGTAGCAATCACAGAGGCTTAGAGGGCCTGGACAGGCCTGGCCATAACCTGGCCTCATCCAAGATCTACCCCTGTAGCAATACCAAGTGCTATTACATAATCAATGGACAATTTACAGTTTTATTTTTATGATTATTTGTTTCTATATTAGTTAGAAAAAGTGAAATAAAAATATTTCAAAAGGAGATATACAAATAGAGACATTTACTGCCTTTTTACTTGTGATTACAGCATACACAAGACCAGTACCATAACTGGATGGATGCATGGATGGATGCATGCATGGATGCATAGATAGATGTATGGATGCATGGGTGGATGGATGGATACATACATGCATGGATGGCTGCATGGAGGATGGCTAGATGCATGCATGTATGCATGGGTGCATAAATGGATGTATGGATGCATGCATGCATGGGTGCATGGTGAATGGATGGCTGCGTGCATGTATGGGTGCATGCGTGGGTGATGCATGAGTGATGCATGGATAGCTGGATAGATGCATGGAAGGTTGGATGCATAGATGAGTGGATGGATGATTTGAACAATTTGATGAAGATATATGGAAGAGAGGAAAAGATTCTCCAGAACCTTTCTCCAAGAAGGGTCACTTAGAGGTGATTACCATGGAGTCCCACTTCATAGGCTGTGTGAGCACACCTCATGTACCCATCATGCCTGCATTGGATGCAGCCAAAGCAGAGGTGACCCTTTCCAACCTATGACGGCCTTTCCATGGTGATTCTAATAAGTGTTACTCTCTCTGTGCTTTGGGGAGGCATATGCTTCCGAATGTTTCAGCCACTCACTCTTAAACATGAAATCAGTACAAGAGAGCTGTGGAGATGTCCTGGAGACATGGATTCTGGCTGTGCAGTTCCAGAGCAGATCTAGGGATCTGCTCTTCTACAGAGGACCAAGGGTACCATGGTAGGCAGAGGCTTGAAACAGTCATGTCTTCATAACCCTAGGAAAGCTATGTCAGAGGTCAAGGTGGGTCACAAATTCCACTTTGTCACTTGTCAGAAACTCCACTGAGATTAAGCAGGTGTGACTAGGCTTTCTAAAAGAGCACATAGTATGTAACCTGTGGAACAAGGTGAGGGAATACAGGTGTCACTTAGATGTCTACCACCTAAGTTGGGCATGTTGGCACACACCTTAATCCCAGAACCCAGGAGGCGGAAGCAGGGGGATCTTAGAAGAAGAAGAGGAGGAAGAAGAAGGAGGAGGAAGAGGAGAATAAGAAGAAGGAGGAAGAGAGAAGGAGAAGAAGGAAGAAAAGAAAGAAAAAGAAATAGAAAGAAAGAGAGAGAGAGAGAAAGAAAGAGAAAGAAAGAAAGAAAGAAAGAAAGAAAGAAAGAAAGAAAGAAAGAAAGAAAGAGAAAAGAAAGGCCACAGACTCTTTCACACTAAAAATGTCCAAAAGAGGCACATCCACTTCTTCAAGCCAGCTGAACAAGGTAATCATTTGGATGTTGTATTAGGCAGGGTTTAAACCCAGTAGCTACTCAGTCTGAGAAGCTTTCCAGCTTCTCAGCAGTCCCATCAGATGCTGAAGGCCTGGAGACTCCATGGAAAGCCTCTGGTGTTGAATCTGCATTCTAAGGCCAAAGGAGTCTGATGTCAGTGGAAGATGGCCACAGTATCAATATGCAGGCTGGTCAGGACAAAAGGGAGCACAAGTAGGTAGTGTTTCCTCTGCCCATTTATTGAAAGAGTTGCTCACTTTTAGGGTGGGGTTTAACACCTCCCCCCAACCTTCATCTCTAGTGTTTACACAAGGAAGTGGAGGAACAGAGATGCTCCTAGGTGCTGACCAGACTGAGGAATGTATATGTGACCTCTCAGAAGTGACACAGCCCTTTGTTCAGAAGGCCAGCTGTGGCTTCATTAGGCTGGGTCAACTGCCTAAGTGTGCTCAGGGAGCTTTGTCACCAGCTCAACCACGGCTTCCACATTCCAGACCCTGAGACTCACGGTCCATCTGGATACTGGGGAATTGATTCTTCAGCCTTTCCTGCTTCTCAGTGAATACAGAGGATTCCCCTCTTCTTCACTGTCCACATCAGAACCCTGCTGTCTGCAATTGTACTGGCTTGCGGGAAGGCTGAGCTGCTGCTACCCTGAGGCAGATGGTGATACACAGCTGAGCCACTGGGCTGTGCAAACAGCCCAGTCCCCAGGCCCTATCTAAATCTGATGGGAGCTGCTCCAAAGAAGGCCACAGATGTGGCCATTATTAAATACCCTGTTCCTAGGCACAAAGCAAATGGCCACAGAGCCCAGCCTACAGGGAGACCCTGGAGGAAGGGAAATCTCAGAAGAGCATAAAAGCACTGGAAGTGGTCACTCCACTTTCCACAAGGAGGTGAGTCCTGCCACGAGTTGTTTCTACTTGGCATGGATGGCGGCGAGACTCCAGAGGCTTGGCTTCTTGAGGTGTTCTAAGTCATCTGTTAGAATGGTCCCATGATGCCTGCTTCTCATCACTTCAGGGATAAAGAGGCACTCAGGGAGGAACACTTGCCAAGGAAAGTGGTAGAAAATGAGTACAAGTACCAAGCCAAGCTCCTGCTCCCTCCACAAGGTTCTCCTGTCAGTGGACTCCAGCTAGGCCTGAGAGTATCTCACAAAGTCACCGCCTGCCCAAGCCTTGCTTGGAAGGATTGCAAGAGGCTAGTACTGGGACACATACTTCTCCACTTGCCCACCTAGATGGAGCAAGTACTTGGTTGGGAAAAGGGAAGCAACTCGGAGACTTCCAGGGAGGGAAAGGGATGAGGAGGACTGAGAACTTCTGGAACCATAGGAAGATCTGAGTGGTGGAGTCAGGGAAGACCAGACCTCCAGAGGAAGTGAGTCCTAGAACTCTTCTCACTGGGATGTCACCTCACAGGGACAACGGTGATGAGCAAGCTTCTCTGGCCAATGGAGCTCATAGGTTTGGGGGTCTCCTACTGGGTACCTGGGTCTGGACTCATTCCATGACTTCCTTGGGGGCCATTGTTTGTGTGTGTCCTAGGCCTACTGTGGCCACTGGGAAACAATGGCTGTTCTAGGAGTCGCAGCTGGGCTTCATTCTCCCAAGTTCAGATGCTGAAACACCACGGACCTCACAGTAGACATAGCTGGAAATGAGGTCTTTATGGTGGTGATAGTTAAGATGAAGTCATAAGTGTAGCTGGTATCTTTATTTTTCATAGGTAACTAGGACACAGACACACACAGAGAGGCCATGTGAGGACACAGGCTAAGATGGCCATTGCAAACCCAAGAAGAAAGGCTTAGGGAGGGGCCAGCCCTGCTCACACTCCAATTTCTCGTTTTCAGAATCATGACAATAGGGGTTACTGTTTGAGCCGCCCACTCTGCAGTACTTGTGATAACAGCTGTGGTGGTTAGTTTTTACTCTCAACCTGACTCACCTGATAGCCTCATTAAGTAACTGTTTTTTCCAGGTTGGTCTATTGGCACATCGGTAGGAGGATTGTCTTGCTTGTTAATTAATGTAGGAAGACCCAGCTCGTTGTGAGAGGTGCGGGGTCATGAGCTACTGGACAGTAGAAAGCTAGTAAAGCAAGCAGACAGCAAGGGTGTGCTCACTTCTCTCTACTCATGACTGATATGCTGTAGTCAGTGGCTTGCGTTCCTGCCTTGACTTCCACAAAATGGCAGACGATGTGTGTGACCTGGAGCTGTAAGACAGACGGGCCATTCTTCCTCTGGGTTTCTCCTTATGCTCATCAGAGCAACAGAAAAGGTACTAGAACACTAGATCAACCAATGTAGTACATCTGCCTCTCCTCTCTGGCCTCCCCTCTTCCCTCCCACTCCTGGCCCATTAGCTGTCCACCTGGAGGTAAGCTGTGTCACTTCTCACATGTATTTGACCCAGAACAAGTCCTAGGGACCAACATGACTTCTGAGGGAAGTACATAGGTAACCAAGCTCACGTTCGCAACTGAGTAGTTAAAGATAGACCCTCAGCCCTGGAGCAGACCCAGAACCTTCTATCAGCCACAAAGACTCTTTAGTCAAAGGACTTGCATATGCCAAATCAGTCTCTGGCAGGCAGCAGGACAATGTAGTTGGAGTGAGAAGAAAAGATCACAACTTCTGCTGGTGGAGTTGACTTCTTCCATGGAATTTAAATGTGCGTGACATCGGGTACAGCAATTCATTACATGATACATAAGTCAGGAGGACCACAAACCTTTTGGCTGGAATACACAAAATCAAGCAAGTACGCTGCCAGCTTTTGTCTGTAGCCGTGGTGCTGGATGGTGCCTGCTGTGCTCCTTGGTTGTGCTAGATGGGACAGGAGCCAAGGCTGCCTCTTCTGGGAGATGGCCCAGCCACATTATATTTGACCACAGCAGGAGGTGTCTGCATGCCAGTCACCCTCCCAGTAAAAGGCGGGAGTCCCTCTTCTTCTGCTCAGAGGTAAGCTCAACCTGGCCGCCCCTGCAAGAAGCCTCAGAAAATACAAAATAGAAAAAAAAAAAAAAAAAAGGAAGGAAAAGGTTGGAAGAAACAGAAAATGTGGAAGAAAGGATGCTGAAGAACAGGAACAAGAAAATTCAAGGTGAGGGAGCTTCCCTGCCCCACCTCCATGACAGGATTTCTCTGTGTAGTCCTGGAACTCTCTCATTCCTTGCGAATGCTGAGATTTAAGGTGTGTATCTTCTTACGATGTTGGCTCCAAATCTCAGACCATGGACTAAGCTTTCCTGCCTGCTCTGTCATCTCCCTTCGCCCCTGTAAATAATTGTTCTGGTCAATTCTAAGAACAGGGCCTAGAAATCATAGCTTCTGAGTTGGAGGCTCAAGAAACAGTAGTGGATAGTAGAGCCAGCTGCCTAGCAGAAGACCCCCAGGCCTATGAGCTCTACCAGTCAGAGAGGCTTGTCCATCACCTGTTGTCCCTGTGAGGCCACATGCCAGCTTCCGCCAGAGACACCCTCGCCCCCCCCCATCTTTTTAACCTAGCACTCAGCAGGTCACCTCCCTGACCCTGATCTTCAGGGGGCCCAATGGGACTCACAGTATCACCTTTAATATTCCTCCCCTAATCACACCCAACCTGACCTCCGCAGCTGCCAGTCTTAGGAACAAGAAGTTAAAGCTACCACCATAAAAATGTGGCCGGGGCATCCAGGAGGGACACATTGACTTCTTTTAAGCAAAAGAGGTTTCTGAGTAAACGATGACAGTCACTTTTATTTCTAGAAGGCAGTGAATTTCCCTGGGGCTTGGAGGTACAGCACATATAACCATGGCTTTATACTGATTCCACTGATTTGCTGGGACATAGCTATTATAGCAATGTGTGCTGTCAGCACCCGTGGGCTATAAAGTAGTGGCTGGGGCGTAACTCTTTCCTGGTACTGGATCGAAAACCAACACCATTGGCTTTTTAATAGTCAGCCAGTGACAGAGTCAGTGATGAGCTGGAGTCTCCTGGCTTCTTTCCTAAGCTCTACCCCCTGGCTTCCCACCTCTGTATGCTCCTTGCTCAAACCACAGCAGAGAAGGTCTAAGAAAACAAGTCTGCAGCTTTCAGACTGCTGGCTTGCCACCCACCGCAGTTAGGAGAACCTAGGGTGCCCTCTGCTGGGAAAACATGGAATATATTTGTGCGTGCGTCTTTGTCAGAAATTTGCTATTTGTTGGAATAACACACATTTCGGTGTTGTTCTCCATGGACCAAGCATGAAATCTCTAACTGGAGTAATCTGTCAAAATTAAAACTCTATAAATTTTCTCTCTGTGCCCCCCCTCTCTGTGTGAAACCTTTTGGTCTACTGTGCACCTGCTTGCCTCTCTCTCTAATGACCAAGCACTCTGCTGGAAGATTCTTACTTTACAAAGTTTCTTTGAGGACCTGAGCTCAGATACCTAACACCAGACAGACACACAATATCCTGAAAGACTCACAGACACAAAAATGGCTTTTGGTGGCAGTGCACGCCTTTAATCCCAGCACTTGGAAGGCCGAAGCAGGCAGATTGCTGAGTTCAAGGCCAGTCTGGTCTACAGAGTGAGTTCCAGGATAACCAGGGCTACACAGATAAACCCTGTTTCAAAACAAACAAACAAACAAACAAACAAACAAGAGAACTTGCATGTGAGCCACCTGAGTGGCGGCTACAGACAACTCCTGGACGTCTACCTCACATTGTTAAGTAGGAAGATTGGCTCCATACCCAAAGCTTAGGTTCCCAGGCAACCTAGAGATCAGACAGCTGGATGAGGCCAGAGAGAGTGATGGTGATCATTTTCCCAGCTCATATACACACACCTGGCTACCTGGAGTGTAAATTGATGCTCCACAAAACTGCAACTTTGAGCACATGTCCCATGCTGCCCATGGTGACAGCAGGGCCTGCTGTGCTGATCCAGGCCATGTCGGACTGCAGACACCTCTGTTAAGTTGTTCCTTAAGCTCCCCTCCTGTCTCCCAGCTGACACCATTCAGAGTTGCTGGGCCTGCTTTCCTGGAACAGTTCACAAAACTGAAAGATCTATCTGTGCTCCCAGAACGCCTTTGAATCCCAGCTGCCAGGAATTTGCCCAACTCCCTGTAATTCCCTGTCCCATCAGAACACATCAGCCCAGTGCGGGTGATCCTGGTGAGCATCTTGTTCCTGGACAGACAGACAGACTTGGAGAAGGATGAACTACCTCAAGGACATGGAACCTCCGACAGATTTGTTGTAGCAAGTTTGGTGACATCTTTGGCAGCTTACTTAGCAGTGACCCTTCCGTTTCAACAGTGAAAACAGAATAAACCAAGATCCAGGTGAGTCCCGGCTGGACTGAGGCATAGGACATTAACCAAGTGTAGCTGTGACCTGCCTCAAAACAAATGCACTCTCTTTTTAGTTTGGGCTTTTTTTTTTTTAATGTGAATTAAAATTTTTTTAGCTCTTTTTTTATATGTAATTTTTATTGGTTATTTTATTTATTTACATTTCAAATGTTATCCCCCTTCCCAGTTTCCCCTCTGCAAACCTCCTACCCAATTCCTCCTCCCCCCTGCTTCTGTGAGGGTGCTTACCCACCCACCCACTCCCACCTCACTTCCCTAGCATTCTCCTATGCTGGAGCATCAAACCTTCACAGGACCAAGAGCCTCCCATCCCACTGATGTCAGGTAAGGCAATTTTCTGCTCCATCTGGGGATCCATCCCATATACAGACACCAAACCCAGACACTACTGCTGACACCAAGAAGTGGTTGCTGACAAGAGCCTGATATAGCTGTCTCCTGAGAGGTTCTACCAGAGCCTGACCAATATAGGTACAAATGCTTGCAGCCAAACATTGGACTGAGCATGGGGACCCCAATGAAGGAGTTAGGAGAAAGACTGAAGGAGCTGAAGGGGTTTGCAGCCCCATAGGAAGAGAAACAATATCAACCAACCAAATCCCTCAGAGCTTCCAAGGACAAAACTAGCAACCAAATAGTACACAGGGAGGGACCCATGGCTCGAAATGCATGTATTTTAATTTTTAATTAATTAATTAGTTAAGCTTTGTGTGTATGAATGTTTTGCTTAAATGTGTATTGTGCACTGTGTACATACACTGTGCCCTTGGAAGTCAGAAGGAAGCGTCAGATTCCCTGGAACTGGAGGTATAGATGGTTGTGAGGACCCATGTGGGTGCTGAGAACTGGCCCTCTCTAAAAACAGTAAGTGATGTTAACCACTGGCCATTACTCCAGCCCCTTGGCTTTAAAAAACAAAACAAAACAAAAACACCCAAATACATGTCTGTCTGTCTTTCTTTCTTTCTTTCTTTCTTTCTTTCTTTCTTTCTTTCTTTCTTTCCTTCTTTCTTTCTTTCTTTCCTTCTTTCTCTCTTCCTTTCTTTCTTTATTGAGTGTGTATGTATATGAGTGTGTGTGTGTGTGTGTGTGTGTGTGTGTGTGTGTGTGTGTGAAAGGGGGAGGGGAGGGAGGTCTGTGTGTGTCTCTATGTGTGTGTCCACATGCAGAAGAGCACATGTGGAGATTATAGAAACAACATATAGAACTGATTCTCTTCACCTACGCTTGGGTTCCAGGGGTCAAACTCAGGATATAGCTCTTGGCGTCAGGCATTTTCCCCACTGAGCTGCCCCTTCAGACCTCCTAGGTTTTTTAAAAGCACTTCCTGCTCCGTGCAGCCATTTTTACCAATAGGATAAAATATGAGAAGCCTGCCTGTTTCCCTGTGTCTTAGTCTCTGTCTCAGAACCTCCAAGTGTCTCCATTTCCTGCCTTGGCTTCACCAGGTTCAAAGCTTGGTTTAGGCCTTCACCTGCACAAATGAAGCCTGACAACTTTTGCATGGTTCATATTGTCCTCGTGACCATGTTTTTTCTCCTTTAGAAGAAAAGATTTAAAGCCCCTCCAGACAGCCCCTCTCTTGCATACAGTCAGGACACCTACCTACACCTTAGACACAACTCACCCAGCAAGCAAAGCCTACTTAGGAGACATGAGAGTTCGCATCCCAACAACACAAAAATACTCTTCAAGTACCAAAACCAAAACAAACAAAAGCTTCCTTGAGTGTGTGATGAGTCCCCCAGCACATTTATTACCATTACCCCTAAATTTGCTTTGTGTTCTCATGTTTCTCTACAAGCAACCCCTGCTGTCAACAGATGTAGCATAAAAGTGGACCACTCTATCTGAGCGCTCTGTGCTCTGTAAGCCTGTGGCTAGTCAATCCACTAACCTTTTCTCTTGTTAGTCCATCATTTCTAATTCAGATGTCAGTCATGAAGTTGGTGATGAGTAAGAGACTGCATCTCTTGTTTGCTACTGTCCCAACTCCAGCCTGCTCAGAGATTTGGGAAGATCTGGGGTTCCCAAGAATAAGGGGAGGGTCAGGAATAGGCCATAAGACAGAGAAAGCTTCTCCTCTCCACCCTCTTCACCTACCTCTACCCAGTCCCTGAGCATGCAGTCTCTTCCCACACCCAGACGCACATCATTTCAATTTAGCACATATGTCACAAGGACAGGTCAGTCCTCTTTGCATTGTTCATTTGCCAGCTCCAAAGAAGACCTCTGGGTCAGATTACAAAGTCAGCTACCTAGCAAATACCATAGGCCAGGCAGCCTGGAGCACAGATGCTCCCTCCCTTCCTTACAGTTCTGGAGGCTGGAGGTCCAAGGTCAAAATGCAGCAGGCTGGTTCCTTCTGTGGCTTCTCCTGGGCTTGTGGAAGGTTATGCTTACCCTGAATTCTTATTCCATCCCTACCCCACAACCCCTGTGTGTGTCCGGATTCCTTTTCTGCATAAGGGTACTCACCATATGGGGTCAGAGCCCACCCTGACAACCTTACTTCAACCAGATTGACACCTCTGTGAACGACTGTCTCCAGTTAGGTCACACGGCAGACAGGGATGTCAACAATTCAGCCTATAACAAGCCTCATTTGCTTTAGGTGACATTGGACACCACTGTTTCCAGGAGATGGGACAGTAGGACTAGTCACATGGCACCCCTGTGACAGAGGGTATGGTTCTGTGAATTCAGCCACAAGGAAGGAACTTCCCCAAAGAAAGCATGGGAAGATAAGAGATCATGGCCCACTGAGAACTTGTATTGAGCAACCTTCCCTCTGTACTGAGTTGAGAAAAGTTTGAGGTATAGCATCTGTGATACAAGATCACACGAAACAGACAAACCCACAGGGAGAGAAGAGATATGAATCTAAGGCCTGACTTACATGGATGTACATTTTTATTTTACTTTAAAAATATTTTACTTCTTCCTGGGAGTATACCATGGCACATGTATAGATGTTAGAGGACAACTTATGGGGCGCGGGTTTCTCTCCTACCGACATGTGGGTCCTGGAGATTGAACTCAGGTCACTAGGCTCTGCAGAAGGTACACTTACCCTCTGAGCCCAGTTACGTGTTTTTGAAGTTTAGAAACGGTGCATAAAAGACTAAGACTAGAGTTTACCTAGGAAAGTGTGGGAACAGGGCAGATGGAATTCCAAGGCACGTGTAACTTCTGTCACAGTGTCCTTTAAGTAGTGCTATGTTTCTATATAGATGTTTCTCAGAAGTTCCATAATGCTTTGGAAAGGCAGAAATGAAAAGGATGCAAAATGGCCACAGGAACCCCTCCTTTCTGATTGGGTTTGTCCTGTCCTGTCATTGGCCAACACGAACCACCAGGCTAACCATTTCTTTTTCATATATATATGAACTGGTATATACATTGAGAGTGTTGATGTATATATCATGTATGTAAATATATGTGTATATATATATACATACATGTATATATACATACATTCATACACATGTGTGTATGCACACATACATATGTACACATATATATAGGAAATACACACACGCATGTGCACACACACACACATATGTATCAGCATCCCTTCCATTCCTTTCCAGTCCATTTCTCAGATTCATGACTTTTGGGTTGGCTTTTAGTTTAATCAGGGTCATTTAGTGCATGTTTGATTAGAACTATTTATTGGGTCTGGTGAGGTCACCAGTAAGTACACAACCAAAGGCAATTACCCGGTCCCTGAATCTATCAGTACAGTGGCAGTTTTGTTCAACTACATCATGAATTTTGACCATTCTTACTGCCCATTTCTCTCTCTTACTCTCCTGCCCTGCCTCCTTCTCCTTCCCTTCCTCTTTTCAAATAGTGTCCCTTCTCTTTTCATGTCTTTCTGTGCACATTCGTGTAGATAGATAAATAGATGATTGATAGATAAATAGATAGATATCTGTTGATAGATAGATAGAGGATAGTTGAAGTATAAGTAGATGATAGAGAGATAATAGTTGAAAGGTAGGCACACTAGCTTTGAAGCCTTGCTATGTGCTCTCTAGCTTTATGTCCCAGGAGAACGAGTTAATCCATTTCCTTCTCACTGTGCCCATATGTAAATGAGAACAACTGTAACGGCCGGTTCTGCTAATTTGTAAAGGCCGGCCGGTTCTGCTGCTGGGGTCTGCAGGTCAGGGTCTAGCAAGAGAGAGTGGGGACGGAGGAAGGGCGAAAAAGGGGCGAGAGACGCAAAAGATGGATACAGGACAGAGTCTGGTCGAGTCTCTTCAAGTCTCTTGTTTATTCTCCTCTCTTCTTCTATATTCTCCTCACACCTTAGAAAGGAAATCCTGGGTATTTATACCCTTTACCACTTGACTTGCCCTCGTGGACAAGCTCAACTGAAGGCACTAAGTCACATGTCTTGTAGCTATGGATACCAGGTGCACCTTGCAGCTTCGGGCACTAAACAGTGTAACAAGATGTTTATCAGAGTGTGCTCAGCTGTTGTGGGCTGTTGAAAACAAGTCTCTTGTCAGGGTATATGGCTCGAGATGGCTGCAAAGATGATAGCAGCTTTCTGCTAAGAGTCGGCTCCCAACAAACAACCACCTCACAGGATGGTTGCAGATTAAAGCAGATAATCTGGCTTCTGCAAGAGTGTTGAACTTTGCAGGGAGCAGATACAACTCCCTCCCTGAACCACTTGGTACTTAAGACTTCCCTTATAAGCATGCTGTTCCTTCCATCTGTGGGGAGTTGGTTCCAGGACACTTGCAGACACCAAAATTTGTGAATGTTTATATCTGGCACAAAAAGTGGTACACACTACTATATAATCCATGTATCATTTAAATCACATTTAGATAAATTTGAATACCTAATGCAGTATATATAGGTGTTGTGCCGGATGCTTTAGGGGATGGCAAGGAAAAATATCTGAATGTTCAGTTCAGACACAGGATTTTTCCACCTTGAATATTTCTGATCTGCATTTGATAGAACCCAAAGCTACAGAACACGACACACATTCTTTTGTATATTTGGGGGGGGCACTCTTTTCAGATTATTTCATGAAGGAATTACAGTAGTCCAAATTAAAAGTCGACCCCAAATGATTCCATTAAATAAACTGTGAGTTTTTTGGGGTTTTGTTTTTGTTTTTGTTTTTTTTAAACTTGTTACAAGGAACAGAAGGAAATTCTGCTCTGCCAAGAAATCCTTACTAAAGCTTCAGAGCCACAGACACTTAAGACCCGTGAATCTTCGGCTGACTGTCCTAGCCTATCCAAACTCTGTCAGAGCTGGCATATCCTCTTGTACTGGTCACCCTGTAGCTGAATCACTTCTCTATATTGTGGATACTCAATTACAGTACCAGTGCAGGCAAATGTCTTCTTAAACATCTTCACTGGCTTCTTTTTATCACCATCCTTGGACAGTAGTAAGGGGCTTCTTTCTGTTGCTCCATTGAATTCTTACACAGTCTTCAGTGCCAGCAGGAAGCAGGGCATCACCCTTACTTACATCAGAAATGTTTGTGTTGGGGTCCGAGAATCACCACACAAACCATACATACACCAATCTCAGTTAAGCAGGAACAGTTTATTGAACACATACCATAATACTAGACGTCCAGGACCACAAGAAGGAGAAACCTAATTGTGTCACCAGTCTGTCCTCAGGGTAGGCTTTTTATATGGAAAAACCAGGTTTAAAAGTTCAAAGGCTCTGGTCTGGGCCCCGAGCACAGAGCAGATCTTAGGCGGCAGCTCTGTACTCAACTTCACAAAACCCAGGGGAAGAGGGCCTCCCAGGAGCTTTAACTCAGGCAGCATCTCAGCAAATTCCAAGTGGATCAAGGACCTCCACATAAAACCAGCTACACTGAAACTAATAGAAGAGAAATTGGGGGAAAGCTTCGAACACATGGGCACAGGAGAAAAGTTCCTGAACAGAACACCAATGTCTTGTGCTCTAAGACCAAGAATTGACAAATGGGACCTCATAAAGCTGCAAAGCTTCTGTAAAGCAAAGGACACAGTCAATAGGACAAAGCAGCAACTAACAGATTGGGAAAAGATCTTTACTAACCCTACATCTGATAAATGGCTAATATCCAAGGTGTACAAAGAACTGAAGAAATTAGACTCTAGACAATCAAAGAACCCTATTAAAAAATGGAGCACAGAGCTGAACAAAGAATCCTCAACTGAGGAAGCTCGAATGGTTGAGAAGCACCTAAAGAAGTGTTCAGCATCCCTAGTCATCAGGGAAATGCAAATGAAAACAACCCTGAGATTCCACCTCACACCAGTCAGAATGGCTAAGATAAAAAACATAGGTGACAGCAGATGTTGACGAGGATGTGGAGAAAGAGGGACACTCCTCCACTGTTGGTGGGATTGTAAACTGGTACAACCACTATGGAAAGCAATCTGGTGGTATCTCAGAATATTGAACATAGTGTTACCTGAAGACCCAGTTATACCACTCCTGGGCATATACCCAAAAGATGTTTCAACATGCAACAGGGACACATGCTCCACTATGTTCATAGCAGCCTTATTTATAATTAGCCAGAAGTTGGAAAGAACACAGATGTCCTTCAACAGCAGAATGGATGCAGAAAATGTGGTACATTTAAACAATGGAATACTATTCAGCTATTAAAAACAATGAGTTCATGAAATTCTTAGGCAAATGGATGGAGCTGGAAAATACCATCTTGAGTGAGGTAACCCAATCACAAAAGAACATACATGGTATGTACTCACTGACAAGTGGATATTAGCCCAAAAGCTCACAATACCTAAGACACAATGCATAGACCACATGAAACTCAAGAAGAAGAAGGAAGACCAAAGTATGGGTGCTTTGGTCCTTTCTAGAAGGAGTATTAAAAGTTTCAACCAGAGCTCCCAAAGTCTAAACCTCCAGTCTGAGAGCACAAAGGTAGGAACTCATGTCTCCACCTGTATAGCTAACTGAGGGTGGCCTTGTCAGACATCAGTGAAAGTGGAGGGCCATGGTCCCCGAAAGTTTGGATTCCCTAGTGTTGGGGAATTAGAGAGCAGGGAGATGGGACTGGGAGGTTGTTTGGAGCACACCCTCATAAAAACAGGAGGAGGGGGTATGGGATAAGGGATTTGGGGGGAGAATGGGAGAGGAAATAACATTGAAAGGTAAATACGTAAAATAGCCAATAAAAAAAAACAGATAAAGGGTCTGAAAAAAAAGAGAGAGAGCGAGAGTTTACTTAATTCATATTATTTTCAAAAGTTTCTAGGAGATGCTAACTGGCTAAGATCTTATTTTAAGCTCTCCACAAAAGAATTTAAGTCTCTGTTTAATATTCTCAAGAGAGATGTAAATCCTAATTTCTCTCAACAATTAATTGACAAAAGAGAAGTAATCTCACAAAAAGTAGAAAAAGCTATTATTAATCAATGTATTATGTAGTCTGATTAGTTGTCAGCTGTACTATAACAGTCCTTTGATTAAAGAGATTATTAATATAGATTTATATTTCTTTAAATAATGTCCCCATGACTCTCTTAGTGTGGAAGGAGCGACTGTTGGTGCTTCTGTCCTGATTTTACAAGAACCCTGAAAAATTGGCTTTAAAAACAAAAGAGGGCCAGGCGGTGGTGGCGCACGCCTTTAATCCCAGCACTTGGGAGGCAGAGGCAGGCAGATTTCTGAGTTCGAGGCCAGCCTGGTCTACCGAGTGAGTTCCTAGGACAGCCAGGACTACACAGAGAAACCTTGTCTCGAAAAAAAAACAAAAAAAAAAAAAAGAGGGGGAACAGTACCCCCACCCCAGAAGGAGTCCCCCTGAAATACTCTCCATCATGCCTTGTTCGCTTTTAACTCTCTAAAACTGAAAGCTCATGGCAAATCTGCTGCTGACTGCCTCTGGCATCACCGAGACCAATAAAAACTATGCCACAGATATGGGGAAGGATCCTCTTACCCTTAAAGGGAATGGTCCAGACCCAGTTCCCTTATGGGGCTGAGGATTGATATGCCTGTTTGATACCACAGAAGGCACAGCTAATTGGCTACCAAAAAGATTAAAGAAATAAACAGATACCCCCACAAAGCCAGGCCCAACCATAAATAAAATGAATAACAGTTTACATCCAACAATTTAAATCTCCCTGAGAATTCCTTTCTTTTTCCTTTCCAGGTAAAAATGAATCACCCATGATGTCTGCTGTTAGAAGTTCTAATCCAGATGCTGGCCTCCGAACTTATACTACTCAGACCTTTGAAGGGCCATTGACAAGAACATCAAACAGCTAGAGATTGACATCACTAATCTGAAGAAATCCCTCGTTTCGCCGTCTGAAGAGACCTCCAAAAATCGCAAAGATCCTTATTGGACTTGATTTACTCTATTACAATAGAAAAGGCTGTATACAGCTCTTGACTGTGTACAGCCCTTAAAGAAGAATATAGAATATTGTCTTTACATAGACAAGACAGGGATGGTTAAAGAGAGCATGAAAAAGGTCAGAGAAGGCTCTGAGAAAAGTCAGAGAGAGAAAGAGACAGATGAATGTACAAGAATCGGTTTTCAACCTCTCCAGGGTTGTCAACCCTACCTCCTCTCATCTTGGGGCCATTATTTGGGTTCTTTTTCTTATTTCTTCTGGTCCCTGGGACTCAAATAGGCTGGCTAACTCTGTGAAACAACAGATAAATAATTTTGTAGCAAAACCTATTCAGATACATTATCATAAGTTAGATATGGAGGACCACGAGACTCAAGATGAGGTCGTTACTTTATCCAAGGTGTTCCCAAAACTCATCTCCACCCAACCTAAAAGAGGAACTTCCACCCCTAGACCAAGCAGAGAGGGGCCACCCAGAACCCCCTCTGACAGGCGACCTGAATTCTTGCTTAGGCTTCGAGGCTAAGCACTGCAAGGGAATATCAATAAAAGTTAAAAATCTCTCTCTGGGTTCCCTGAGGGACAAGCATGACTGCATAGGGGTTGATGTCAAAAGTATCCCCTCTCCAGGAAAAAGACATCGGGACGGGTATGGCCCTCATGCCTCACTGGACAACAACAGGGGGACCAGAGCCATTACAAGGTCCCCTTCAATTACTGGAGGTCAGGCCTCTATCCCCGCCTTTGCAAGATTAGATTCGCCACAGCCCGTCTATACTTAGAGAAGGGAGGAGATGTCAGGGGCATCTCTGTTTACACACTGAAGGCCTAAAATCAGCCATAGGCCTAAAATCAGCAATAAGCCTGTCATACATGTATATTAACACCAAGTCTTGGGTCTCTGTGGATAAACACTGAAACAGATGGCTATAAGCTAATGTCAACAGGTAGCTTTTGTGACAATTTACCAGCCTGAGTAGTCATAGACCTTGTAAATAGGTAGCCTTGGCAGATAATCCAGCTTAGATAAGGACAAGTGAATCATAGGCAGAGTCATAGTGACCTATCCCCTGAACCCTCACCCAGCCGATATCCTGTTCTGAAAGATATCTGTATTCCCCCTGAACACCCACACTCCAGTGTCATCCCCTTCCCCACGTCCTGCCTTTTTGTGTTTATAACCCCTGTGTGAATGAGTATAAATTACAATTTGAAAAAAAGGGGGGCTGGAGAGATGGCTCAGTGGTTAGGAGCACTGACTGCACTTCCAGAGGTCCTGAGTTCAAATCCCAGCAACCACATGGTGGCTCACAACCATCTGTAATGAGATCTGATGCCTTCTTCTGGTGTATCTGAAGACAGCTACAGTGTATTCATATATAATAAATAAATTAAAAAAACAATTTGAAAAAAATAAATTATATATAAAAAATAAAATAAAAAAATAAAAGTTCGAAGGCAAGCGGTAAAGTGGTACAGCATTTTTGGCTAACTAGACAAAATATTATCAGCCAACCTTTAAGCTGACTGGTCCTCAGTGAGGTAAGAAGGGTGGTAGACAGATGGTGAACAGGGGATTTCAGAACATTGAGCTAGCAGGGCACAAGTGATTCAACCATAACTTTTTTGGTTGTTAGTGACAGTTTTTTTGTGTGTGTCAGCTATGGATAATTACTTATGAGAAGTAGAGTCTGGGAACCTGAACTTATCTTATGAACAAAATGGAGACTGAATACAAAATGGCAGCAGGTATGTTAAAAGGAGCAGGCCTCAACAGTTTGGAAACAAGAATCCCTGTGCTCACATATAACCACTAGGAAAGTCAGGAATGTTAAACCTGCAAGGTTGTCTCTTCAGAAGGAGAGATGGAAAACCTGTTTTCCACTGAGATGGCAGGGAATGATGGTGAGTAATATCCTAGGTGATCTCTGTGCTATCTGTAGGGGCAGGCTACACCTGGAGTCCCCCAAGCTCCCACAAGCATTACCAGAGTTAATAGTCTGGGTGACGGGTGACCTCTGTACTGTGCTTATTACCAAGACCACACCAGATTCTCCCCCAGGCCCTTAAGGTGACACATGTAGTCTATCTATAAAAACTATCTTGCCGGGCGGTGGTGGCGCACGCCTTTAATCCCAGCACTTGGGAGGCAGAGGCAGGCGGATTTCTGAGTTCGAGGCCAGCCTGGTCTACAGAGTGAGTTCCAGGACAGCCCGGGATATACAGAGAAACCCTGTCTCGAAAAACCAAAAAAAAAAAAAAAAAAAACTATCTTTATGGAAGAGTTGATGTGTATTTTGAGAAGGGTTTCAATGTAATCATGCCTCTGGCTTTACTGGGTACACAGGATTGTATTACACTGGAAACTTTCCCCTCAGTTTTACTGTATTTAAATATTCCTAAAATAAACTGCCTAGTGTCAGACTCTTGTAGTTTGTTTGAACCAACACTGGCTACTGAGTCCTGTTAAACTGTATATCCTTCTTGTTTCATGCAGATTGTTACTCTCCTGGCTGTGGTATTTGCAGAGATATGCCTTCCCTGAGCAAAGTGGTCCAGACAGTGGAAATTCAGGTGTGGTGGTAGAGGAAGGTGAATCTCTGTGAGTTAGAGGCCAGCCTGGTCTACATAGTGTGTTCCAGGATAGCCAAGTGACATAACAAAGATTCTGTCTCAACAACAACAAAACAAAAAGCCATACTGAAGAGTGGAGGTTCCAGACAGTGGACATTTAGTAGGATTCCTTTTCCTAGTAGAAACAGCCTACCTGCTGCAGAAGGTGTGGGAGGAGGGTGGAGCTTTGGGAAGTGAGGAGGCTCAAAGGTGGGGCACCAGAGTCCTTGGTGGTGGCCAGACTGGGGAAGCTGCACATTCTTGTATTTGGTTAGTTGTGCATGTTTGGTTTGTGCACTGTCTATATGCTGCATGTTTTATAGTTTCAAAAAACAAACAAACCCCAAAACCACTCCAAAATAATTAAAAAAAAATCAACCCTTAGAAAATATCATGTTCTGAGTTAAGCATTGGTCATTCCTGGAGCACTGGCTCATGCCATCCTTTCTTAAAATCACCTTCACTCCCTATTAGTTTCAGGGTCTTCTCTTTTCCAACCAAGCTCCTCATGTGGCTGATCTGAAACTGATGCTCTATCCTCAGACCCCTCCTTTCCTGGGATCCCATAGCTGTACTTGAGTGGAGAAGACACAGTAGGCTTCAAGGTTGGGACCCTGCCTCTTATTAGTTCCTAAGGCCATGCCTCCCGCCAGCTATCTGTAGACTGCATCTCCTTTCCACCATGAAGTTTTACCTGACAATCCCAGTCAGGCCTTCCCAGTGAACAAACACACTCTCTGGGTACGGTGCCAGATGTGTCAGGTACTGTAAGCAATAGAAAGCAGTGTCACCTGGCTCTGCGCAAGAGTTACCTGAGGCTTCTAAAAATACCTACCCTTAGCCCTACCCCCAGAGAATCTACTAGAAGTGTAGCCAAGGAAGGAGAGTTCCCATCTATCACACCTGCCAGGCACCAGAAACTTCTCACACCATCACCCACGAAATCCTCCTGCCAGTTCTAAGTAGGTACCTCAATGGTATTCACTTTCCAGTAGGAAAAAACAGAGGCTCAGAGAAGCTTAAAAATATATACAAATCCCTGGGTGTGAGTGAGGGAGGCAAAATATAAAACCAGGTCTCTGTGGCTCGGTCAGCAAACTTTGCGATGCCGGTGTCACTGGCTAGGAGTTGTCCACCTAACTCATAGGCAGAGAGAAACTGAAGGATGGCAACAACTCTTGGGGAGGAAGCAGGGGGTTTTGCAACGTGAGACACATTGTCAGGGAGTATGGCACAAGGAGACAGAGAACATGAAGACTTCTAAAGACACAATGAGGATTGCATAGTTTTTTCTAGAGTAATGATCCATGGCCACGAGGGTCAATAACAAGGTGGAATAACAGAAGTTGGACAGTTACTGGACACACATCCTTGCAGAAGTTTTCTCTGTTTAGGAACACAGTGGTATCTTTGTCCTTGGGATCTGTTCTTATACAGCAGTCATGCACAAGGTATCTTTGGGGACCCTTCTGGCTTTGTTTTATTTTTGGTCAGTGCTTGACACAAGCCACTCCATTTTAATACTGAGAACTCTCACACAGTTAACAGAGTAGCTAAGATACTATCGGCTCAAACATTCCCACGCCCATAAAGTTAACTAATTCTGATGCAGGCAACTGAGGGGAAGCCTGAGGGTCTGCATCTGTAACAAGCTCTGGGGGATAAGTAACACTGGTGCTGCAGTCTCATAGTGAATAGCAAACAGCAAAAGGGCAGTATGTATGTTAATGTTCTGATCTGGGGGGTGGGGGTGGGGAGACGCTGTAGCAGGCAGACACAGGGAGTGAGGGAGGGCTCAAGAAAAGTTCCTCTCACCATAGTGTCTAGGAAGCAACAAGTGAAATAGGAAGGGGCCATATCCTAACAGTCCCTTCAAGACATGTCCCTAGACATCTTCCTTCCTCCCAAAGCCCCGCCTCTTAGAGGGTATGCAGGTGGGACTCATGGATTCTACACAAGGACCTTTGGAGAATATCTAAGATCTAAACCAGAGCAGGTGTACAAGCCACATCACCTCCAACTCTGCAAGCTGAGCCTGAAGAAAGGAGTCCTGAGGTAGCTGTGGGCAAGGCACTTCTTTTCACCTGCTGGTGTCCCTAAGATTTGGGAAGACTTTTAGGAGCTGGGGCTTGTGGAAGAAAGTTAGGTCAGTAGGGGATGTTAGGACTCTCCCATTGCTTCCTAGATACCATGATACGGGCATCTTTTCTTGACCACTTGCTCCTTGAGCCTGACTTATTACAGTCACCACAGCAATGGAGTCAACCACCTGTGAACTAAAGCCTGTGAACACATGCAACAAGGAAATCTCTCTGTCTTTTCAGTTCAATAAATTCAGATGTTTTGTCGTAGTGGAGGAAAACTGACTGACATCACCACATCACAGCCAGGGATTGTCATCCAAAGCTCCTGCCCACCCAGGAGCTGACTCTGCATTCTTACACAATGGTTTCTAGAAGCACAAGGGTCTCTGCCAGGGAAAGAAAGCATCCAAGGGGATGCTACAGGAAGAACTGTAGCTATTGTCAGAAATCTCAGAGAGCCTGAGGCAGAGGAAAGAGACCTTAAACTACTGTGAGTCCTTTAAGGGAAAATAGATAAGGAGAGAAAGCTAATTAAACCTGTCGAGACAAGTTGAACACACCTGCTAACCAGGTGTCAACATGGTACTCCCCTCCCTTACAGAAAAGGTTGACAACATCACAGGCACGTAGCCCTGTTGACTCTGGCAAGAGGGAGGATGCTATCAACTCCCAAGGCCTGAGCTCACAAGGTCAAGGCCTGAGCAGAGTGGCCTTGGAGTTAGTGGGGTGGCCATGCTCCAGCATGTATACATGAGTGGCCTTGGATTGCTCTGACACAGGTCCTGCTGGGCTCTGGAGGACTTCCCAGCAATATTTGCTACCTGGGCAGAGACTGGACCAAAACAGCAAGCTGTGCTTCCATACAAAAACTGGATACACTGGATCCCACTCATTCCATGAGCTCATGTTGTGAGCTGAAGGGAGACCATTTGAGAATCTGATGAAGCTAGCACCCTTTCTCCTGAACCATGTAGGGAGGGGGGGCATTGCATGGTCAGGTTTTGGATCCCTCAGACCTCTCTTGAGCATACCACTGTCCCCAAATTTTTGCAGTAACCCCAGTGATTGCTGGTTGAAGCCCCTCCCTTCCCAAATGCTCTTTGAGGATCTGTGGTCCCAGATTCTGAGGACAGGGATAGAGGACTCTCCCTGTGCATTCTCTCTTCCTTCTGAATGCTCGCTTCCCTTTCCAGTGCTCTGTCAGCTGTCCCCTCCCCTGCCACCTGCAGTAGTGCTATCCCTAAGCCACATTGAGAGATGGATGCAATCTTTGACCTATCTTTCCCTGCATTTCTGACCCTTGTTAGTATCTGCAGACCGTAATTACACACACTAGCTGGCTGCCTAACAAAAGAGGTGGGTATAGTTTCTCCTGTCTCAGTGGATCCTGGAAGCTTGACTCCGGCAGAGTGAAGCCGGGCCAGCTGTTCTCTAACAGTGGAGGAGGACAGAGCATTGGTACCTTGTCAATGGGACACGCTTATTCTCACTGGGCAGGAGCCTGGCTGCCTGGATGAGAGCTGGACAAGTTGTCGATGCTGCTGTGAAGCAGAACTAAACGGATGCAGGCTCTGTGGAGTCCAGCCTGGGTAGGGATGGCACTGCCAGTGTATCCTTCGGTAGCAGTTTTATAAGGTTCCTTGAGAATGTCAAATGGCACCCTAGATCCTAGGAAGGGGACCTGAGCCAGCAGAGAAGCCAGACTTCAGATGCAATCACCTGTTGCCTGGGCACTATGCAGGATGCTCACAAAGACTGTCTCTGTTCTCCTTTTCCTCTTCCACTTCCTCTTCCTCTTCCTCCTCCTTTTCCCCTCCCTCCTCCTCCTCCTCCTTTTCTTCCTCCTTCTCCCTTTCTGGCTGCTGCTTTTTTTAAACAGGGTATTGAATATCCAAGGTTGGCCTCAAACTCACCATACAGGCAAAGATAAACTTGAATTTCTGACCTTCCTGCCTCTACCTCCCTAGTACTAGGATACAGGTGTACACTACAATGCAGACAACCCCTAGCCATGTCATCTCTTTGTCACAACAATCCCCTAAAACAACAAGACTCTATACAAATTTTGTTTCTATTTCCTCCCCAGCACCTAAGTCAGTAATTAATAAATGAATTCTGAGCACAGCTGAGTGCTCTCAGCTGCCAGGAGAGCTTAAGCACCCACGGGAGGCAAATACATGCAAATGTCTGATCCCAGTCACCTCTGTGGGAAGATCTGGATCTCTGAGCAGCAGACACTGAACTGGGATGATCAGGTGCTTCCGGAAGAGGCCAAGGAAAACTCAAAGCTCCCACTTTGTGGTGGAAGCTTCTTCAAAAAGTTTAGGAATCAATGTATTTGGGGGCTGGGGGATACTCTTCTGCAGAAGACACGATCCCAGGCACAGTTTACTGGTGTCGCCATTGACTCTTGTATAGACTCAACCACTCCATTAACTTTTAGAACTCTATAGAGACATAAAAGGAAGACCTTGAGAGTGAGTCACAGACTGTAACAGTCATTTTAGCAGAGAAGCAAAGTCCATGGCTACATGGACTCAGCATCCTACCAACACCACCCCATGTCATAGTCACATGGCCTTCTACGGCACACAAACCAGGTGCAAAACTAAATTTAGAAATCAATATCATGTAAACATCTAGAGATTATCCATTAACTAACTAAAATGAATATCATCCAAAATTTAAAGTCACGTAAAAAGTTTGTATACACATACAATTATTGTTAAAACAAAATGTGCTAGCTGTGATTGAGTTTAGTTGAACATACTGTTCCATATTTTATAATCCCATATTATATATAACTATAAATAATGGGAGGGATTTTTTTTTCTGAGACAGCTCAGGAAACCACTATGTAGCCCAGGCTGGCTTTAAGTTTCCACTCTTCCTTCCTCAGCCTTGGGTTATAAGTATACACCACTGTCTAAGCTGGCAAACAATAGCCTATTTGACAAGTTTAGGATACGTTTAGGAAACAAAGTAAAATAAAATTATGCATGTATTGTATATTGAAAAATAAGAAATGTTTTTGTGAAGCAAGATAAACTCTACATTTGGAAAGCAAATTGATATTCTATACTTTGAGCTGCACAGCCTTTGCTAACATGCTTGGTAAGCAACAGCTGGGATGGGATTTCAATCACACATAGAATTTTTAAGGCTTTAACACTGTAATAACAGTAATCAAAACATGTTAATCGAAACAGTAACAGAAACATGTTAAAACTGCAAAATACATTATCCATTCTGTTGACAATTAAAAAAGAAAAATAATAAAAGCAATATGGCTTTTTAAATTTTAAATTATTAAATTAATCCTACCAAAGACTAATATTATATTAGCCCATACTCTAAAATGACTCTGATTTGACATTGGAAATTTAATTTCCTTATTTCACGAGTATTTTAAGCATATCCAATTTATATGAACTCTCTAATCTCTATGGCCAGTCAGAGTGGAGTTCCATTAAATTGAAGGACCTTATAATCTAATGAGTTAATTCTCTCCAGAGATGGCTTTTTTTTGTTTTTGTTTTTCAAGACAGGATTTCTTTTGTGTAGCCTTAGCTGTTTTGGAACTCACTCTGTAGCTCAAGTTAACCTCAAGCCCAGAGATCTGCCTGCCTCTGCCGCCCAACTGCTGTGATTAAATATGTGCACTGGACCACCACCAGCACCGCCACCAGCACCGCCACCACCACCACCCTGTGAACTCACATCTTTCACTCTGTAACTTCAGCTACTTGTCAAGAACAAATCACAAAAGAGTTACAGTAGTCACAATGTCACTTTGTCTGAGATATCAAAAGCCTGCTCTTCCTAATAGACACATGACTCTTAATTGATTTGAATTAAAAATAGACACAGAGAGCATTTAGAAATAATACTACCAGCATTCAGGAAGCTGACATAAGATACAGAAGTTGGGCCAGCTGGGATATATAGTAAGACTTTGTCTTAAATAGAAAAAAAAAACCTTATTAACTAATTGCAATAGACAGATAAAGAATAACAAAGATTCATGTGTCACTCAATGAAGAATAGATTTAAAAAGCAAAACCAAATCATTGCCATAATTCAGAGGAGACTGCTTATTAGCCACTGAGACACAGAAATGCAATCCAAGCATTGAGTCTGAAGCGCGTGGTGGGAAGCTAGAGAAGTAGCCAGGTAGACATCCCATTGCTTTGAGATCCTCTCTGGCCACCTAGAAGGTGCACAGCAGAAGAGAGATATCTCCCAGCCAGTGTAGCTGCTCCTCCTCCACCAGGGGAGGGTCACAGTGGTTAAAGATCTTAAGAGAGTAAAGCAAACCTGCCATATCACTGTAAGACAACATGGAGAGTGCTTTCCTCTTGTCAATTAAGGAGGGAACTAGCAAGATGCAGTTGGCTTACAGAAGAATCCAGAGAAACACACACACGCACACACACACACACACAGACACACACACACACACGACAAAGAGAGAGTAAATTTTTAAAAGCTGTCCACTTAGGTAATCAAAAGTTAGCAAAAGCTCCTCAAAAATTTAAAAGTTAGCTCATAAAATCTGTACAATTTTTGTGTAATATACATAAAAACCCATGTACAAAGCTCAGTCTCCAGCACCACAAGAAACTAAACAACAACAACAAAACACGGCATACTAAAATCCTATGGTGCCCACTCACCATGTGGCTCAAACTAAAATCCCAACAAAATCAAATGTTGGTTGGAACACGGAGCAGGTGCGCACAGCTTGGGAGGAACAGGCAGCAGGTGCTGGAGCTAAACCTGGCCTGCCACACAGTAGATCACAGACCTAGATGATGCCCAAGAGAAACCAAAGGCATTCACCAAAGACACTAGAAAGAAGGGGTGAGGCATGAGAACAATCTAAATGTCCATCATACTGAAGAGGAGACTTTTGAGCATACTGCCTCATCACACGTACACTGGGATACACTACAGCACTGAAAACGGGCAGGCTCTGGCTCTGTGCAGCTGTGCAGGTGGATCTTGCAAACACAGTGGAGCAAAAAGAAGCCAGCTGCAGCAGCCAAATATGGTTGATCTTTATAGAATTCCAGAGCAATAAAACCTACTTAACAGTGACAGGCCTGGACATAGGAGTGACTTCAGCACAAGAGTAACGATTCCTTTTTGGTTTTCTGGGAAAGTGGCAGCAAAATAGAAATAGTAGAAACGCATTAGCATACAGACAAAGGCACAATGTTTCTGCTGTAAAGCATACTCCCCAGGGAGATGAGAATTGTCCTTACTGAACAGACAGCTTTTGCAAGTTTCTACACAACTATGGGAGCCTTCACGTGGCCATGATTCAGTATTAAAGGGAGAGCTTTCTGAAAGATTCAGCTTCTTAGAAAGGATTTGTTTCTTTCTAGCAGCCACCCATCTGTTTCAAGACTAAATAAATATGCCAACTTGCAGTTCATTTCTGGAAGTTAGTAAACACCGAGAGATCAGTTTCAAAGCATATGGCCAATATTTAGCAAATGTTTGAGCTTTTTCTCTCCTAAAATAACAATATGACTGAACAGAAAACTAGGGACCAGGTGTGGTGGTTCACATCTTTAATTTCAGCACATGGGAAACTCATGCAGGAGGACAGCTGCTAGTTCAAGACCAGCCTAAGCTACAGAGTAAGACAGTGTCACACACACACACACACACACTCATGTGAACATGTTGAGTAATTTTAAGAAGGATATTTTTTGTTTGGTTGTTTTTTTTCTTTTTTTAAAAAGATTTATTTATTTATTTTATGTATTCACCATTGCTCTCTTCAGAGACACCAGAAGAGGGCATCAGACCCCATTGCAGATGGTTGTGAGCCACCATGTGGTTGCTGGGAATTGAACTCAGGACCTCTTGAAGAGAAGTCAATGCTCTTAATTACTGAGCCATCTCTCCAGCCCATAAGGAGGATATTTTTAAGGTAAGGTATATTGATAATAGTTTATTTAAAGCGCAAAAGGAAATGAAAGTGTTCAATCATTAACCAGGCAGTGAGGACGACTGCAAACTCACCTTTACTATACAAGCTTCTAATTGGAAAGATAGCCAATGAGACAGCAGTGTGGAAACAAGCAATTCCTGAGCACAGTTGGAGGAGGCTCACCCAGCAGAGTCAGACTCAAAGTATCGTCTGCCCTGGAGAATCAGGACAGAATGTGATTTGGTTAAGATTGTACAACAGAGAGCTGGCTCAGCAGTTAAGAGCTCTTGTTATTCTTCCAGAGGACCTGGGTTCCATTCACGGTACAAGAACAGACATGTTGGCACACAGCCATCTAACTCCAACCCCGGAGAGTTCAACACCCCAGGGGCACTGCATTCAAGAACACATAGCCACACACAGATATATACACATAATAAAAAATAATTAAAAAGAAAAAATTTTAAAGGTTATATAATTTGAGGCAAACTAGTGAGCAGAATTCGTTTCTCTGATATGCACACATCCAACCCTAAAGCCAGGGTCCACACTGCTTGGAGAAAATGTAGGTTTCTAGAGATCCCAATAAACCATGTTCAAAGATATGAATGGAAGCAAAGAAAAACCAGGATGTCAGGTCACCGGGCACTTGCAAAGTCACCACTCCACTGTGGCTTCCTTACATTGTGATGTGCCAAAGATGAGAGGAACATGGACTCCAACCCCCACTCCCTACCCTGTGAGTCAAAAACTGAATGTAGAAGTTTCAAGAATTCTGTCAATGGTGAAAGGTTTCTGAGCAGGAAACAACCAAAAATTAATTCAAAATCAGACTCAGAATGAATCCATGGTGTTTCTGACAGAGTTCACCTATGTTATGTCACAACACATCACCATGGCCCTGGTTCTAGATGGGCACACACACTTTGCATCATGTAGCCGTGCAGTGCTTGCAAATACTGCTGGAAACATGGCTCAGACTGAGGCTACCCAACATCAGGAGTTGCAGTATGTTTCAGCCATATAATATTTTTCTGCTGTTACAGAAACATAATCTTTTAATTATAGGAAGCAAAACCTCTATTTGTTTTCCTACTATCATGTCTAGATAATTATAGCATATATATATATGAGACAATTATACTTTCTATTATCATGCCTGGATAATGCCATATTAGAGTATCTTTGGATTGGATTGTTTTATGATGTTAATTTTTTAAATTGCTCTTAGAATTTCATTTAGAGAAAAAAAGGTGTCTGTTGAACTTTGGTTTAGGATTAAGATAGAATTTCCAACAATTTCTGAAATGTTCCTGGATTAGTTACTTTTCTATTGCTAAGTTAAAACACTATTATCAAGGCAACTTAGAAGGAAGGGTTTATTTTGGGTTTACAGTTTCAGAGGAAGAAGAGTCCATCATGGTGGGGGCAGCGTGGCAGCAAGCAGCAAACATGTTGACTGGAGCAGCAGCTGAGAGCTCACATCTCAAATAGCAAACAGGAAGCAGAGAGCATATTGGAAATGACACCAGTCTTTTAAAATCTTAAAGCTCACTATGTTAGGGTTCTTCAGAGTCAGAGAACATATGGAATAAATCTATTTATATAAAGGGAATTTATTAGAACGACTTACAGGCAGCAGTCCAACTAACCCAACAATGGTCAGCTGTGAATGAGAAGTCCAAGACTCTAGTAGTTGCTCAGTCCCACGAGGCCAGCTGTGCTAGCTGGTCTTTTGTATAAGCTGGAATCCTGAAGAAGTAGGCTCCAACAGATGTGCTGGCAAGCAAGTGCAAGTAGATGATGAAAAACAAATCCTTCCTTCCTCCATTGTCCTTATGCAGGTCTCCAGCAGAAGGCATGGTCCAGATTAAAGGTGTGCTTCAAGAGCTAGATTAAAGGTGTGTGTCAAATTGGATTAAGAGTATGTGTTATCTTACTTCAAGATTGGAATCAAAAGCTTGTGTCTTCCAACCTCAAGATCTGGGTTACAGGTGTGCCCTCCACTTCTGGATTGCAGTTTATTCCAGATATAGTCAAGTTGACAACCGAGAATAGGCTTCACAATCCAGCTCTCATCAACCTGACACAAATCATATCTCATGCCCAAATGAAAACACAATCCAGGTCATAAATATGCCTAACATTCAGAAATGGATGGAACATCTGTGATTCAGATCTTGAGGCTGGAAGTCACAGGATCTTGACATGAGCTTTTGATCCAGATCTTGAGGCATAGTGGCCATGAAAAGCTTAGGCCTAGGCAAAATAGTGCAGGCTTTTAATCCCAGGAGACCAAGGCAAGCAGATCTCTGAGTCTGAGGCAATCCTGGGACAGTGCAAGTTCCAAATCTTGACCTGGTGGTACACACCTTTAATCTGGGCCATATCTTCCGCTGGAGGCCTACACAAGGACACTGGAAGAAGGAAGATCACTCTTCTTCACCTGTTTGCACTTACTTGCCAGTACATCTGTTGGAGTCTACTTCTTTGGGATTCTAGCTTATATAGAAGACCAGCTGGAACTACTAGCCTTGTGAGACTGAGCAACTACTAGAGTTTTGGACTTCCCATTCACAGCTGACCATTGTTGGGTTAGTTGGACTGCTGCCTGTAAGCCATTACAATAAATTAAATTAATATATAGAGACATCTCACAAGTTCCATGACTCTAGAGAACCCTGACTAATGTGAAAGGCCATTCCATCTTTCTATCAGGCCAACTGCTTCAGGATGGTGGGGAACATGGCAAGACCAGTAGATTTCATGGTCTAGGCCCACTGTCCCACGTCTCTAGCTGTGAAATGAGTTCCCTGGCCAGTAGCAATACTGTGTGGAATACCACGATGGTGGAGAAGGCATTCTGAAAGCCCACAGATGATAGTTTGGGAAAAAGCATTACATGCAGGAAAGGCAAATCCATAGCCAGAATAAGTATCAAGGATGGAAGAAGTGGTCTAATGTAGTCAATCTACCACCAGGTTGCTGGCTGGTCACCCCTGGGAATGGTGCCATATCTGGGGCTCAGTGTTAGTCACTGCTGTTGGCAGATCTGGCACTCAGCAGCACCTATAGCCAGGTAGGTCAGCCTTGGTGAGTGGAAGTCCATGTTGTTGACATGCATAACCCCCAATTCTGCCACCCTGGTCACTTTGTTACACTTCTGCATCACTGTTCATCACCAAAGCAAGCCAGTAGCAACATTCCTCCATGGCCTTTGCATCAGCTCCTGCCTTCAGATTCCTGTCCTGACATCCACTGGTGGTGAACAGTGAGCGATGTGGAAGCGTGAGCTGAATAAACCCTTTCTTCCCCAACTTGCCTTTTGGTCTTGGTGTTTCATCGCAGCGATAGAAACCCTGACTTTATACACCCGTCCACAGTCACACACCTCCTTCAAGGTCATATCCCCTAATTCTTCCCAAGTAGTCCCACAAACTGGAACATCTGAGCCTATGGGAGCCATTCTCACTCAAACCACCACAGGTCATAAATTATACTTCTGCCAATTATACTACTTATTTATGTGGGGAGAAATTTTTAGTCTTGATGATTATAAAAACCAATACATTGCCCTACTCTGAAAAATATACCGATGGTGCTGTATATCCTGCAGTATCAAATATCCAGCCAGGACTTAGTGCTTTATGTAAAAACCAACAAGGGCATCATCTCATTAGTACACAAATGTGCTTTCCTCTTCAATCTACGGGAAAATTATATGCATACAGAAGATTCCCTTAAGATAGATTTCTTCATGGTGTGCAATCAACAAACATTTGGTAGACACGATCACTTCAGATTCCTCACACAAAATAAATTTTCACTCAGGCTCACACAAAATAAATTTTGAGTGGTAGAAAATATTGGAGAAGTCCGACCTAGCAAAGAGCCAGAAGTGAGAGGAGCGCTGTCCACAGCTGTGGTCCTGATGTCATGATGCCTGCAGATAGGAGCCAATGGAAATGACTTCTGGACAGAGTTATATGGATTTATGAATGGTAAGTGCACTTCCGAAGCAGTGTCTGGAGCAGTCTTCCTCCTTGTTACATCGTTCACTCCTGCTGCCCCCTGTGACTTCTGTTACTCATGTTATCAGCCCAGCACTCTTTTGGGCCGAGGCGAGAGAAGCGTTTCTCTGCTGTCCTTATTCTCACTATCCTGATGATGCTTTGCTACTCTGTTCACACTGAGCTTCAAAATCAGAAACTTCAGTAGAATGACTTTGCTTTCTTAATGTGCACTAGAATGTAAAACCATAAATTTATACCCTAGTAGTAATAAAATAAGGCACTGGAAATAATAGTTCATAGTTCACTCCTAAATCAGCTTCTGAGCTGTGAACACACTAAAGAGGAACACAACTTTAATCCCTACACTTGGGGGGGGGGGCGGCAGAGGCAGGCAGATTGCTGAGTTCAAAGTCAGACTAGTCTATAGAGAGAGTTTCAGGACATCCAGAGATACAGAGAAACACTGCTCAAACAAACAAACAGTCAAAGACAAAAAGAACAAAACAAGCAATAAATATTTTTTGAAAAAGAAAAGAAAAATAAACATGCAGTCTACACAGCATGTTAATATCATGCAGTTCTTTCATGAAAGCATGCAGGTAAATATCTCATGAAAAGCTCTTGGTAGCAGCACTTCATTTTAGGTAAGTTATCCAAATTCAGTTAGTAAACTTATCATGACAAAAGAAGAAGAGGAAGAAGAAGAAGGAGAAGGAGGAGGAGGAGGAGGAGGAGGAGGAGGAGGAGGAGGAGGAGGAGAAGAAGAAGAAGAAGAAGAAGAAGAAGAAGAAGAAGAAGAAGAAGAAGGAGAAGCAGCTACTCTTAAAGGGCTTAGAGTTAGTTGGAAGGGTATAAAAACTGTCTTTCAAGTTCCAGAAAGAGATATGGGCCCCTTAAGACAATAGAAATTGTATGTGTTTTCAACCATCTTTCTTACTGCTTTGTTTATGACAGTTAAGGGCTGTAAGTCCAAATGTTCTTAATAATGGGGTCTGTTAAATATTTCTGTACAATCAGCTAATGACAAGCTTTGGAGCCTTAAAACAAACAGATGGGGCTGGTGATGTGTCTTGGTGGTAGAACACTTGCCTGCTGTGCATAAGACCTGAGTTCCAACTCCTGACCCACCCGACCTGCGGGTCCTAGTTATTCGTGGGGGCAAGGAGGACCACAACCTGAAAAAAGAACCGGCGGGAGAGAAGAACGGACTCAAGGAAGCATTTGCTTGTCAAGAGTCGTGTATTTGAACGTGAAATGCTTTTTTATAGTATGCTTTACAAGGGGAGGGGGTAAGAGGGGCCAGGTGGTGGAAAAGTACAGAATCTTCTTGGCCTGTGCCTTGAAACATGTCATGGTCTATACGGTACACTGCCTTGAATTATGATCTACCTGCTATTCTTCAGAAGATATGGTACACTGCTTTGAGTTATGGTCTCCCTGCTATTCTTCAGAAGATATGGTACACTGCTTTGAGTTATGGTCTCCCTGCTATTCTTCAGAAGATATGGTACACTGCTTTGAGTCTCTCTGCAGCTGCCAGGCAGGATCTTGCGGTTGCCAAGCTGCAGGGGACATTGTGCAGGTGGGGAAAGATAGGGGGTGAGGGTAAGGGCAAGGGTCCTGGCTTCTGGCAAACTCCAGCACTGCATAAACACACACAATTGTAACCATGTGGTTACCGGTGCAGAAAGCAAGACATACTTTTCATTGTATTTATCCCCTTGCACCATGCACATAAATTTCTAAAATCACACATGAACTTCAAACTTATACCTTCCTACACAACCATGATCATTTGCTCCTAACCTGTTAGGTGACTCCAAAAATTGCTTTTATATGAAATGTGATCTTGAACTTTGAGCAACATTCATGAAAACTCAGTGTCTAACAGGTTAATAAGCCCAAGGCCCTTCACTATTGGCTACATCCCGCTCACGTCAGAAATTCAGAGCCCCCATCCAGAGACACAGGAAAATAGTGGCTGCTTCAGAAGGAAGGAACTTACATGTGGGTTTCTCTATTGTTATCAAGACTGCAACTCTAACATACTGAAAAACAATATAAATTTTAAGTTTATTTTTACATGCATGAGTATTTACCTGCATGAAATATGTATGTTTCATGTACATGTGAGCATGTACTAGTGCTTACAGAGATCAGAAAAGGATGTCAGGTTGCAGGGAATGATAGCTTGTGCGTGGGCGTGGGCTCGTTCTGTTGGGCTGAGTTGTGAGTCCCTGTGCCTTCTGTTCTTTGGGATGCTGGGCTGTGAGAAGCCGCAGGGGAGCCCCCAGGCAGAGAGAAAACTCAGTCTGAAGTTCCGAGGTGGGGGCAGGGGCTCTCGAGTTCCAGGCAGCGGCCAGGGATCGACTGGTCTCAAGCTCTGGAGCTTCCAGACGCCACTGGCAGAATGGAGACTGTGGGCAAGTGACCAGCCTACATGCCAAGAGAAGCGAGGGAGGGGGAAGAGAAGAAAGAGGCCCCAGATGCCCCGCGGGAAGAGATTGGGTTATTATAATCGTTTGGCCGACTAGCTTGTTTGAAGAGGCTGGCCTCCACGGCTGGACCACAGAGAGGTTCTCAGAGAAGTGTGGCAGGGCCCCCCAAAGACACGAGAGGTCTGTGGGTTTTTCAGGCTTTATTTTCATAGTGGATGGTGGATGGATCTGGATGCACCCCCACTTAGGTCAAGGTGGACCTGACTTAAATAGGAGAGGGATGGGAAAGGAGGGTCTGGGAAAGAATACTTAATTAGCAGCTATGCTCTCTGGCCTTTAGGTAACTCATTAATATGGAAATCTCTTGAGGCTGAGGCCTGTAGTCACGCCCTCTACCTGTGGAGGGGATGATAGGAGCGGTTCCCTGTGTGACTGACTGATGGAGGTCTATGCCACGTGTCAGAAGCCTGGATTATGGGAGCATGGCGGAATAGATGCCCGTCCCTCACAGGCATGAACACCTGTTGGGTTTCCGGGCTATTCCCAGCCAGCGCTTCTACCAAAACCAAGCCATCCTATCATAGTCCCACATCAGGTCCTCTGGGACTGGAGCTACAGAAGGTTATAAGCCACCAATCAGATGCTGGGAAGTGAACTCAGGTCCTCTATAAGAACAGCAAGTGTTCCTAAGTGCTGAGCCTTTTCTCCAGACCTCAAATAAAAAATTTTACAGTATATAAACTGTCTCAATAAATCTATTTCTAAAAAGGTTTTAGGAAACAAAATCCACAACGTAAGCTTAATTATATTAAATGTGTAAGAGATAAGCTATACTATTGTAGCCATTAAAACTCTACTATCTAAAAATTTTCTTGTTTAAAAAAAGATTCAAATCCAGTTAAGACTAAAAGAAAAAAATACTCATGCCTCTCCCTAGGAGTTTAAAATATAAATTCAAAGCAATTTACCATCACTAACCCAGAGCAGAAGCACAGCTATTTCTTAATATAGCTGTGGAACTGGAAGTTCCCCTTATTGATGATTTCTGAAGGTAGTCAGGTATACCCACCAGGGTTTGAGCAACCTCTCTGCTGTCAGTGAGTTCACTACTATCACAGGAGAGCACTCTTTAGAAACTGTGCTTGGAACCTAAGGGGGTTGAACCATAGTCAGCTTACTCCACTTTGCTGTGTCAGTCTGAGGGGGTGAAGCCCAGAAACTTGCATCTTCATACAAACTCTCTGAGGTTACTGATATCACCAGGTCAGAGAATTAAAGTCCCATAGACATCACTGAGCCTTCTAGGAACCCCCAAATGGAATCAGAATCCATTAGAGCCCCTTCCCCTTTATGAAACTGCATCATCTTTCACACTCCTAATCACCTAGATAAATCCTAAGTAAAAAGTAAGTTGCAAATGATTTGGAAGTATCCTAGTCTTGAACATGAAGAACATCTTTGAAAACCCTTAATATGTAAAGTAATCTTTGGTCTCTGGTCAAGAGAATAAGTCTCAGGAGTGATGTTTAAATTGAATTTAATTAAATACAAATGCTGCAAATTCCATGAGATAGCCACCACCACTTAGGACTTCACTTCTCTGGCATTTGTGCTTGTACCATTTTAGGCTCACAACAAAGGCAATGTGTAAAGGAACTCCAACCCCTCCCTGCAGTTCCATGTGAGCAGCTAGAATTCAGTTCTGTTCTCCAACTTAGAGACTGCCATGTCCCTTGCACTTTGAGGATGTGGGGGCTGCTCCTCTTTCAGTTCACTTGGGCAACTCTGGTGCTGACTCCGTGGAAGTTGAGCATCGTAGCCACCAACTCTGGAAGATCAAAGTCATGCTTCCAGCCCCAGTCCTTCCGAGCATTGCTGTCATCTAGAATCATGGGCCAGCTCTCAGCTGGGGAAAGACATAGAAAGAACACTGGGTTATCCAGACTCTGGATTTGTGAATGGTGAGATATATTTTATGTGAAGGCAGAGAGGGAAAGCTCATCTTTGACTGGAGCAGAACTAGTACACACAGGGCCACCTCCTCCGAAGAAACTGGGTGAAGGGACTCTGGCCTGGTGAGCATGGCTCTGTCAGGCCTTGCCCTTCTTTCTCCCTATCTTCCTAAAGCTAGCCACCAAGATCTATTCCCTTATTTGGCCAATTCCTCCTCTTGAGGCTGATTACCAAGGTCCAGCTATCAAAGCTCAGAAGTCCAACAAGCAAAAAACCCCTTTGGCTCACCCAATTAAAATTAAACACCTCATCCTAATATGGAGTTTCCTGTTTTCGCTTTATAAACTGCCATTTTCCAATGTGCCATGTTTGTCTCCTCTTTATCCAGAGGCAGTCCTTTGTCTCTGGAGCAAACACCCTTTACCCCTCTCCCTTGTTTATTTTCTCTCCTCTCCCTCGATCCCTTCACCTTCTTCCTCATCCTCTATCTCCTGCCTTTGTCCCTTATCCCTGCCCTCTGTCCTTCTAGGGCAAATAAATCTCCTCTGTGCTGAGAACTTGGTCTTGGGGGTCCTGAGTGGATTCTTTTCATTTCACTGGGCACCTGACTTGGGGTTTCGTGTTATTAAAACCTCACAGAGCTTTGAAAGGGGGTATTCTTATGTCCAGAAGGGTGTTCCAGACCATAGGTAACAGTGAAATGGGGCCGACTGTTTCCTGAGCTGGAACCTTCCTCCCGAGGACCTGTTTTCCACACGGAAGCATCTGCAGATGGACAACCACAACTCCTCAGCCATAAATTCTCCCCATTGGGAGTGTGTACTCACGAACCCTATTTTGAGATAGAGTGAGTGGACTGGCTTGTGGGCCCACCTATAGCCTGTCGAAGGGGATCCACGCAGTAGGTGATCTGGAAGTTAGGCGCGTGCTTGCGAAGCGCCTGGGCCAGCTCTTCGGGGGTGAAGCTCATGGCGCCAATGTTGTAGGTCCTCATGGACAGGCGCTCCGCAGGGGCTTCCATGACTTCCAGGGTGGCCCTGAGGCAGTCACTGATGTACATCATCGGGAGCCTGGTGCTGGCCTCAAGGTTGCTCTCAAATGTGCCAGTTTTTGCTGCAGCATGGAACATCTGGACTGCGTAGTCTAAAAGAGAATCCCGGCCCATGGGTTTCCTCAGTAGGAGGGAGGACTGAGATGCAGTTCTCCAGTCCTCTTAATACAGAACCTTTTTAGACTACTAAAAATGTTAAGTTCCCAAGAAAGATCTGAATAGATGGGCTACATTAAGATTTACTGTTATACACAGGTAAATGAGAAGCTTTTTAGTTACTGCATTTTGGGGGCCAAGGAGATAAACACACTTTACTTTCCAATCTCTCTTGAAATACAAGGAAACTAAGGCAGTTTCTGGACTAAGCAGGTCTCCCTGAAACAAGAGAAATTAAAGATGAAGGAGACTGGTGATAGCACTTACCAGTTGTTCCTCCTCCAAGCTGGGAATCTGCAGAAATGATTCCAGGATATCTCAGGCACCGGAAATCTAACCCGTACCGGTAATAATAGTACTAAGAAAAAGAAAGAGCTGGCTAAAGAAACAATAATAACCCTGCAGATCAGATAAGACAACAGTAGCTTTTTCCTAAAATGTCTTCACATGCAGTTAAAGTGTCCCTCAAGAGAATGAGCATTTGGGGCCTGGAGGAGGGTGGCTCAGTGGATAAAGGCACTTGCCACAAAGCCTGGTGACTTGAGTTGGGTCCTTAGAACCAACATAAAAGTGGAGACTCCATAGTTGTCCTCTGACCTCCACACACATGTTGTGGTACATCCGTGTGTGAATATACACACACACATGCACAATCACAATTTTTAAAAGAAAGAAAATGAGATTTCCAGAATTTCTACGTTTTTCACTTTTGTTTAAAAACAGTATCTAAGAATCACCATCTTGGTGCTACATCAACACTGCAAATGATAGAGCAGCCTGCAGGTGGCGCTTCTGCTCACTGCCGTGAGTACTACAGGCTTGCTTCCTGGCAAGAAAGGAGTTTGATGTCCAGTGCCTAAAGGACTAGGCACTGACTACAAGTGTACTATAAAGTCAGAGTAAAACCATGGTTGAAGTTTTCCACAGTAGAAAGTTTCTGGTCTAGAAAGATGACTCAGTTGATAGAGTGCTTCTGGGACAAGCATGAACAGTTAGATTCTCTAGAACCCACTAAAGAAAGCAGGCCACAGCATGTGGCTGTAATCTAGCACTAAGAAAGTCAGACAGGATCCCAAAGGCTCAATGCCTGTAAGCCTAGTCTTGTTTCAGGTTCCAGTAAGAGACCCCGTCTCAAAATTTAAGGTGGAGAGGAATTGAGAAAGACACCCAACTTCTGGCCTCCACACACATGAGTATATACACTTGTTTGTTCCCCACATATATTCTCTCCTTCCCTCCCTCCCACCCCCTCTCTGTCTCTCTCATGCAGAAAGTTTTAACACTCACACAAGTAACCTCAGTGTTGAGAGCCTTACAGACAAGATAGGTAGCAAGCACAGACAGGAACAGTGTCAAGGCCAGAGTGTCCAAAAGTGCTGTGTGTTACGACTGTGGCTGTGGACAAGGAGCAACCAACTTATAGCTAAGCTGTTCTTCAGTGCCTACAAGTGGCCTACCACCTGACAAACACACCAGTAAAGTAAGCATCTCTAGGCTGCAAATGTTTCCCTAAAAATGAAGCAGGAAGTGTCTGAGGCAGAAAGAATGGAGCCAGGCACACAGAATCATCTGGTCCTGAAAACTGAGCAATCTTGCCAATTGCCAAGAAATGCTTACTTCTCCCATGAGCTCCGTATGGACCTTGGATACTCCATAGATGGTCGTAGGCCTTTGAATACAGAGATCAGGTGCAGGGTTTCGAGGAGAGGTAGGTCCAAAGGCTCCAATCGTACTGGGCACAAACAATCTCACATTGTATTCGGCTGCAACATCTAGAATGTTATGCAGTCCTGAAATAAATAGACACTATGAAAATCTGAAAATAAAACTTCTGACCAAGAGCTGGAAAAAGTGGCCCCTTTGGGCCAGAGCCAGCTGCTCACCAGTTATATTCACATCTCTGGCCAAGGACACATTCGCTTCTCCCACGGCACTTAGCAGGGCACTGTAGTGAAACAGCCAGCTGATACGGTGGTTCACCACAATCTCACGAAGGTTCTTGTAATCCAAGACGTTGGCATAAACAAACGGGCCTGTAATCACAGAGTGACAAAGGCTGCATGCAGTGAAGAGCTAAAAAGATTCCCTGTCCCCTGCCACTGACGAGAAAATCTCATTCTCATTTTCTCTCACCCTCCCTCCCCAACCTTCCTGGAGCAGAACCTGGTTAGGTAGCCTAGACTGGATTGGAACCTTGTGGTCCTCCTGTGCTAGCCTTCTGAGGACTGGGTTAACAGACATGCAGCCATGTCTGCTTTCTTAGAATTCTTTGTTGTTGTTGGTGGTGGTGGTGGTGGTGGGTGTCTGTTTATCCAGGTGTCCATAGGGGCCAGAAGATGCTGAAGTTATTGGTGTCTAGTGCTTGTAAGTGAGTGCATGTACCCCTAGATCCTTAAAGAGAGTCTTGAATCCTCTAGAGCTGGAGTTACAAGTGGTTGAGCCCCACCTGATATGGGTGCTGGGAACCACACTTGAGTCCTCTGAAAGAGCTCTTAACCACCGAGCCATCTCCCCTCTCCATCTCCCTCTTCAAGCTCTTTTCCTCATCAAATAACTTAATTCTTGTTTGTGGGCTCTTTAAAGTCAGTCAGCCAAAAACTCGAAAGATAGGAATCAAAAATTTTAGTTCAAAGACATTATTTTAAGTATATCAAAGTATATTACTCTAAACTTCAGGTTCCATAGAACCCTCCTACTCTTTGACATTTGAACAGAACAGCATTGAAAATACACTTTTAAGTCCAGACTATGCCCTCTTTGGGTTGCAGAAGGACTCCTCGAGCTTCCCCTTTGAGAGTATTTTGAATAGTAAAACATCAAGGACCATCTATATCTTACCACTATGGAAGACATGAGCAGGGGGCTTCTTTATGTCTGATAGAATCACATTGTCTTTCCCAAATCGTTTCCTGTAGGGAAAGAAAGCCCACCACCCCCAACAAGTCAGCAACATCAAGGATACAAGTCTTAGGTAACTGATTGCTTCAAATATTCAAATTGCTGCAACTCCTGGGCCTTCCTTACTACCATGGTCAGAAGTCTTTCAGCTTCGCCTCCCTGGGTTCACACCTCTTTTTCTTCCTACAGCCTGTTCTCTCCATCTGTCCCCTCCCCTACTGTACTGCCACCAATGCTATCTCCACATCTTTGGCACCTCCTCCTCTGCTTTATTCTCTTGCCCTGCTGTCTTCAACCCCAGAGTACCCCCTTCCAGCTCCTATAAGCACTGGCCCCTGCCCTCTGCTCCCAAACAACTGAAGGGTAGGTGGTTCATTTGGTGATGACTCTCCCAGTACCTAAGTCAGGACCAAGAGCAAAGAGCTGGTTGTCGTGCCAAGGAGGCAAAGTAAAACGTGTTTTACACAGCCAGTTAGGTGTGATGCCTTAGATGGAAGCAGAGAGAGGCCAGAGGCAAAAGAAAAGATAGCCAGTGTTTAGAGACAACTTTACACCCTTAAGAATTTGATTTTGAAAGTCTTACCTCAAGAGGTTAGCAAGTCCTACTCCCAGCTGGCCAAGACCCCCTAGGTGAAGAAGAAAACAGGGTGAGACCAGACTGCAAATCTATCCTAAGCATAACAGTGGAATAAGACTCCTCCTGTCAGAGTGAGTTGAAGCAAGGTGGGGAGACGGGGCGGGGCGGGACAGGGGTGCTGGGGTGAGGGGTGAGGGGGCAGGGCAGTGTTGAGCTGATGCAGTTGCTGCAGATTACTCTCAGCAGCACTCTGGTTCACTCAGAACACAGGAGAGCCACTGCCTATCGTGGACTGCTGTCAGTGCAGGTGAGTTTTGGAAGTGCCCAAGAAGAAGAGGGAAGCAAGGACACAAGAAAGTAACATTCATACTGGGCCCAGCTCCAAAGAGGAGAAAGCAAGAGACCATTTCACAAAAGGACAAGGGACAAGCTGGTGTGGTCGTATATACCCTTTAATCCCAGCACTTGGGAGGCAGAGGAAGGTGGATCTCTTGAGTCAAGGCTAACCTGGGACAGCCAGAGCTACAAAGTAGACAGATCCTGCCTCAAAAATAAAATAAGATAAGATAAAATAAACTCAGTGAGGAGCCACTAAAAAAGAAACGATACTAGCCAGGGACTAGGAACACATTTGGAGGAGGACAACTGTAAAATTCAGGGGAGACACTTAAATGGCAGGAAGAACAGTGAGACTCCCTGCCAGTTAACACAGGACTGAAACCCAGAGGCCCTAGAGATCCCTCCCCAGTGCAGACAGAGAATGAAAGAAACCCACAGAGAACAGGTTAGGAAAGGAGTGAAAACATGGCAGAGGAAAATGTGTCAATCAAATGAGAGGTTGTCTCAGGCTGCTTGGAGCACCCTGTCGGTGACAATGTGGAGTCTATAGTAAAGAGGGGTGGGCCAGGCACTCAACGCAACAAGAAGCATGGCAGTGCTTATATACCGTTTAGTTTCCAGCACATAAAAGTGCAGTAATGGGGGGCTGGAGAGATGGCTCAGCGGTTAAGAGCACTGACTGCTCTTCCAGAGGTCGTGAGTTCAAATCCCAGCAACCACATGGTGGCTCACAACCATCCGTAATGAGATTGGATGCCCTCTTCTGGTGTGTCCGAAGACAGCGACAGTGTACTCATAAATAAAATAAATAAATAAATCTTTAAAAAAAAAAAAAAAAAAAAAAAAAAAAAGTGCAGTAATGGTTTGTGATGGTTGTGATGGGTAATTCTGAGCTTAGGCTGGGGACTCTGGCCAAGAAAAGATGCGCCTATGAGAAAGAGGTGTTCTAGAACTGGTACCCTTCCTGTCCATCCAGCTTTGCTGCCCTGACCTATTACATATAATATGGAAGAAAACCAAGTTCCAGGGTAGCTGCTTGGTCCCTGCGTCCATTCAGAAAATAAGATTTTGTTAGGGAAAGCAAGCCTAGGCAACAGTTATGAGTAAGGGAAGCTAAAGATGCAGGATGTCAGCCAGAACCACACCATTTTGTACGCTCCTCCATTTTAATTGAGCCAGGAGACTAGGTGTTAGACAGGCTACCTGGTATGCAGACTGATAGGGAGAAAGGCTGTGACTAACAAAGATGGTGAATTTTCAAGATAGCTGGCTTCTTCTTCTTCATTTTCCTGACCCCAGACAAAAACCTAGCAGCTTAAAACAAAAGGCCTCGTGGGCTTTTCTTCCACCAGTAGGGCCCTTGAAGATGGGCCTGACTCAGCAGGTTCAAGGCCAGATCAGGACTCAGTTACCCAACAGTTGTGGGCCAATCAGTCTGTTTTTCTTTAAACTGGTCAACTCCAAAATAGGAAAGAAAACACTTGAGAGCCTTTAAAATCTCCAGCCCTTGGGCTAAGTGACTAGACTTCTGGCTTCAAGTGCCCCTCCTGTTCTCTCCCTACTTTGCAGGGAGTCCTTTTCTCTGTGTGTCCGACCTGTATGTGTCTCCTCACCCCTAACAAAAGCCTGTCTTCAGCTGCTCCCTGTTGAGCTCAAGAACTTTTCCTGCCTTTTAATTCTTTAACTGGAAGAGAAAAAAACCCTATCAAGACCCCTTGATGGTAACAAAACTACAATAATTTGGTTTCAGGACTAAGGTAACTTGTTTTTCTGGATTCCTGCCCTCCTCATCCTCATAGATAATTAAGAGACATCTCAACTGCAAGCATACACTATGGGCATCAACTACACAGAATAGAATCTTTCCCATCCCCTGAAACCTGGAGGAAGTCTCCCACTATGCCGTTTATGCCAGAACTTTCCTCAGAGCTCCTGCTATGCTGCTGTTTCCTCATCTACAGTGTTAATAATTCTTCTGAGAAATCTCTTACCTCAAAAGAACAATCCCTTTGAATTCAAACTCAGGTCTTTTCAAAAAAGGCTGTGTCTGATCAGAAAAGGGTTGTCACACAAGGAAAAGTACTTTATGATGGCATGCCTCACTCAGAGACCTTCCTGCAGTGCAATCATTAAATCCAGCTCCGGTGTTCTTCATAGCCTGCTCTGATATAGCATAGCACACTCCTTGTCACCAAGAAGCAGCTCGGAGAAAGCAGGGCTCATCCCACAAATGAGAAGGAGAGAAACAAACCTGTGATCAAGACCCGAGGAGGCTCTGCTTCTGAGAATGAGGTGGAGTGGAAGTTGGCATCTGCTGGGATTCGGTGATGGGCGGTGCCTAGAAACTGCAAGGGCAAGACAAGCTTCCGGCAGCTAGAGGCTTTGCTCCGTGCTGTCCTGCTGACTACCTGTTTTAGCATCCCAAGGGACAGCATCTGTTCTTCTGATACCCTGGGAGCAAGGAAAGATGGAGTCTATTACTAACTTTACATCCATTTGGCCCCTGGAAACAAGCTACCCCCTAACATCACACTCCTGTTCAGGAGCAACACCTTCTTTTGTGATTCAGAAACGCATCAGATTTAACCAATGACTTTCATGTGGGAAGCCAGTCATGTGCCTGCTTTGAACCAGGCCCAGTGACAAAAGGATAAATGTTCTCACAAAGCCTTAGCTGGAAGAATTCCTGAAACCAAGTCAGATGCAAATCTACAGTGGGGGGGGGGGGTCAATAAAGCGTAACCAACAAGCACCAAACAACAACAAACCCAAAACCAAAAGAAACCAGCCACCAGATCTGGTGAGGGCTTGCAATCTTGACTACAGTCCTATCAACCTGTGCACAAACACCACCTGGAGGGGACAAGCAGGTCCCAGACTAAGTAGACGAGCATTGACAATCTGCACTAACTCTTCAGATGTTATGTTTGGAATAAAACAGACTAGGAAAGCAGATGGCTAAAATAAAAAGGCCTGGCAATATTTAGTAAGCTGTGAACAGCCTTTGTTTGACTCCCACATCCTTTGAAAGGCTCATTTTCAAAAGCCATTTTCCAAGTGCTTCCAAGACCACAAATGTGCAAATACTTGCCCTCTCCTCTTTCTCCTCCCTTCACTACCAGTTGACAGTAGAACCTTTTTTTTTTTTCTTTGTCTCAAGAGGTTCATACACTTAGAACTTGTGTCCATGCTGTGAACTGAAAGTTCCCAGGAGGGGGAAAAAAAAAGGAGGCAAGGGCGGGGCAGGCACACCCACTGTTACAGACTAACTACATAGACAATTGACCAGTTAGAACAGGTAATTGTGAAGAATTGAAATGTTTACATTCACCTTGGGTTAACCTTGGTCTCTGAAATTGTCACCTGTTGCCCACCACCGAGTCTAGCTTATTGTGACTTATCATGTAAATTCTTTCAGACTGTATTAGCAGACTACTAACTCCCATCAATCCTAAAGCTAACATATCCGAAACATAGCAAAGGTGTTTCTCTGCTTTGCTCTAATCCACTTACCTTATGTTTCCATCAATGGGTTTAAAAAGTGCCTTGATTTAGGACATTTTGTTCTGTAATGACTTAACTGTTTCCCTCCAAATGTGAGTATATCTGACCCAAGAACACAGGTTGAGGTACCCCTAAATAATGTTTCACGGCTGTGGGCAATAAAAGGTTACCAGCTTGAGAAAACATTTGAAAATGTTATGAGTCATGGGAGGGGTGATTTTTTTTAAGTGTGAAAAGTTCAGGTGGTTAGAACTCCAGTAGCTGCTGGTGGGGCAGGGGGATGCTCTACAGAGCAGCTGAGGCCCTTCATCCCAGCTGGCTCAAAGGGAGCCTGGAAGACAGCCTTCCTGTTATAGGCACATCATTAGCTTCACAGCGTCAAGATCAGGGATAACCAGTGTTGGCCCCTATACACGGAATACAGGGAACATCTGAGACTCTCCTTAACCACTCTCAGAGGGATGCTGTTGGAAAAATCCTCCCTGCAGCAAAGACCAGGTAAGAACTCAGATCTTTTCAGTCACTTATCAGCAAGTTCAAAAGGAGACAGAGGAAACCTCAGAACCATTGGATTCCCAAAGGCGTTGAAAGTCAAGGACAAATTCCAATTCCCAAAAGCACAAGAACGACAAACCCCCCCCTTCCCCAAGCAGCTGACCTACCTCAGTATCCTCCTCAAGGAAGACACAAGGAGGTGCCTGATGGGTTCTTAGCCAAAGACCGAATGTTTTACCCAGGCAACATATACTTGTGCTGGCTCTTCTTAATCTACCAGTAGCCAGTATCGGTCCTCCCTGCATGCCACAGGCTAGCAGAACTGCCCTGATCTGCTAGGTTTTAAGCCTGCTGCCCTGCTCTCCAGCTGGAGGATCCATTATGAGATAGCTTTAATGTGGAGACACCAAGTCAGACCAACAGAGTCTTCTACCCACAGTGCAGCTTTTCCAAGTAAAGACTACTGTCTGGCTACTGCCCAGTTCATCTCAACACAGCCAAATGCTGCATAAAGCCATCTTGCTCCACGGTAGGCCACGGAACGATAATTCCATGACATGGTGAAGGGATGTAGTAATCAACTAGGTGAGTAGTGGAGTTTCCTACTGATGTGTTTCTTGTGTGTCTCTACTGTCCTGGAACTCACAGAGATCTGCCAGCCTTCCAAATCTGTGGTATCACACCCAGCCTCCTTTACACCTTTAACAACTGTGGAATGAAAGCCAGGTGTGGTGGCATACAAACCTTTAGTCTCAGCTCTCTGGAGGTAGAAGCAAGCAGATCTCTTTGTCAGGGACAACCTGGTCTACAAGTTTCAGGACAGCCAGAGCTACACAGAGAAACCCCGTCTTGGAAAACAGACAAAAAACTGTGGACTGAAAAGTTTATGTGAATAAGATCATCTATCTATTTACTGTATTAAACATTGCTAAAGTATATATATATATATAATTCATATGAGTACACTGTAGCTGTCTTCAGACACACACCAGAAGAGGGCATCAGATCCCATTACAGATGGTTGTGAGCCACCATGTGGTTGCTGGGAATTGAACTCAGGACCTCTGGAAGAGTCTCTTAACTTTGTGTGTGTGATGTCTGTAACTGTTAGAACCAGTACACTCACTCACATGTGTGTACACACCTGTGTATGGAGGCCTGAGATCGAGGCTGGGGATCTTTCCTCCACTACTCTCTCCACCTTAAATCTTTGAGAAGGAATCTCTCACTGAGCCCGAATGTAAGGAGCAGGCCCTTAAACAGGACATACTTCATTTTGTAATAGGAAACTTGTAGAGACTAGTCTGGTACTTGTAAAGGCAAGGCTGGAAATGAAGCTGTGCTGCGTAACAGACACGAGTGGTTAATCTGCCGTGTACGTCAGAAGTAACGCCAAATCAAACATAAAAGAGGACCCGATCGATCAGAGCACTTCATTCACACTTGTAGCCATGACTGGCCAATGTGATCCTCCGGACAAAGCCTCCTCAGCACCAGGTCATCAAAGAGTTAACCGAGAGACCAAAGCCTCCAGCTTCTTTGTGGTCAAGCACCCTGCGAGGTCAAATTAACAATTCAACTATCTGGAAGTTGCACCCTGGCCCCCCCCCCCCCCACCTTCCTTGATTCCGGACCTGCTGTAACCCAAAACCATCAAAAGGACTCAGGTCGTATAATCCAATGAATGATGTGTTTATTGCTATGCTTATTCCTTTGGTAATTTACAATTATTTGTGTTTATTGTGCAATTGTTAGAGGCAATGCATAGGAAATGTGGCAATATCTTGTTGTAGCAGTCCTTAGCATTTGTGTTTGTGATTGCTTGCTGTGAATCATTAAAGAAGTAACTGAATCCCCAAACCTCTGTCTCTTGGCGTATTCTCTCTTCCCTCTCGAGGAGCTTAAGATCTCACTGTCAAATTCAGCATAGGATCCCTGAGTGGAACAGGACCTGTTGATCCTCACCCAGTGGGGGAATTCTTACCCCTTGTCAATAGCCTGCTCATGACAGATAAGAGTCCCTGCTGGAGACATTCATCAACTCTGCTTGTCTGGCTAATGGATTTCAGAGTTCTTCTTGTCCCCCACCCCCCACCCCCAGCATGGAACAGGAAGTATAGATGATCTGCATCATGCTTGGTGATCTCTGTAGGTCTGAATCAGATTGGTCTTCATGCATGCATGACAAGCAATTCACAATAAAATGGAGCCACCTCTCATCTTTTAATCCTCCTCAAAGGCAGCTGCATGAGGGATCTGACACACTGTCACTGCGCACCTTACTGTTCTGCCTCCTGAGTGCTGGGATCTGAAGGCATGAACCACTATACCCATCTCTATCTGACACTTTCGTATAATCTCTTAGCCCCATATTTCACCTCCATGCACTGGACTTTTGGAAAATTGTTGGCTTGGTGAGTTAAGAATGTCTTCCAAGTAAACATTAATATACTTCCCTCTGCAGGGTGAAAGTCACATTGGCAAATGCCACAAACTCCTAGGTGTGGGCAATGAGCACCTTTACCTGTTCCTTGGCAGCAGCAGATTTCTTTCTTCATTTTTTAGATTCCATCTTCCAAATTCCTAAGTATGAATATCCATGTTGTCAGTCCTTTCAAACAGAACTAATGTTCTGTCAGCAAGAGTGGATGGTCCAGCTCACACTTCAGTCCTACAAATGCTTTACCACAGATAGCATCACATTTGATAGTAAGAGGGGAGCTTTATGGGTGCTTCCGGTCACCATCCAGCATCCTGTAAAGACCTGCATTCAGAAGCCAAGGCTTCAGGAAATCAAAGGTTCTTAAGGAAGCAGTAAAAGTGATTACAGCCAGCATTTTATGTTTGTTTAAACCAGCTAGGCAAGTGCTGTATCACAGGCCTTGTCCTTCAATTCTTTCTTTTAAAGACATATTAATTTAGTGTGTGTGTGTGTGTGTGTGTTAGCATAGACTGGTAGAGACTTGACTGTGTCCTGAAGTATGTTTTTCCTCACAAGTGGATCAATTTGCAGTGGTGGCTGCATTCACCATGCTGCTTGTGTGCTTATTAGTCCATGCCAGATCAGTCACAGGACTCCTAGTAGATGGTTGGAAATAAAATAGTTCAAGTGTTGAGCTGCCTTTCCACTTTCTGTGGATCTGGGTGAGCGTGTGTTGTTGATTCAGAGGAGTCAGGGCCTGCTGGTGCTTCTGCGCCAATCGAGTCCATGCAGCACACTGCCAGGGGTCACTGTATTCCTGGTGGCCATATGCTGCCAGTGGGAAGTTGAAGAGATGGCTCAGCAGTTAAGACCATTGGGAGTGGAAGTGCTGTGATTCCACCTGGTCTCCTTTCCTCTCAACAAGACATTACTCTGCTGCTTCCATACAGTATAGTTTGATAATCTGTCCTGTTTGATGCTTAACCTGGTGACCCATCCAGTTTGATACTTCAACGACAATTTATTCTAGTTTCTAGCCTGAAAACCTAATAATTTGGGACTTTTGATGAGTTTTCACTATCTAGTTAAGACCTTCAAGTCACACTTGTCAGAGGACTCTCAATGGCTTGTCTTGACATTGTGCCCTTGATGTCACTACATTATTTAGAATGGTGGGCTGGAAGGAGATCCACAGGGAAGCAGGAAGCCGAGGGGCACTTCCAGTCATGCCCTTTTCTCTGGACAAACTCCCCGTCATGAGTCTAGAACCTGTCTCAGAGTTGATGCTCACATCAGCCTTCCCAGCACTCATGGGCACAGATGGGACTGCCAGCTGCGGGCTGGAAGGTCAAGTTCTCTGTTAACCCCTGACTGACAAGCCAATCATTCATTCTTTAGCATAAAAATATACGAATGGGAAGGAGCTGGAGAGATGGCTCAGTGGTTAAGAGCACTGATTGCTCTTCCATGGGTCCTGAGTTCAATTCCTAGAAACTAGAACGTACATGGTGGCTCACAACCGTCTGTAATGGGATCCGATGCCCTCTTCTGGCATGCAGGTGTACATGCAGATAGAGCACTCACATCCACAACATAAGTAAATCTTTTAAAAATATGAGTGGATATCCTTATATTGCAGTATTTTTAAATTTCCAGTCACAAATAAGTACACCTGCCTTTTGATGCCTTTCCATGTGGATGTAGGGGAACTTTAATCCAAAGCCACAGAGATTTAAAAAAAAAAAAGGCTTGAAAATGTACAGCAGTGCAAACCACTTTCATCTCTAGAAATGCATAGCTATCCCCAAAACCTGAGGCTTACAAGACTCTAGAAATACAAGACTACTCCAACACACCTCTCATTAGCTACCAGAAGCCAAACTTATACATTGTCTGAGAAACCCTTAGTGCACTGGGGAGAAAATGCAAAGAACAACATTCTTCCTCCAATGGTTTGACCTTGTGGACTCTACAAAAGGTCTCGGAGATCTCCAGGGTTCCCCAGATCATACTCTGAGAACAGCTTTTGCTGGGCCAGAAAGTAAATTTGCAAAGATCAAACAGCGATCCTTGGTCCACCCGGCTCATTCATGTTACTTAAAAAAAAATTATAATGCCGGGCAGTGGTGGCGCACGCCTTTAATCTTGGATTTCTGAGTTTGAGGCCAGCCTGGTCTACAAAGTGAGTTCCAGGACAGCCAGGGCTATACAGAGAAACCTTGACTCGCAAAAAGATAAAAAAAAAAAAAAATTAAATAAATAAGATAAAAAAATTTTATCAGGAAAGGCTGGAATTTACGTACTGGTCACTTAAAGCAAGAAAGCTTCAGAAGCAAAACAAAACAAACAAACAAAAAAAGAAAAGCTGGGCAGTGGTGGCGCACGCCTTTAATCCCAGCACTTGGGAGGCAGAGGCAGGCGGATTTCTGAGTTCGAGGCCAGCCTGGTCTACAGAGTGAGTTCCAGGACAGCCAGGACTACACAGAGAAACCCTGTCTCAAAAAACAACAAAACAAAACAAACAAACAAACAAAAGAAAGCTTCAGAAGGGAGCTACTTACTGTCTCGGAGGGAAATTCTACCCACATCGTGTCCCACTTTCACCTGCTGAGGTTGGGAAACCACTTCAGGGGCAACCAGCCTCAGCTTGCTCCCTGATGAAAAGGGTGTGGTGACCCTCCCAAGCCATCTTTCGGGAGGATAACATCCCAGATTACTAGACAAACCAGTTTTCTGGGAGCCGCGTGCCCACTCCTATTCCTGAAGGTTGAGCACTGCTAAGAGCAGGAGGGAGCAGGCGGCCGCTTGCCACCTGGACTGCGCAAAGGACCATCTCTCCCCTCGCGATCCACAAAGCAGTGGCGCCCTACAGTCGCTCGGGACCCCAACCCAGACAGCAGACTTCGCTGGTCGACCCGCGCTCCGAAAGAGGTCCAATTCCCGGGCTCAGGCGCGACAGAGGACGCGTCGGACCATCTCCTACACTGACCTGCAGACGCAGAAGACTGGATGCTGAGAACGCCACGCGGGAGCCGGAGCAGCACGTGAGGACTCTAGAGTTTGGTTCTGCCTTTTATCCTCTCTTGGCTCTGGACCCGCCTCGCGGCGGGAGCCGCCCCCCTCCACCTCACCTCCACCCCAGGACGCTTGTGGCAAGCCCACACCTACATCTGGGACAGAGCTGACCTTGTGGCTGCACCAGGACGCTGCCACTCCCCTTCCACAATTGACAGGGGTTATATTTGGGAGATGCAAGTTACAGCTGGAAAGGTCTGCGGCGGACCTGTGTCTGGTGGCACAGCCGCCAAGAGGCAGGCACTTAGTAGTTTCTGGTTCCTGGGAACTTAGTGGTTTCTGGTTCCTGGGAACACTGATGTTTAATTAAGTGGCTTTCAAGGCAAGGACTAAGCAGGATAGGGCAGCATCTCAGAAGGAAGGTCTTAGAAATTCTGAGTGGCAGCCTCAAGCCAGATTCCAGCGCACCCGACCTGATCTGGAGCTGCAAAAGGCCCGGTGTGAGTGTATCTCCTTTGGCAGTCCAATATTTTAGTCCTGCTCGAGCAAAAATATTTCACATCTAATTACAGGAGGTGAGGTAGACCTGAGCCACAGCGTGCCTGTGGAGGTTGGTAGACAATTTGCCAGGGCCTCAGAGATTGAACCCAGATTGTCAAACATCTTTATCACTGAATTCTCTCTCAAGCCACTACCTGGAAGTTGGACTTAGGGGCCTGAAGTTAAGTTTCCCGGGAAGGGTTGGAGGGAGACAGGTTGGCAGCACCAATGTTAAACATTTCCCAAGGCTGATTGACTTATTAACTGATAGTGGGAAGCCAAACTATTACAGGTTGGGAGCCAAAACTATCTCCACCTATCTTAGCCTCTAGATAGCCATTTATTGCCCACCCCTTTGTTTGACCTAACGTCCTTGTGACTATTAGGTAAATCCTTTGGGAATGTACAAACAAGACCCCTAGCTTCCAACAACCCTGTGCTGGTTAATTTTTCGTCAACAAGACACAAGCTAGACTTACTGGGGAAGAAGGAACCTCGATTGAGAAATTGCCTCCATCAGATTGGCCTGTAGGTAAGTCTGTGGGGCATTTGCTTGATTAATGACTGATGTGGCAGGACCCGGCCCACTGTGTACACGGCACCCCTAGGCAGGTAGGCTTGAGTTGTGTAAGAAAGAAGGCCAAGCAAGCCAAGGGGAGCAAGCCAATAAGCAGCACGTTCTACCATGGTCTCTGTTTCAGTTCCTCTACTGGCTTCCCTTCATGATGGACTGTAACAGAGGTTCTCAACCTGTAGACTCTTTGGGGTGTGTGTGTGTCAAATATCAGATATCCTAGATATCAGATATTTACATTAGGATGCGTAACAGTAGCAAAATTACAATTATGAAGTAGCAACAAACTAATTTTATTGTTGGGGGTCCATAACACAAGGAACTGTATTAAAGGGTTACAGTATTAGGAAGGTTGAGAACCACTAACTATGAGCTGTAAAATGTAACTAATCTTTTTTTTTTTCCCCCAAGTAGCGTTTGGTCATGGGGTTCATCACAGTAATAGAAGCAACAAGGACAAATCCAAATAAGAATGCTTCAGATAATGTCCGAGGGCTGTAATAGCTACTTCCTGTCTTCACTGCTATGGCTGATCTGATGTTTCCATCCATGTATTTTAAAATGTCTTAATTTGAGCTGGAGAAATGGCTCAGTGGTTAAGAGCACCAGCTGTTCTTCCATGGGATCTTTATTGATTCCCAGCACTGACACGGTGGCTAAGAATCATCTGTAACTCCAGTTCCAGGGGATCCTACACCTTCTTCTAGCCCCTAGGGCCACCTGGTATACCGTAATACACAGACATACACACTGCAAAACATCCATATACATAAAATGATTTAATTGTTTTAAGTCTAAAATTTATGATTTTGTTATAAAAACTTCATGAAACTGTTGCCATGTTAGAATATGACATTCAGGGTCACCTGATTGTGTTTCCGGTCCATGGATTTTACATCTGGCTCCAGAAGGAACTTCCTCCCCATTTTGAGAGCTGTGTTTTCTGTGTCAGCATGATCTCACATGTGTTCCTCTTCCCAGTGTGGTCATGTTGAATAACTCTCTGTCTCTGTCTCTGTCTCTCTCTGTCTCTGTCTCTGTCTCTCTCTGTCTCTCTCTCTCTCTCTCTTTCTGTCTCTCTCTCTCTCTCTTTCTCTCTCTGCTATTCACTATTATCTGTCTCTTTGGTAAGTATATTGAGAGTATGTGGCCATGCCTAGCTTTTCTGGGGTACAGGCCCAAAAGCTCCAGTAATCAAGAGGTTTCTAAGTAGTAGGGGCTTGATATGAACAGTGTGATCCCAGAGCAAGTATCAGGTCCAAAACAAAGTTGAGGAATCTGCCCTGTAACAAGACCTGAAAGGTCCATGGGCCCCATAGCTGTAAGGTCTCTTCCAACATCCCTGAAGTGATAAGGGTTGGTTGTCCATGTGCAGAAATGCCTACTAGGTCTGAATCCTGACTGGTGACTAAAAGACTGTGAGAGAGCCATATTGGGAGCACCCTGCTGGTGGCTTCCTGGCTTCAGAGCCACAGGCTTTGGTGCCAGACTGGCTCTCCAAGTCTGTCCCTGCCTTGTATCCTGTGCTTTTTGGTCAGCAAAGTAAGCCTCTGTGAGCCCAGCTTACAGACAGTGGGTGTGATGGTTTGTATATGCTCAGCCCAGGGAGTGGCAATATTAGAAGGTGTGGCCTTGTTGGAGTAGGTGTGCCACCATGGGCATGCGCTTTAAGACCCTCATCCTACCCTCATCCTAGCTGCCTGGAAGCCAGTCTTCCACTAGCAGCCTTCAGATGAAGATGTAGAACTCTCAGCTCCTCCTGCACCATGCCTGCCTGGATGCTGCCATGTTCCCACCTTAATGATACTGTACTGAACCTCTGAACCTGTAAAACAGCCCCAATTAAATGTTGTCCTTATAAGAGTTGCCTTGGTCATGGTGTCTGTTCACAGCAGTAAACCACTAAGGCAGTGGGGGTAGAGTCTGTCACTGCTAGGGTTCAGGCTTTGGCTTTCAGCACAAACCCAGACAATTAAAACATGGATAAGCATCCTCTAGTCCACACTGATCCAAAGCAGCATGGACTGGGAGTGTGGCTCAGCTGGCACAGTGCTCACCTAGCATGCACAAAACTCATGGTGGTGGCACATGCCCTTAATTCTAGCACTAGGGAGATGGAGAGAGAGGAGTCAGATGTTAAAGGTCATTTCAAGTTACATTGGAAGTTCAAGGTCAGCCTAAGCTGAGACTCTGAGTCTTGGTCACTGTTCTATTGTTGTGAATAGACACCATGACCAAGGCAATTCTTATAAAGAACTGAACTGGGGACTTACTTAACGCTACAGAGGTTAGTCCATTCTCATCATGTGGGGAGTATGATAGCACACAGGCAGACCTGGTGCTGGAAAAGTAGTAAGAAGTCTATATCCTGATCCATAAACAAAGTGAGTGGCGGCAGGGAGGGGCATGGTCTCTTAAAACCTCAAAGCCCACCCCAGTGACACACTTCCTGCAATAGAGCCACACCTCCTAATCTTAATGATCCTTTCAAGTAGTGTCAGGCCCTGATGTCTAAATACATAAGCTCTGAGTTTAAATACATAAGCCTATGGGAGCCTTCCTTCCTTCCTTCCCTCCCTCCCTCCCTTTCTTTTTTTCTTTTTTATTCACTTTGCATCCCAGTCATAACCCTCTCCCTTCTCTCTTCCTAGTCCCACCCTTACAAATCTCTCCCTCCATTGCTCCCTCTTCTTTTGTCCAGAGAAGGGGAACCGCCCTTGGGTACCACCCCACCCTGGGGCATCTAGTCCCAGCAGGTCTAGGCACTTTCTCTTCCACTAAGGCTTAACCAGGCAGTCCAAGTTTGGGGGAAGGGGATCCAAAGGCAGGGAAGAGAAAAGAGAGAGAGAGAGAGGGAGAGAGAGAGAGAGAAAGAGAGAGAGAGAGAGAGAGAGAGAGAGAGAGAGAGAGAGAGAGAGAGAGAGCGCACTATGAGGCCATTCTTATTCAAACCACCACACCCTGTCTTAAAACAAATGAACAAACAAATAAAAACAACAGCCAAGAACAACAACAAACAGTATAATGGCTCACATCTTTAATTCTAGCACTAAGGAGGCAGAAACTGGGAGATCTCTGTGAATTCAAGACCAGTCAGGGTTACACAGTACAGCCCTGTTTCAAAAACATGAACAAATTCTCCTCCAGTCTTCAGCTGGTGTACTGAAGGATGTTTCTCTTTCCTGAGTGTTTATAACTATTCCTAACAGTGCATTAAAATATCTAGCTCCAGTTTGTTTCAGATCCACATATGCAGTTAAAAAGCAATGAGCAACACGTGCATGCTGTACCACAAAAAGGAATGGGGGTGTAGTGGGGTGGGGTGGGCTTCCAAGGAATGAAAAATGAACATAGTGTTATAGGGGATAAAAGAGAAATGAGAATGGGAAGGAATTTTTGATCTGAAATTCACTGGCTCTGCCTGGCAGTCACTGAGCCGAGAAACAGATCTTCTTCTGCCTTTGGATTCAAACTATTAGTCCATTTTTCTGTTGCTATAACAAAATACTGGAGAATGAATATTTTATTTTGAAGGGAGAGAGAGAGAGAGAGAGAGAGAGAGAGAGGTTCATTTAATCCACTTTAAAGATTCAAGTGCCTGGCACCAGCATCAGCTTCAGATGGCATTGGTGGCTGAAACACAACCCAGAAGAGAAGCAGCCAAGGAATCACTTTATGCAAGAAACCAAACTTGCTGTGTGGTCTTGCTTCCTAAGAACCAGCTCTTGGAAAACTCACCTGGTCTTCAGGACCAGTACTGATCCCTTCCAAGGGCTTAATGCCTGACCTTGTATAGTACTAGAGCAGGGTTAAAGGTCCCACCATACTGAGGACCAAGCTTCTAGCCCACAAATTTGGGGGACAAACCACAGCGGACTTAAACTGGAACTTAGACCACCTGGTCCTCAGGCCCACACACACTCCACCTAGAACTAAACCCCTTGCTCTCCCACATTTCCAACATGCAGGTTTGGGGACTTCAGCTCCATAGCTGTGGGAGGCAATGTCGTAATCTTTCTCATTCTCCAGAGTACCCTGAGTATTCATTCATCAGTATTCATGGGGGACTTTGAAGCCACCCCTAAGGCTGGCTTGGCTGCTTAAATGCTTGACCGCTCAATCCTTTATATGAAATGGCATGTTTGCATACCACTAACTTACATCCTCCTTTGAATGTTAGATTTTCTCTAAATTTATAGTGCTTAATAAAATATAAAATATAAACAATAAAATATCAATGTGACTATTTAGGGAATGTCACATTCAGTACAAACACAATTTACTGTCAAATACTTTTTTTTTTGTCAAATACTTTCAATTCATGGTTAGTTTAATCACCATATGTGAAACCCTCAGACACAGAGTATACACAGGGATTTGGTCTCAGCCAGGAGTACGGAAACAAGTCCCCCTTAGATACCAAGGGCTGGGTGTAGCTAAGATAAAGACATTAGTGTGGAACTTAACAAAATAAGAATGGGAAAGATGGGTACTGGGACACAGAAACACAGAGGTTTTCCCCTCGGCTCTGGTTAAAGCAAAGATCAGCCAATGTGTCTATAAGCCAGGGAATGCCAGCGACTGGCTGCCAGAAAGCCTACGCTTAAATTGCTAATCAGGGAAGAGTCCTACCTGCAATGTGTTTTCAGAGTATTTTGTGATTTTTTTTTTCTACCATTTCCTCTCTTACTGCTGTTTTCCATGTTGAGATGTTGGGTGTTTTGTTTCATTTTCATAGGATATGCTTTTATTTCCTTCTCATTTTTTATTGTATTCTGTATTTTCTGACTACAATGAGAATTAATATGGCTTAGGGTTTTTATTGCTGCAATAACCAAAAACCAAGTTGGAGAGAAAAGGATTTATTTGGCTTATACTTCCATATCACTGTTCATCATCAAGGGAAGACAGGATAGGAACTCAAACAAGACAGGAACCTGAAGACAGGAGCTGATGCACAAACGATGGAGAGGTACTGCTTACTGGCTTGCTCAGTCTGCTTTCTTGTAGAACCCAGGACTACCAGCCCAAAGATGGGACCATCCACAATGGACTGGGTCCTCCCCCATCAATCATTAAGAAAATACCCTACAGTGAGATCTTATAGAGGCATTTTCTCAATTGAGGTTCCTTCCTTTCAGATAACGCTAGCTTGTGTCAAGTTGACGTAAGACTAGTCAGCACGGTAACTGATGATCAAGGATCATCTGAAATCAGCTAGAGAGTAAACCTCTGGCCACACCCGTGAGGAATCTCCTAGATGAGCCAGCCTGGAAGACTGTCTGTGGATACTATTTTGGTTATTAATTGATGTGAGAAGACCCATCTTAATTGTGGACAGGATCATTCCAAGAGCATGTGTGCAGGGGCGTCAGTGTGCATCCTGACTGCACAGACAGAGAAGTTAAATGTGGACAGGATCATTCCAAGAGCATGTGTGCAGGGGCGTCAGTGTGCTTCCTGACTGCACAGATGGAGAAGACAGGCAAGGAGTAAGTGGCAGAGCCTCTGTGCTTCCCGGATGTGGATGCGATGTGACCAGCTGTTCAAGCTCCAGCTGCCCTGGCCTCCTCATCATGATGGACTGTGGACTATTCCTTGAACTGTGATTATAAACTCTCTCTGCCTTAAGTTTGTTTTTGTCAGTGCAGTCTATCACAGCAATAGGAAACAAATGAACACAGTAACCTGGAGCTATAAAAATATATATATAACTTGAATTAATGTTCTTTTTATTTTAAAAGACTTATTTATTTTATGTATAGGAGTACACTGTAGCTGTTTTCAGACACACCAGAAGAGGGCATCGGATCCCATTACAGATGGTTGTGAGCCACCATGTGGTTGCTGGGATTTGAACTCAGGACCTCTGGAAGAGCAGTCAGCGCTCTTAACCTCTGAGCCATCTCTCCAGCCCTTGAATTAATGTTCTAATAGTTTAGAAATAGCATGGAAGCTCCATCCCGAGGTCCTCAGTTCTTCATCCTTCCTCATGAGTGCCCAAGCTTTCTTCATAACACAGATTAAATGTTGGGCATGTGTACATTCTTACAAGCATGTGGAGTTACAATCCAAACTGCAATCCTTTTGTACTCACTCACATATTCCTATCGAAGACAAACATTTGCTCACCCACATTCAAGCTATTTTCTAGTACCTTTTATTTCACCCTGTACGTCTCCTGTGAGCATTCTCCAAAGGCCATGTCTAGTGATAATAAACTCCTTAACATAGATTAACAATCTTAAATTTTAAAACGTATATGGAGTAATGGCTCAGCATTAACGAAGCACTGCCTACTCTTCCAGACACCTGGGTTCATATCTCAGCACCCACATGGCAGCTCATAATTGTTTGTACCTCAAGTCCCAGGGGCTCTCATGCTCTCTCTAGCCTCCTTAGAAACTGTATGGATGTAGTACACAGACACACATGCAGGCAAAACAGCCATATAAAATAATGATGATAATAATAATAGCAATAACAATAGCAATAACAATAGGAATACAGCAATTTCAACTGAAACAGAACCAAAAGCCCTCACAAATTTTTCAGAGATGGTAAAATCAGATTCCATACAGCAACATTTGAATCCATTCTAGTTTTATTACTACTATCAAGAAATTTAACACCAGCATCTACATAACAGTCCTCTGAGGCAGAGGGAGAACATGACACAAAAATACTATGCAGCAAACAGTACCACACTCAAGAGGCTGTTTCTCAATGTCATATACCAAGTGACAAATCAAATCAGGGGGACTGGCTCCAGTTACATGACATAAATCAACTCATTACTAACTGAACACTACAGGTAGAAATGTTACTACAGGTAAAATGTTGTGCAGACTTTCAAACACTTAGAAGTTTCCCTAAGAGTTTATGTGTGCATACAAACGTGCAAAGAGAGACATACAATATAAAAACTGTTCTGTACAGCATTCTCAAGCTTCAGCAAAGCATACATTTCATGCACGTTTTGCCACACAGTGCAACTTTATTGTTTAAGACACGAATGATAGTGCACTTCCATCCAAAGAGCCACATTCAAATATGGGATGCAATCCTTATGCTCAGCTATTGAAGAAATACACATTCTTTCTCTAAATTAAGTTGTGCAAGTACAATTATTTTTAATGTAACTCTAGTAAATCTCTAAGGACTAAGCAACAGGTTTTAGGTACGCTTGTGGGAATACCCCACCTTCCCCGAGTCTTGCAGTTTAAAGTGGAGCCAATGTCTCAACACAACAGCGGCGGGCAGTGCTGCACAATGCCACCTTATCACAAGTCACAGTCAACCCTTGACTTGCAGGAGGCTAAAGAGAAAGGCTCTCACAGCTGGCTCCCTCCATGAGGACAATTCAGTACCTACAGGGAGCTCCGCCTGCTCACTACATGCAAACTTTGCACTTCTGCAAGGCTGTTCATCTTAAGAGAATTGTTCAGAAGTTTACAACCTAGTCCTACAATCTTGAGTTTCCTCTGGGATGGCTGAGCAAAGGAAACAGCTGCTGTGGACAGTGGATTATGAGACAGAGTGAAAGCAGAACCAAATTTATTAGAATAAAAATTTGGAAACTTATAGTAGAAAGGACATTTTGCACACTGTACCATCTGCCAATAAATACAAATGGAGAAACCAGTCTCTTCAGATTCTCTGTTGAGATGATGGATGCCACAGCTCTGGATCGAGCGCTGTCTTTGGGCCAACTTTGCAAGGAAGCCATCTTGAAATACAATGAGAATCTCTTCTATAATCTGTACCAGATGTGCCCAAAGACATCATCTGTTGGTGAAGGTCAAAGCTTCCAGAATCAGGTAGGGGCTGGGACTAGAGTGTTCACTGCCCTCATGCAGCTGTCACTAGCATCTGTGTGGACAAGCCTCAAGGCCTCAGCTTCATATGAAATCCCATAAGCAAGCCTAACCGTGACAATGACTCCACCCCAAACCAGACCCTTCCCAGTGGTCACTCTAAGAATTGAGATGTGGATAAACACTCTGCCCCAGTTTTCACACTGGGAGATTAAATTCTGGTCAAATCTTTTATGTGATTCTGATTTCATTAACATACACCAAATCCTGCTCAAATTAAAGGATAAAATTCCACTAAACCTCATTTCTCAAAAATGAAATGCAGCAGTAAGACCCAACTGTGTCAGACTTCAAATTCAAAGAGTTTCAGACCCTGCATATAGAATTTTCAGGTGACTATCTGCTACCATCTTCCATATCTGGTGAAAAGATTACACTAAATTTTTGTCTTTTGACATTATAATTTTTCCTTAAAATAAATGTGTGTTAAGACCATTTGAATTTTATTATTCACTGTAAAGTCTTACCAACAAAGAATTTTCAGGTTTCTTAGATGATCAAGTAACTCTGGTTTTCTGATTTTCAAAAAGTTATGGACTTAAGCCCAATCATCCTTGCACTGCTGATAAAGGAGGGCCATGGCCTCTGAGACTTTCCCACAGAGTCTGTGGCCTACACTGTGATATCCCCCTCAGATGTAAGCAGAGGCTGTGGGTGAGAGGGGACCTGTGGGACCACGTAATCACTGGGTCTTACACAGCCTCACTTGCTCATGAATTGTCCCTCCGTCTTCACCAGAGGTTTCAGAGCCATGGTCATTCAGGCAACTCAGCATCACACTGACCCGGTTTCCTGAGTGAAACTGCTGTATTTATTCATTGCATCTAAAGGAAGGATACAGACAGTGTCACGCCATAAAACTCCAACTCAGTGATAACACCTGTGTTTAATCGAGTTCTTGAATTTAGGAAACTGTAGTGTTTGTTATATTAAATGACCCTTGAAAAATGGAATGATACCAAGGTTTGCTTTTAAAGCTGATATTTAGATAATCTCTATAAATCAATACTAAATGCAAGCTTGTCAAAAACAGTGATGACTGTTTTCATGGGAAACAGAAAATGGCAAAGGTACTGGAATACAGGAGTCATGACTCAGGAATGCACAGGGAAGGTTCATAAAGAAAACAGGCACAATGGGGGTGCAGCAAAGCTCTCCCTGACCAAACATAATACATTCCCCACATCTCTGTGCACAGAAGCCTTAAGGCTGGTCCACAACAGTGGGAATCACTTTTTAAAAATTACAAAGGAAAAAAAAATCTCTAGATGGTTTTTCTTATAGATCAGCTGAGAAGTTGAGGACTCTTTACACATGGCTGAGACAAAAAAAAAAAAAAAAAAAAAAAAAGGAGAAAACCTGTAGGGCAATGACAGTGACAGGGCTAGTGACTGAGCAGCCCCAAGAAAGCCAGGCAATTTCTTCTTCAAAATTCACAAAAACAGGCCTTCAGAAAGACAGCCTTGTGTGTGTTCCACTCCTCAATAAGCCAAAGAGTAGGTCAAGAGTAGAGCCGAGCTTAGAGGTGGCAGTGGGCAAACCCACGAGCGGAATCGGGACTGCTGATTGATGCCTGACCTCTGCCAAGGTGGAAGGAAGGAGGAAGGAAGAGGAGGCAGGGTGACTGGTGATGGGAAGCAGTGCTTCAGCAGTGCTTGGGCCCACACACCCTGCTGGAGTCTTAGCCTCACTCTGTAGGTAGGCTAGCCAGGAACCCACTATATATCATAGCTCAGGATGGCCTCAAACTTAAATCCTCCTGCCTCAGCCTTCCAAGTGCTGGGGTTAGAGAGGTGACACCTGCAGTGGTTCTATATTCACCTTGATATACAACTCAAAGAGAGGTCAGGGAAATGATTACATAGAGATGGAGTTGACATGGCTTTAAAACTTACTCTGCAAGTGTTCTCTTCTAGAAATGACAGCATTTGCAATAGCAAGCAGTTGTCAACTGCCATGAGACAGGCAGCTGGAAAGTAGCAAGCCACAGGCATGCAAGGGTGCAGCACTCAGAGCTGTCTGCACCACTGCACCCCTGCTTCTGACACAGCAAGGTCTCAAGCAGCTGTGTCACTGTCCTAGCTTCCAACTCCAGTGCAATCCTGTCTGCCTAATACAGGATGGGTTTACAAATGCCCGCACTGCATCAAAGTCTAGTTGTGGCACAAGCCAACTCTTAAAACATTTAAAAGTACAATACGTCATATGGAGGTAAATACCAACCAGTGCAGTAAGAACTCCGACATAAGAAGCTCACAGATGCTGCCTGTGCTGTATAGTTCTAAAAAGTGAATTCTATTCAAGTTATGGCTTCACTCACACTCATCGCTCAGAGTACATTCTGTATGTATGATCAGAAACCCAAAAAGCCTATGCAATGGTAGCACATGGCTACCAGTAAGGAACTCCTACTTCAGTTCCCTAGGGCACACACTTTTAGTGTCTATTTGCAAATTGATCTTTTCTTAATGAAGTTATCAGAGGACCACACCTGTTGCCCTTGTACTAAGATTTATCACAAATAACTATTCTGATTTTCCTCCTTGACAAAACAGGCTTTTTTAGTCCAAAACTGTTTTTGAAAAAAAATGATCATTTTATAGCTGGGAGTGGAGGATAGGGGTAAGATGACATGTTAAACATACAATTCTGGCTTCTCAACCATTTCCACCTCTATACTTGAATGCAAGCCTGGCCCATATTGTAGATGATTCTTAACTAGTCTGGACCACTGTTCAGAAACTGGTGATGGAGAGCAGCATAGGACATAGGTGTCATACATTTAGTGAGGTGACAGCACCTCCTGCTCCTAAAGTGAAGGGCCTAACAGGCCATATTTGTGTGTTAGTGACTTCTACCTCGAAGTGCTTAGAAGGCCATACCAATACAGGGATCCCACACCTACAGCCAAGTTCAAGGCTACTGTGTACATGAACTGAAGGGCAAACAGAGGGAGAGACGGACTCAGGCCTAGACAGTTCTCAGGACAGGTAGGAGATCTTTCAAGGACTCTCTGGTAGCCCATCCTCTGTTTCCAATTCAGCCAACTGCCTTCTCAGGACATTGACCTTGGCTTGTAACTCCTTGTTATATTCAATGATGTTAACCATCTCCTCATATGCTTCATCCAGGTACTTAGAAGATCTGCTCCAGCGTAGGAAGATTCCTGAAGAATCCGGGAATGAAAACAGGAGTAGGATGTTCAGGTAAGTACTGTGTCCCTGGTAACCCCACACACTACTGTACAGTTTCCCACAACTCATGTATTTGTTTAGATTTTTGTTTTGCAGCACTAGAGACTGAACCCAGGACCTTACACATGACAGACAAATGCTCTACTATGGAATGATGACCCTTCCTGATTTTGAGAAACAGGTCTCACTAAATGGGCCACGCTAGCCTGAAACTTGTGATCCTCTTGTCTAAGCCTCGAAGCAGCTAGGATTCCAGGCATGCACCACCACACCTGGCTCATCCTGTGCTTCATGATTCTCTACACAGATTCTTCAGTTACTGAAAGAATCCACACAGTAGCAAAGAACTGCAGTTGTCATAGAGATAGGTGTTTACAGGTTACAACTGGAAACACTGCTTTTATATGCTCATGAAAATAAGCTGGTAACTTACAGTGCCACGAAGTCTTCACCTTCATAACCTAAGTCACCCATTTTAAAACTGCAGACTTCTACTTGTCTGTGAGATTGCCTGCATGAGTGAAACCATTCTCACTGGGATAGTGATGGTGGTGGTGGCATCAGAGGCACAGGCTGTTACTCACACCTCACCATGCGTAACTCACATCACTCTACACCATTAGTCATCGTCCAGCTCCACAGGTAACTGCTCCTCTCCTCAGACAACAGCCACTGGCTCACTGTGGACTGAAGGGTACTTGTCATCTCAGATAACTGGTTCCAGAATCACTCCTGGGTATCACATTCTTAGATGCTGAATCTTTTACATCAAATGACAGGGTGTTTGCTTCTAACCTATGCACACAAGCATCTCAGGATGTCTGTCCTACTCAGTGTGGACACTGTAAACACTCATGGTTCTGTGCTGCTTAGAGAATGTTAATGAGACACAGAACAAACTTTTTGAAATTTCCAATCCATGACTGGTTCTGTCTGTGCATGTGAACTTCACAGACATGAAGGCCAAATGCTTAGAGAAATCTGGCTCATGTTGTTTCTATTCCACAACTACACTGTCAACTATTCTTCAATTAGAAGTCACTGTGAGTGCCTCCTAGGATGTAAGCACACAACAGTTGTGTTTCCTCCACCACTTCATCTCTAGAGCCCCACTCTGGATTGGGCATTTGTCTCCAACAGCTGGCCTCTCATTTCAGTGATTCAGTATGACAGTGGCTTTTAAGTAAACTACCTCAGAAACTGAAAATTTTTATTACATTTTATTCAGATGATGTGTGCGTGTGTTCATGTGTACATATACATGTGTGTATAAGTCAGAGAACAAGCTGCCAGACCTAGTAGGGTCTCTACTTCCACCAAATGAGTCCTGGGGACAGAACTCAAATTGTCACTGAGCTACTTCACCAGCCCCAAGATCTTTACAAAGGAAGCAAAGTGGCAATCTCTCATTTAGGAAATTACTTATTCTGTGACCTGTGGCCTTCTACAACAATCCAAAGAGTAAGCAGAGAGGTTCTGCCTCATCACAGATTTAAACCACAGGCGCCTGCTCAGGGAACCTAGATACTGATAAAAGGATTTAGTTTCCCTGTACTCTAAGGAGGGAGGCACCTAGAGGGGGATGCCAAAAGGAACAAGAGGCAGTCCAGACAGAAACAGCACCACATGATGGGGAAATCACTTTCTATACACGAGCTACCCCAAGAGCACCACACATGAGAAGCTGCCGATAGACATTCACACTAATCTAGGAGAACTTCCCAAACAACAGCCTTTCTACATCTACGGTGCTTAGTGCAAACATGCATGAAGTCACACTCACTGGCTTCAAAGTGATGACAAAATTGAATGGAACATCTACTGTGTCAGTGGAATAAACACCTAATATACTTTATGTGACATCTGGTCTTTCTAAAAAAATCCAAAAAACAAAAAACCAAACTTTGCTATTTAAGGAGATTAGCTTCATGTGAAAAATTACACATGTAAGAACTTGTTTCAGAACACACTTAGAAGTGCATTATGAATGCTACTCCACATGAACAGTGGTACCTGCAGCAGCCACTGGTGTTTTGTGCTGACTTACAGATCCTACTGGAATGACTATGTGATACCATTTAACACTCATTTAACTGAAATGATGCTTAAGAAATGAAACAGAAGAACTTAGAATTTGTTCATGTCCCAGCTATCTACCACTCCTGTCAAAGAATCCCTGTTAATTAGGGCATGTTAGTCAGCTGTCATGCCCACACTGAGAAAACAGTAACACCCAAACACAGGTCTGTGGGTCACCAGCTGGCCATCTTCAAATACCAACTACTGTGGCACGTGACCCCAGGCCAGCTCAGGGCACAGCTTGGAGTATGTAAATCTCTGCACACAGTGGGGGAGTTACCTTCCCACAGCTGGAGACTCTGTGGAGCTACAGAAGGCCAGATGACCAGGTTGTTGGCTTCAAAGAGCGGATTGGTGAATTTACTCAGCTCATTGGGTCGATTGACCCATGACCACAAAGACATTGTTTTCTGCTGTAGCTTCAACTTACACCTGCTCAAAAAGAAAATCACCATTAGAGTCATTAATGACCAACAACCACCCTTAAGTGGTCATCCTAACAGGTTTTATACTACTCCCCATGTGACATAAAATAAGACTCTTAGTAGAAAAACAAAATGCTTTAGGATGAAAATATCTGTCAGAAGCAACTGCTGTGAAGCTCCTAAACCTTCTGTAAGTGACTGTGGCTAGGCTGAACTGTCACTCAGGGAATGGGGACAGTTTAATGTCACTCAGGACCCAGGGACAATTCCCAGGTAAACCAGAAGCCAGAAGACCTGTACTGAGGTTATATTTGTAACGATTCATTCCCCAAGTCTTACTTTTGAGTGTCCACCCGTTATCACATGGATGCAGTTGTCCTCAGAGGGCACTGTGAGCTACCCAGTGAGTACTAGCAACACAGCGTGGGTCCTCCATGTGAGCTGTATGAGCTCTTCACTGCTGAGCCTCCTCCAGCCCCCAGGCCACAATTCTGATGGCTTAGCAGTTTTTCACTAGACAGTCACTTAATTTCTCTGCATCTTATTCACCTAAACTACAGAAGAGGAAGGAGGGTATGCCTGGCTATATCATAACTTGTCTCCCAAATATATGAAACTATGATCATACATCAAGACACTAACAGGAAACTGGCTAACCTGCTTCAAGCTTTTAAACAGTGCGTCAACTAATTTGAATCCAGCAGCAGAAAGCCTGGGGCTCCCTCTCCCCGAGCACATGCTTGGCTCATAAGGTGTCTGTACCTTGTGTGATTTAATTTGTATTTAACTGGAGATTCCTCTTCCTCCTCCTTCTTCTTTAAAGATTTATTTATTCTACAAATCAGTACATTGTAGCTGTCTTCAGACACACCAGAAGAGGGCATCAGATCCTATTACAGATGGTTGTGAGCCACCATGTGGGTGCTGGGAATTGAACTCAGGACTTTGGAAGAACAGCCAATGCTCTTAACTGCTGAGCCATCTCTCCAGCCCAGATTCTACCTTCTCAGAAACGGCATTCACACACACCCAAATCCCAATGTCTTTTAGGAAGTGACCTGGTGTGAGCTCACTCACCTTTCACTTTCATTGTTGCCCAGGAATGTTCCGAACTGTGAGGCATAAGCATGCTCAAAGAGCATGATGAGAAAATGCTCATTAAACTCAAAGGAGCAAGGGAACTGCCGGAGGATCTGCCACACACAGTCCAGGAAGAGAAGAAACACGGGGGCCTCCCACTTCTGCTTGCTGCTGCAGTAGGCTGACTGTGCGCAGCGCTGCTGGAACGGGTGACCAGCCTAGTGGAAAACAGAAATGACCACGTTATGGTACACCCAAGAACAGCAGTTCACACAACCACAGGGCAATTGTATTTACTGGAATACCATAAAGCCAACGAATGTAGTTCCTGCTTGGATGAGTTTTGGGGTTAAAAATGACTAACTTCTGCAACTAAAAAAAAATGATAATTTCTAAACCCTTGGCAAAGCTGTGTAGTGAGGGGATGAACGAGGGGACTGAAAATGTCCTTCAGACATCAAATGCAAGGTAAAGCTTAAGTAATGACGGATTTATAAAATTCTCAGACTTGATTTCAGCTACTCCCAAGGTGTGTCTGCTAACAGTCATTATATAGCATTACACTAACATCACAGGGCAATGGTGTGTCCTAGGGAGAAAGAAAAGAACAGGATAAGAGTCTGTAGTGACAATGACAGGACATGAAGGAAATGAATCAACTTCATGTGTGAATGGAGGCTTTGTTCTCAAATACATCATGAAAGTGATGACCTTTGGATCTTAAAGGAAGTGTAGGCTGGAGCAGGACAGACAAGAGGCAGACTGTGTGGAAGTCCAGTCTCGTGATCACAGTCCCACCCTCCCTCCTGCTTGGTTATCTGTATCAAGATTCAGCTCATGGAAAACCTTCTATGTTTAACAGTCTTTCTGTTTCCCACACTGGTAACAAACACAAGTTGAAGATCCCTTGTCTGACTGGGACCAGAAGTACTCTGGCTCCAGCGTTTTTCATAGTCTGAAAAGTGTGTGTGCAACATGAGATATTTTGGGGATGGAACCTGAGCCTATCAGTACACGCCTTATCCACACAGCCCGAGGGTGGTTCTGTGCAGTCTCCTTCCACACCTGCGTTCCCACTGCAGTAAGCACAGGCCGTCAGGAGCAAGCATTTTGGAGCACTGGGGATTTTCCCATTAGGGACGCTCAACCTGCACAAGTGTGGGCCATATAAACAGAGAGGTGCTGGGACAGGACTGCCGCTCTGTGGTGGAGCATCTGCTTACGTGTACGCAGGCCCAGTTCAACAGATAACATAGGAGACTGAGAGACTGGAAGCTAATGGTAAGTCTAAATTCTTATTTAGGTGAAGGTAGATTATCTGACTCTCAGAAAATTAAACATACAACTTAAAAATTTTAAGTAACCAAAATTTCATGCGTAATGTTAGAACTATAACTGAGAGTTCGATCCCAGTGACTGGCAGTCCCTTCCATTCCAGCAGCGTTCTCACCTGCAGCCACTCTCTCTCTATCAGGGCCTCAAAGCCTCGGATGGTCCTGCTTCTCGGTTCCAGGATGATCTGGGCCAGAGAAGTCACCTGCAGTGTGGAGTCAGTCCCTTCTGTCCCATGAATCAACACTGAGGCACCTTCCCTGAGAGGAAAACCCAGAGCACTGATGAGCAACTCCTTAAAGAGCATTTCCACAGTAGAGTGTGCTTCAGTCTGAGCTGCGCCGTCAGTAGGATACGGAGTCTAAATGAGACACTGGGCAGAGGAGACTTCCCTTGGGGAAAACATGAGACTATAGTGAATCTCAAACTTCATATAGCAAGAATCCTTTTGTGCCAACAAATCTCACAGCACTCTCCAACTGACCTTCTAAGCCTTTACAAAACCACAGACAGTCCCTGTCACAGCAGGTACTTGCCTTTACCGCCTTAGTGGTTGAGCAAACTCTGTTCCCACCAAACTTATAGCCACACTTTAAAATTATTCTTCCAACATTGAACTCAGCCTCTCCCCGATCAGCCTTCACCAACTGTAATGGAACCAAGAATCAAGTTCTAAACAACACTCTGATACAAACAAGTGGGAAAAGTGTCATCTCTAAAGCCTGATGCTAACACCACTGCCCATGAATCACCAGGTGCTTGGGACCCCAGGATCCTAAAGAGACCACACCCTGCCTTCTTCCAGCCTTTGTATTGAAACCACAGTGAAGACATTTTTGGAAAAAGGACATTTCATATTTAAGATCTACTAAACTATTTTCTACTTAGGATCTACTAAACTATTTTCCCGTGTACATGCATATCATAGAGTAATAATGAAAGACAATTTCCTATTTTCACTTTTACTGTAAACATTAAGTTTTATGCCATGCTTAGCACTGCTATAGTAATGGATATATAATGTTTCATTAAGCAACTAAATTATAATTTACTTAGTCCTATACATTTTATGATACTATGGTTGATGTACTTGTCTGTGGGATTATATTAGAGCTCTTAATATGCAAATAACAGACTCCACCAATGGTAGGCTATGGTGGTTTGAAGAGGAATGGCCCCCATAGACTTATGTATTTGAATGCTTGGTCATAGGTAATGGCACTATTAGAAGGTGTGGCCTTGTTGGAGTAGCTGTGTCTTTGTTGGAGAAAGTACGTCACTCGGAGAGGGCTTTGAAGTCTAAGAAGCTCAAGTCTGGACAGTGTGTCTCAGTCTCCCCCTTGCTGCCTGTGGATCTAGGTGTAGAAGTCTCAGCTCCTTCGCCTGCACCATGTCTGCCTGCATGCTGTCATGCTCCCTGAATGATGATAATGCACCAAACCTGTGAACTGTATGTAAGCCAGTCCCAATTAAATGTGTCCTTTATAAGAGCTGCAGTGGTCATGGTGTCTCTTCACAGCAATGGAACACTAAGACATAGGTTAGATAACCTCACTGTTAGAATAAAATCTAGTAATTATGCTACAGAGTTTGAACAGATACTTTGTGCCTTTCATACATATTGAATATATATCTCTTAACTATGTGTGCTGTTTATTCTGAACTTAAGGTTGATTTCTACATTTTGAGCAATTAGTTATAAAGCCAATTTCTAATGGAGGTCTAAATCCCAATATATCTGAAAAGGGTCCCCTTGGAGAGTTGAAGGCAGTCAGCCACTCCTGGGCTTCTCCTCCCCTCACTGTGCTGTTAGTACTTCTGGAAAGGCAGCCATGGAGGTGAGGCCAGGCTGGAGACATGGCTGAGCAGCTAGTGTTTACCTGGCTCACAGAATGCCCTGGGTTCTATCCTCAAAACAGTACGGTGGTGTACTCCGACAGTCCCAAAGTGGAAGCAAAGGTGATCAGAAATTTAAGGTCATCCTGAGCTATAAAGCAAGTTCTAGGCTAGGCTGGGATACATAAGACACTCTGGGGAAAGCCTCTCTACTCATAAGGAGTAATTTGGTAGACTTTGGCTACATGAGAAAAAAATGTCCATGTCAGCAGTGTGTCCTTCTGAGCTGATGGCTTCTTGGCCCATTTAACTGGCTAACTCCCAATCTACCCCCAAACAAACAGCAGTAGCTGTGTTCTCCATCCCCTCTTTACTAACTTTTATCATAAGATCTTAAGCAACCCACTCCAGTTTCTCCCAAGCCTTGAAAAAAACGAAGAATGTATTTCTTTAATTTGGAAGCAACAAACAAGTTACCATTTCAAAGAGCCTTATACAACTTATACCTACCTATGGCTTCAGTGGGAATCCCCTTCTTTAAAAAGCTCTATGCTTCTGCAACAATTTATACATCCTCCTGCCTCTGCTCGTTTTTCTGCCTTGAATCTGCCTTGGGAGCCTTTAACGGAGTGAATTCCGAGATCACTTGGCAAACTGCACAACCACCATCAAAATTTCCCAGCTGAGACGGGAGTAACTACCCAGACCAAGTGCTTTAGAAGAATAAATCCAGCATAGGAGAGAGAACAGCAACACCATGTGACAGTATTATCCACTGAGACTGTGAAGAAAACTTCCTTTCATTCTTTCTTATGGTAAATTCATAATTTAAGGATTGCACACAAAAAGTAGACCTGTGGTACTTAAAAAAAGTGTCATCAGAGGCATCTACATGGACATTAATCACATTCACTTAACAGACATGGTCTAGTTAAGATCAGACCCACACATCATCACCAGTAACTGTAAGCAGACCCCACCATGTGGTATCTGATAAAGTTATCTGGATGCTGACGAGTGAGAACAGACCTGAATGCGCTCTATGCACACGTCTGGATAGGAATGATGTCTGGTTATCACTGAGTCCCAACCAGGGAGGTCAAGCACATGCTACCTGTCAATGCACTGGGCCGCCAGGCAGGCAGTGGTCAGAATCTCCTTGATGTGTGTCAGCCAGTTGGAGGCCTCCAACTTGCCCAGCCATCGGTCCATGTTGTGGGTTTGTTCATTACATGCTTCCACGAGTTTGATTAGGCTCTCCTGAAGAACATGGTATCTTTTAAAACAAGAAAGAAAGTTACAGAAAGAAAGACAAATAAAACAGAATGATAAAGGAAACAAACCCAAATCCATCTCCGGTGCATTCAGTGGCAAAGCAATTCAGAACACTTATACTGCTATGCAGCAAACTGAAGACTGAGGATTGAAAGTGACTTTTAGCACTACTGCAAAGATGCTTCAGTGTCTCATGGCAAACTGTTCCTGATGACTGAACAGAGAGGGCCCAGTCCACGAAGCTGAAGTTGGATTACCTGAGAGGGCAGAGGCCCTGTAACCATCTGATCCCAAGACTTGGGGCAACTTATACCGCTGATCCTACAGCTGCTAAATGATCTAGATTACATATCCAGGTCTCAGCAGTGATAGCCACGACCAGCACAAATCCTATTCAGTTTTGCTCCAAGACCCCTTTCTCCCCCTACACACCTGCTATCCCCTGAAGAACCTATAAATCCCTCCTTTAAGGAGAAGCAAGCAGGTGGAGGAAACACAAGGAGGAAACAGGAGAGACTGAACCTCTAAACCTTCTATGTAGGAAGATATAATTATATATAGCAAATCTGTTCTGCCAGTCTGGCAACAGCTGACACTCGGTAAGAGCTCAGGGCTGAATTTAAAAAGATTGCTATCTAGTAAGGCTCATCTGTGCTTATTCAACATAAGGTTTTTTTGCTTATCTTACACAATTCAATGAAGGCTTGGGTGGAGCTCATTTGCTTAATATACCCAAGCCTTGTGTTCAATTGCTACACACACACACACACACACTAACACACCAAAAAGTGAGTTAGCTAAAATTGAAAACTCTTTAGCTAAATCAAAATTTAAAAGACAGCAAATTCAAGTAATCTAATAAGCATCGCAGGAGGAGACCCTGCATGTGATAACTCAGGAGTGGAAAGCATAGAGGGGTAGCATGATGGCAGAGCCTTTATGCAATCCAGCCAGGTGGACTGAATAATGAGGCCAGGCAGATCTCTGCAAGTCTGAGGCTAGTCTGGTCTATATAGTGAGTTTCAAGCCAGCCAGGGTTATACAGTGGCATCCTGCCTCAAAAGGAAAAAGAAAAAAGAATTGTGGACTTCTATGAGCAATTATGTACCCTAAAAAACTGAATACCCTAAAAAATGAGAAAATGAGAGAAGAGAACAACCAAGACCAAATCATGAAGAAACAAAAACGTGAACAGCACAATGAGTTAACAACCACAACAAATTGAATCAGTAATGAAAACCAAGAATCTGTAATCAAAGAAAAGCTGAGATCTTGAAGGCTTCACAGGCCACTGAACGCGTAAAGAACTAAATGTCAATCCTGCCAGTCTTCCAAAAGCCTGGAGAGAGTGCTATGAATCTACCTACTGGCCCAATATCAAAGCCGGACAAGGACAAGCAAGAGAAGATCACTGGCCAATCAGTATCCATGGTGAACACGGATGTAAAAACCACCAAAACACTAGCAAATGGAACTCAACAGCACATTTAAAGCAACATCACCCAGGACCACAACTTTCACTCACGAGGACACAACTCAAACTGTCAATACATGTGACAATGTGACGCGAGCAGTCTCCACAGTCCCAGCAAGGCATATTTCTACATCCTAACAGTGAACTGTGCAAAAAGAAATAGAAAATCTCATTCAGGGAACAGCAAAAAGAAGAAAGTACTTGGGAGTGACTTACTCAAGACTGTAAAAGATCTGTACACTGAGAGCTATAAAATGCTCAAGAAACTAATGTGGACACAAATCAGTGGAAAGAGATCTCATGTTCACGGCCTGGGAAAATGGGAAGAGTACTGTTCTACCCAAATCAATCTACAGACTGTATATAACCCTTTACAAAACTGTAACGGCAGTCACCAGAAAGAGAGGAAGGACAATCCTAAACCTCATGTGGGCCTGGACAACACACTCCACCATGCCAAGAACAGAGGCAGTCCCGCCATCCTCTCCCAGGAACGGACTTATAGAGCCGACAACTAAATCTACGGAGCTCTGGCTTTTGTCTCATGACTTTCCAAAAGTCCCAATACTGCCATAGCATGAGAGACGGAATTAGGAACCTTCTTTTCTTTCTCTTCTAGCTTAAAAACCACTTTTATTTACTGATACTTGGCCCTCTGCTTTGTTCTTTTAGGATGCTGTAAGCCATGGACCTGAGAGGCTGGTTCTACAGAACACAGGTACAGCAGTTATAGGACCACTTGAAAACTGCTGACAGAGAAGACACAAACATTCTTGTCAAAGACAAGTCGGTGAGATGATGGATATGTTGCTTTATCATTTCACAATCTACAGCTGAATCAAAACAGCACATCATGCACAACAGTGTGAACTCAAGTTTGCAGAAAATAGCCACACCTATGTTAAAGACACAGACTGACTGATTTGAACGTTGTGACTGTGGAACTGGAATGCTGCAGATTCACAGTCAATTATGTTTGGTTATCTCGTGTCCTTTAGGAGCCATCCATGCTGCCCATCTTGTGTTTGACCCAACCTTTCCACCACTGGTAAAACCTTGGAATCCATTAACTTGGCAAACCACTGGCATAAAAGCTAAGAATGCCATCATCAGACAGCACCTGAGACCTGCTAGACAACGGTTCCCCCATTTATGTAACCCACCTACCTGATGTTCTCATCAATGTATCTGGAAAATGCCTTACTTCATGTCTTTCATACTATCACTATGAAAACTTCATAAAGTCACTTCCACATTGGAACATGTCATTTTGAAGGAACTCAAATCTGTGTTTCTGGGCCAGGGTCACTGTATTTGGCTGAAGAATAAACTCACTCTTATTCTCTATGAGGTGAGAGCTGTATGCATTGACAAACATACATTTTTGTCCACTAATCCTGAGTAAAGCAGATGGGGCAGAGAAGCCCACAGTAAGTTGTCCGGCCTATTGCAGACCCTCAATCACCTAGAGTGGCTGTGATTTCTGAATAGCCAGGGGATCACCCTCTCCAATCAGCCTATAGGGAGTCCCATCACCCTGACTCATTACCTCTCAATGGACTTGTGAATCCGCCTCCACTGGGGATAATGAGCCTCCTGCTCAAAGCCACCTCCTTTGGCTCTTGCTTGCTGGGCCACATTTAGGGATCTGGTGTCAATAAGGTAGCCACGCTTTCCTGCCCTGAGGGTGGCATTTATCAGCTTCTCATCTTCCTTGCACCTCCGCCCGTTTGTGCCAGTCAGAGGCTGACCACTTCGCATAATCACCTGGAAGCACACACAGCAGTAACAGTTCAGTAGCGGTTAGCTGAAGTTCCTGAGAAGGAGCTGGATCAGGAGTCTCTCAAGAACAATCTGTGGCACTCTGTCATGGATTCTGATGAGTGTGCCATACACAAAACTCTGCATGTATTAATAACAGTTAATACTGTAAAAACAAAGATAAGCCTTGCACTTTAACACAATTCCGTTCCTGGCCCAGGGAGGTTTCATCTGTGTAACAAACCAACCCGGCTGACTGCATATACATTCTTCTCTACCCCAAACAACTGCCCACTGCCTTCACCACCCCAACCAGAAGTCTATGCCTTTCTCTTTGATAATTCCACCTTCTGGTTCTTAGTATCATGCCCCAACACTCAGATACAGGATAAAATCCTTAAGTTCTTTCCCCTTTATATTCCTATCAGATAAAATCCACAAGTTCTTTCTCTCTTTATATCCCTATCAGATAAAATCCATAAGTTTCTCTCTTTGTATCCCTATCAGATAAAATCCACAAGTTCTTTCCCCCTTTATATCCCTATCAGATAAAATCCACAAGTTCTTTCCCCCTTTATATCTCTATCACTTTATCTGACAGACTAACATAATCTTGGTGTAAATTTCCCCTTCACCTCTAATCTTGGCAGGCAAGAATTACAAAGAGAAACACAAAATAAAAAACATGCGTCCTTGTGTGGGGAATCATCTTCAGTGTTCTGAAGTTGCCTGTCTATTATTTACCCTCTACTGTCCTCTGTCATCCTCTTCCTATTCTGAGACTACCTGTCTCTGAAGACTACCATCTATGTATTTGAAAGGTTTGCTTTCTAAGCCTTTCTCAAGAAATCAGTGCCTGTTAAACCAGTCTCTTCTCGGGAATGGATTGGAGTTGTCTCAGGAAAACCTTCATCACATGCACTCACCACTCAGAAACAGGAAAACAGCTCAACCTGGCCTGCAGCCAGTTTGTGATTAAGTTTTTGGGAGGTAGAGGCAATGTTAGGAGGTGGGCCTGGATGGAGTAAACAGGTATCTAGGGATGTGTTTAGCGGATAGCCCTGTCCGATCCCTTCTTCCTGTTTCTCTCTGCTAAGGTCAGGAGCCTTTTTCTCCCCACACTCCCTCCACCATGGTGTGCTACCTCACCGCAAGCCCAAAGCAGTGGAGGCAGAGGATGGGGACTGAAACATGGAACCTGTGAGCCAGTGCGTGTCCTTCCTCCGTTAACTTGTTTCTCCACAGCAGTTGCCCATCTCTGGATCTGACCCAATAGCCTGGTGACCACAAAGAAAACCCTGCGGGATGCACCATTAGGTTTTGTCAATCTCTGATCTCTGTACACCCTAAATCTAAAGCTGTGACATCTGAAACCCACACAAGCTTTCTTGCTTTGTTGCTCCCACCCACCTGAGGTCTTCACCAATGCACTGTTACATGCATCCCCTCTGCCTTTCTTTTATTTGGGACTGCAAGAGCTTATGAAGCCTGTCACCCAGGGCAGACACTACTGTTTGGCTCAGAATAAACAGCAATTATGTTGTATTGATGCCACCAGAGGACACAAAACTACATTTAGTGTCAGTTGTTAAACACTGTAATAAAAACTGAGAAGCGATGCCGCTGCTGCCAGGACAGCTGGCCTGCTGACTAAAGAGCACACGTTTAACGCTCTGTTACGTTGATCTCTCTTTCATATTCCCACGGGGAAGGGCAGTGGAAGATAGCCGTAACTGTCTAATTTAATATGGGCAACAGAATAAGAAGCAAATCAAGAGGGGAGATAGGTCAAGACATGGAAGTACAAACCTTCAATCCTAGCACTCAAGAGGCAGAGGTAGGTGGATCTCTGAGAGTCTGAGGCCAGCCTAGTCTACAGAGAGAGTTCCATGCCTGCCAGGGCTAAACATAGAAATCCTGTCTCAAAAACACTGAGGGGGGAGGAGGAAGAGAGGGGGGAAAGGGAGGAAGAGGGGGAAGAGGAGGGGAGGGGAGAGAGCAGAAAGTAATTTGGAAAGCTCACACAGGGCAAGCTGTAGACTGCTGCATCCCCTGTGAGGAACCTAGGAAGCCCTGAGTGAAGTTTCTTGTTGATGTGAGTAGGCCATGTGTCATAGACCATTGCCACAGACCCATGGGAAACAAAGTCTTGCCCAAGGTCAGGTCAGAGAAATCGCACAACCTTCCTCTAAGTGTAAAGTTGACAGTGTATGCAAAACTAAAAAGCACAGAGCCTGCTAGCTTAGAGACCTCTCACCTAGACTAGCTTAGCCCTCCTCCCATGTCCTGTTCATAATAACCATGCTGAGGTTCCACCCTGTAGCACTGGTGCCACTCCATCAGACTATGAACAGCCTACTGGATCCCAGATTTTCTATTGCAGCAAGCAGTAAATAAGCACAGTTTCCTTCACACTGTGAAGGTAAACCCAATCTTTCTAAAGCTGAACAGTACTGAAAGAATTTAGGATGTCCTCCTCAGGAAACACCCCACTCCTGGCACCCTATAGTTTACAAGAAGGATGTATCAGTAGGAACAATCTGGCTAATGACTTCAGTCGAAAGCCACATAGAGAAGAGATCACTCGTAAGCAAAGGATCTCGCCCACCCCAGACCACTCCTGCCAGCAGAGCAGCCCCTCATACTCACCATGCCATTCTTTTTATGGTAATAGCTCAGGACTGGGAAGCGCCCCCCATGACGGAAGGCTGCCACTTTCCGAAGTGCTTCGTCATCGATGGACTTGGGCACAATGACAGTTGGTGGGTAGGAAGGGCAGATGGAAAATTCCTTATTGACATAGCTCAGTCTCCATTCACTGGTCTGAAAAACACATAGCACTTCAAAGTTTAGCAACCAAATCAGTGTCATAGAGCATCTAAGATTTAAAGTCTTTGGAGCTGATTCCCAGGGAAGCCATTCAGCAGTGAATCTGGACATCTAGCCCATACTCAAGGCCTGTAGAGGAAAAAAACTTCACCTTTCACACCAGGTTCAATAGCTCTGAAAGACTAGAGAGCAGTGTTCCTAGAACTTCTTGCCTGTGCCAAATACACCTCTTGTATTTGAAGCTTCTCTCTCGGTTTAACAATGACACAGACAGCACAGCCTCAGTTCTCCATTTTACAAGACAGCCTGGCAAATGTTTAAAGACAGTTCTTGACCCTCAGTTAAATATGCCAAGTATATCTGCAGTTTTGGTGGCCAATATCAGCCCATTTGCCTTTTCCTGGGCACTGCTTGGATTATAGTGACCTTAACACAGTACCAATAGATTCTCATTACAAAATGCTCTACTGAGTAGATATTGGCTAGAACAAATCCTTTGGTCCTCCTGCTATTTAGAAAAGAAGAATGCAGTGAGACAGGCTCATCTTTCTTTCTTTTTTTTTTTTGTTTTTTTTTTTTTTTTGTTTTTGTTTTTCGTTTTCCGAGACAGGGTTTCTCTGTGTAGCTCTGGCTGTCCTGGAACTCACTCGGTAGACCAGGCTGGCCTCGAACATAGAAATCCACCTGCCTCTGCCTCCCAAGTGCTGGGATTAAAGGTGTGCGCCACCACCACCTGGCCAGGCTCATCTTTCTTATGACAACGAGGAAACACCCCTGGAAAGCCCTTATATGTCATAAGATCATTTCTAAGTCAGCTCCTATGTTCTGGAAGTGCATGACAGGAAATCATCAAACAGTAGAAATGAAAACTGCATGTAAAATGTAAAACTGCACTTTATAGCTAAAAGCCCAAATGACATGTGCAAACATTAATATGTGCCTATAAATCCAAGTTGATCATACATATCAACCCTGGCTTACGTTAATAGAAAATTAAGTTAAATTGTGACACAGAAACTTTTTTACTTACATGATCAAATTCATACAAATTTTAATTACTTTCTTCTATTTTCAAACATTTTGCAAAAGTTTTTACTTATTTTGTTTAGTTGGTGTATGTAGGCTCAAGAGAGTGTATGCGTGTGCACATGTGCCTGTGTGTACATGTGTGCATGTGCCTATGGAGGCTGGAAGAGGCCATGGGTCTTACTAGAGCTGGAGTTACCGGCAGTTACAAGCTGCTCCATGAGGATGCTAGAGCCAAACTCAGGTCCTCTGGAAAAGCAGCAAGCTCTCTTAACCACTGAGCCATCTCTGCAGCCCCCACTTGATTATTGTATTGTTTCCACTTTGTGGTCACTTTCTCACACTTCCTTAAGCAGTTTTAACTACTGCTTTAGAATCCTTCAGACATCTGGGTCATCTTAGGCTGAGTGCCTCTTGACTCTTTCCTCAGGAGAATGGGTGCATTTCTAACTCAATGTTGGTTGCATCATGGGCCCTGTAGACATGTTTGGTGCAGAGGTAGCTTGGTTTTAGTACCCACTTACACACTGGCTAGCTTTGTGAACTCCAGGACCCACTCAGACCCTGGCTGGCTCTGTGAACTCC
>NW_021621022.1:2634509-2643922 GCF_004785775.1 Grammomys surdaster
TGTGAACTCCAGGACCCACTCAGACCCTGGCTGGCTCTGTGAACTCCAGGACCCACTCAGACCCTGGCTGGCTCTGTGAACTTCAAGGCCTGTGCTACATGGTGGCTCAGATCCATGTTTGCTTTGGTCACAGCCCAGAGATTTGGGTTACACACAATGTCAAGGTTCCCCTTCTCAGGCCTGCTCCTTCTCAGGGTTCCTCACTGCTCCCCTGCATCTCTGATCGCCTCAGGCTCCTTCCTCTAGCTTTTCCCCCTAAAGGAATATGGGCTTCTGTCAGAATGTGAGCTGTTCTGAACTATCAATGCCACAGTATGCTGATCTCTAAACAAAGCCACCAAATGAGACTAATGAGGTCTCCTTATAGTTATTTTAAATATTCTGTTCTTTTAATATCACATTGCATGGGTTGGGGGACATAACTGATAAGCAGAAGTGCCTACAAACAGAACACAAAAACCAGAAAAACTCAGCTTTCCAAAGTCTATATATCAAGATACATGCCTGTCCTTCTCAAAGGTTTTCTAATGACAGACACAAGATCCTTTGTCCCATTCAATAAATACAATAAATTCTTACATTCTTTTATTCACTTAACAAATCTCTACCACTTGCTGGTCATGTTCCAGGAATACTGCACAGGAATAAACACGCCCCGATTCCTGACTCTGTGAAGCACACACTCTGGATGCTTACTTCCTAGCCCAGGAGGAAAGCTATGAGCACAGCCTCCAGACTGCTGCTTCCCCCCACTTGAAGGATGCTTCTTATGAACTGCTCTTTCCGCTTCTCAGCAGATTCAAATCCTGGCTCCCTTCCTATTTTAGACACATCCTCAAGGAGCCTATGGCTCCTCTCACCCCATGCCTTTCATAACGTGCGGTTTGATTCCTGCCACCTTTTCATCTTTCATACAGATCTCTCAAACAAGCTCTAGGGTAAACTATATTTTCATCATATTCATTGGTATTCACCTTACAAGACCAAAAAACTCCCTTTCTTCTTCCCTCTGCCACCATGGGCATCTTCATTCTTCAAATGCCATAGTTCTCTAATCTCTACTTCTTGATTTCCAAGTGACCTTTTATAAAAGTAAGATAGAAAAAATAAGCCAAACAGCCAAGAAAGAAAGCTTGGTTCTTGCAGTTGGCCTTGGAGACCAGGCCAGGCATTAACCCACAGTGGCTCATGAGCAAGTGAGGGGGTTCTCCAGTGCTATCTTAGGCAACTGTGGACTTAATATACTTTTGAAGAGTGGATCAAAATCTATTACATACTAAGTTGTTACTTAGGAGATACCTATTAATGCAGTCTGCCAGGGCTAGCTTTAAGCAAAACAATGCTTTATTTTTATTTTTAAAACAGTATTTATAAATGTGTTTGTTTGTTTCTTTTTTTTTTTCAGAGACAGCTCTGGCTGTCCTGGAACTCACTCTGTAGACCAGACTGGCCTCATACTCAGAAATTCACCTGCCTCTGCCTCCCAAATGCTGGGATTAAAGGCGTGTGCCAACACTGCCCGCCATATAAATATAATCTTAAAAAAATTAAAAACACCTAGACTATGTTAATCTGCTAGAAGGAAAAACATTGCCAGCTGCAGTAAATATACTAACACACGGACAAAATAACCAGCCCAGAATAAAAGAAGCTGAACCAACAGCCAGTACAAACTCTTACCTTTAGACATGAATAACCCAACCCCACCTCACTAGTCTTCAAAGGGAAGGGAGAGTTTTCACAAGTAAAATAAAGGGTTGTGCTAGTTCTTATCACCCACAGTGTCAAATGCTGACTCACAGCAGAGGAGTAGAACTCAAATTCTTGCTCAGGAAGGAAGGAATGCCAGCCATCTTCAATCACTTCAAACATGGGTCGGTAGAAGAAAGGGTACATCAGGGTGACCGAGTCCAGAGTGGACAATGCCTAGAGGACAGAAAGAAAAAGATTCTACAAATCTACCAAAGTAGCAGTTGGCACATAGGAAATCTGGTGATGATGGAGCCCAATACGATGCCGTGTCTCTACGTGCAGCTAGTCTGAGTGCAGCATCCACACTTCATTATCTAACAAGACACTGACACACACACCAACACTCAACAAGTGCTGCCTGAATTTAACAAGCACAAGGATAGTCTGTGCCTAGTGAAATAATGCTTCTTGGTCCAATTTAACAAAGTCCAAGAATTTCTGAGTACTGGAAAGCAAGGAGGTCTGGATTAGTTAATCTAGTAGTTAACTAAACATTGTAAACTATTCAAAAGATATGCCTAGTTCTTACTATATAAAGGAATGCTCAACTCTGGCCAGCTGGCAAGTATCAGAAGCTTCAAGCTCCAGATCCCAGCTACATAGTGGTTAAGTCATATAGCTTCCCCTAAGACTTGTTCAATGGAAGAAACTTTTCAGGCTTATGCATCCAATAGGCCAACAACAGTACATGGTACATAATAAAACCAAGTTCTTACAAGACACACATGTGGAAGCTGCATCCACACTCACTCCTTCCTAGAGGGATCTGCCAATTGTCGAGGCATTGTACTATCTCTGTGCTACATTAGTTACACCCAACCAAAGTGAGCCCTAAGCATTCCTTCCTCCAAATAGTGGAGCATGATCTCATTTGCTTTCTCATTCATGTTGGGGAGTACAGTCAACATGATCAAGTCAAGATCATACTTCCAAGTGACAACTATGTATGGCACGCTATTCAATGTCTGCGCTCATTTCTTCAAGTAGAATTTGGCAAAAGCAGAAAGGTTTGTGTGTCATTTCCTTAACAACACATCACCCAATCCTCTACCTCTTGTTTAAAGCCAAACAAAATTCTAATTATAGATTTAAGGCTTTCTCTCTCCTTTTAAGAGCTAAACCCACTTTTTTTTTTAAACATAAGGCCCAGTAAGTTGGTTACACAGAAAGAAAATAAAATCAGCTGACTCTATAATTACCTGGAAATTACTTTAAACAGAGTCAGTTGATATAACTGATATAATTTAGTGGCAGCAATTTAAAATAAGGCAATTTAAAAATTGGAGTGATCTAAATAGTTAGAAAAAGGAAAAGGAATGTGAGGCCTTCATCAGAGACCTTAAACTATCCAAGCAAAGTTTCTATGTGTGACCAGAACCGTATCAAAGCTTTTAGACATGCATAAACAGATATACCTTAGGTGAACTGGTGAAAACAAAACACATACTTGCAGATATGCTAAAGTCACAGATGACAGCTGTTGGTGATAACCACTTGCTTTAGTCTGTTACACAACACTATTTATATACTTCTGACACACAGCGCAATGGTAAACTGAAAAATGGTACAACAGTGAACTTTATGTGATGTGGCTATTTCTACCACAAAGTCTCAGAATAACACTGTTGCCATAGAAGAGCCCTGCAATGGCAGCAACCATTTGCCAAGTAGTACACTAAGCATTCTACATATACCCACAAATTTATTCTTACAACACCACTAAAAAGCAGGTAATGTTATCCTCCTTTTATAAGATGCTGGAGGCTAACTGTGAGAGGTGAGGAACTTCACCCACGGCCTGATGCTAACAGGACCTCACTACTATAACAATCACAGTATTAAGAGTACAGCTCAGAGTTCAAGGCTTCCAAAGATACACTATACCCAGGAAGATCACACCTGCCTACCGACTGTAACTTGTCCACGATCTAGCTACACTGTATTTGTTTTATTGGCTTAGAACTTCACATAGGATGTTCTTTCAAGAAATCTACTAAAACAGAAAAACAATTCACAAACTGTCATCATCACGGAAACTATCCAGATTTGCACAGTAAACATGATTCTTCTCATATGTCAAGGACTGTACAAAATCAGAGTATCACCATTTTCCTATCAGAATTTTGCCTGCAAAATACTTACCTCAATGGAACTGGCTATATTTAAACACTCCTCCATTCCAGGAATATCCAACTGAATTATTCGGAAATCTTTACATTTTATGATGATAGTACCCAGAGAGCCCACAAATCTGTAAGAAATTACAAATCATGAGAATGGTTAAAAAAAAAAAACAAAAAAACAAAAAAACAAAAAAAACCAGGGCGGAGAGTAGGTGAGAACCAGAACACAGAGAGTCAGGAATTCAGCCTTTACCATCCAGGCAGGAGAGACTACTTAATACTCTTATTAATACAGATGAACTGAGGAGTCTAGTAGCCCACAGCTGGGATGGATGGATGGATGATCTGCAACCTCTCCACCCAAACTGCTAGTAACGTTATCACTTCAGATCATCTTAAGGCATAATAATCTCTGTAAAAATCTTAGCATCCAAAAGATGCAGTCAAGTGGTAGAAAGTACTGTTGTTACTCACACATACTTCATAATGAACTGGATAAGCAATTTGCCTTCTCCTGCCTAGAGTACACAGGGATACTGACGAGACAGAGAAATTAAGTGCAGAACAAAGTATATAACTGTTTGACTCTGAGACACTCTCTAGCACAGGTAAAGATCTGAGCTCTGACCCCAGAACTCACACAGTGTGGCTCACAACTGCTTGTAACTCCAGCTCCATAAGATTCAACACCTTTTCCTGGTTCCTGGGCCATCACATGTGTACATTCTTGTACACACATATACACAGAAGTAAAAATAAAAAATTTAAAGTGATGGAGTAGGAAAATAAATAAAGATTAGTTCATACTTTCCTTTAGGGCCAGTGCTTTTCTCACACGCAAAACTGAATAATGTTAAGGGCTGATGATTATCCTCGGTGGAAAGTAAACATTCCAGAAAATAAGATGAGATATGATAAACTTCCCTATATGAGCAGGGGTGTAAAATTTGTCATCCACCTGCATTGGCCTGCCCTATTGGCTATTACAAATGTGCACCTTACCGATCTTAAAACTGTTAAAGGAAAGAATAAAATGCATACATGGAAGAATAAACAGTGTACTCAGTTAAGTACTATGGCCAGGCATAGTGGCCTATACATACACAACTGTAATTCCAGCACTTATGTGGGAGGCTGAGGCTGGAGAGTCAGGAGTTCAAGACTGGCCGAGGCTGGAAAAGAGGTGAGCACGCCTATTTAAAAACTGGGTGGGGGGGGAGGTTAAATTGTACTCAACCATAATTTTGTGAAGTGAAATTGACAACCAATAATTCGAGAGATGGCAAGAAACATTAAAAAAATGTGATGAGAGAAAAAAAAATTTACAGAGAACTCTGACAATACGACCACTGTGACTCTGAGACCTTAGCCAGGGGGTGCTAGGTAGCTAGTTCAGATGGCTTTCAGATCTAGGCCCCAGAAGGCTCATTTGGCTGGCTGAGCAAGGATGCCAAAAAACCACCTGAAAGCATCTGGTCAGTTCCAAGCTCCTCACGGACCTGGGTGTGACGGACCTGGGTGTGGTGGGCGCTCACCGTTTGTCAATGGCGTCGATATTTGAATGGAGGAGCCAGAGCTCCTCCGTGTTGTCCTGCCGGGAAGACAGGATCAGGTGGTGGCCTGTCAGACACAGGGTCCCTTCCACGGCGGAGTAGAAAGGCCGGTGCAGCACCACATTGTCCACCCGTGGGGTCTTAATCAGCTCGGCGAATTCCATGTTTCACGAAACCTAGAAAAGAGAGACCTACTCCCGTAGGTGCAAGGCGGTTAATCCGCAGACCTAGCGCCCGGGTTGGGCGGGCTCCGGTCGAGCCCCGCCCCTATTGGGCAGGTGCGTCAAGGCCTGCGGGCACCGCCCTGGCCACTTCCCGGAGTCTCTTCCGCACCACTACCCGGACTCGGCCGCAGAGACGGCTTCACGCCAGGCCCTGCACTCTCCGCTGCCACCGGCCTCTGACGGGTGGGTTGCGGAGGAGACGGACCCAGCGTCGGGGTAGCATCCGAACCCGAGCAGCTAGGGACTTCTGGCGGAAGTAGCTACTGGACGCTGCACCCGGCAGTAACTCCGTGCAGAATTAGAGGTACTCAAGACTCGGAAGACATAGGAGCCGGACCGGAAGTTGGTGCTTTGTTAGATCCGGTGGAACACAGCCAGAAACTATGACTTTATGTTCCTACAACGGAAAAAAAAAACAAAAAAACAAAAAAACTCTTTCACCTTCTACCGGCGCAATCCTTGCCCTTCAAATATTCCTCATCGGAGAAGGCGGGACGAGAAGACGTCGCTGTCCTGCGGGCCTCCGCTTGAGTGGTGTCCCTCAAGGGCCCTTCTGGGTGTTTGCTATAACTGGTGGCTATTGTCATGGATTGGTCACGAAGAGATGTCAAATGTAGGATCGAAGCAGTGGTTGTGATCTTGGATGCTTTAGAGTCTTTGAGAGCGCCATGACTTTAACCAAGATCAACGTATTCTAAATGGATGCAAAGAGAAACTGATTAATCCTCGCCCTGTGAAAAGACTCTAGTGACTACAGAGACAGCTCAGTTAGTCTGTAGCAAAGCTTGAAATCAAAGACCATGGTATATTGGTCACGACTTCATAGCATCCCGGCTAAGTACAGTCTAGCTGAACTGCTCACGGACACTGTAATGACAGAGTTTTGCTGTTGTAATTTCCCCCTTCTTTATTCCTCTTCTTTATCCCAGAATAAGAATTACGTTTGCATCCCGATCTGCTTTTACTTTACTAGCCGTGAAAATTTTCACCATGCAGTGTCTAAGAACAGCGAGGGAGCTGACTTCAGAGTGTGCAAAGTGAACCTGACCAGACTGCACAGTATTTGTCTTTGCTTTTGTTCTTGTGTCTCCTAAAAATTGTCCTTCAGTCACTCCTGGGATTCCAGTAACCAGCGGAGTTAAGGGAATGAGGCAAAGTAATGGGAAGGTATTTTTCAAACTGGATTTGTTCACCTTCCTCACATTACTCATTATATTAACTACAAATTGTGGGATGGAGAACTTAACTTCTAATCTACAAAATAGTGGAAATTTTTACAGAGAAAACATGAAAGTAAAGCCTTGAAGGGTGCAGCTCTCTGAATGGAAGATGTCCAAGGAAGAACTTGCAAGGAAGAACCGAGAAATGCACCTTAATGTCCAATATAGTGTATGTTAGAAGATTTAAATTCTCCAGGGATTCTATGACCGTTCTGGTTTTCTTGAAAATAAATTATGAAAACGTTATATCATTAAGTTTTAAAAATGATTCTTTCATTTCTATCAAGCCATAAATTTGAGATTTTTCTTTCGGTTTTATCTTGCCAAGAGAAAAAAATCATTATCTTCTGAGTTGTTATAATGAAATACCAGAAACCATTAGGGAAGTACAGTGATTGAAGCTCAAAGCGCAAAAAGCTCACCGGCGCTGAGAAAACCAAACTTCAGTAGCTAGGAATAAAACATGAATAAACAGCAAGGAGCAGTTCCCTACATAAGCAGTAGGTGGCAGTAGAATTCAAAGACAAACAGTCCAATAATGTAGTCAAATAACCGTCCAAACAGTCGAGAAATAAGGGTCTTGGGATTCTGATAAGCCGAGAATATAATGGGATTTATAAAGTATACAAAGAATTTATTCAAGGACTATAAAGATAGCACAGTGGGTGCCTTAGCATTCTGTGTGAAGAGACCCCATGACCACAGCAACTCTTACAAAGGAAAGCATTTAATTGAGGGTGGCTTGCAGTTTCAGGGGTTTAGTCCATTAAACAGGACGGCATAACAGCACATAGGCAGATGTGCTGGAAAGGGAGCTGAGAGTTCTACATCTGGATCTGCATGCAGCAGAAAGAGAGCCGCTGGCCTGACTTGAGCATTTGAAACCCAAAAGCCCATCCCCAGTGACATACTTCCTTCAACAAGACCACATCTCCTAATCCTTTCAAATAGTGCTACTCCCTAAGCATTCAAATATTTGAACCTATGGGACCATTCTTATTCCCACCACCACAATGGGTAAGGAGCAAGTGTGAAGACCTAAGTTCAAAACCCCAGGACACACACACACACACACACACACACACACACCTGGATCTAAAACCAGTGCTAGAATCGGAGAACAGAGAGAAAAGGATCCTGAGGGTTCACAGGTCAACCAGTGTAGCAGAAACAGCAAAGTCTGGACCAACCAGTGAGAGAAACTGACTCAAAAATAAAATAGAGGGGACTTGAGAAATGCACCTGATATTGACCTCCAAACTCCACAGGCCCACACAGTCATACACACCTTTACACAAACACACACACACACACACACTACCACCACCACCACCACCATTAAAATATTAAGGAGCACTGGGAGATCCCTCAGAAATTGAGAGTAATCACTGTTCTTCCAGAAGACGCAGGTTCACTTCCCAGCACCCACATGGAAACTCAAAACTATCTTTAACTTCAGATGCAGGGAATCCAGTGCCCTCTTCTGGCCTCTGAAGGCATCAAGCAAGCACAAAGTGCACTACATATCAGGTAAAAACACTCATACACAATAAAGTGGATATTTTTAAAAAATAAAATAATTTAAAGGATTTCTTTATTGTCTTGCAGTTACTATTATTATCTTTATTCTTGAGATTAAAATGGTATGGGTGTACAATCGGCAAACTTTTATTCTAGGAACTACAAACAAGAAAATGTGATATTTGTCTTTCTGCATCTGATTTATTTCCCTTAACATAATCCGAAGTCCACCCACTTTTCTGAAAACACTTGTTTCTTCTGTGCATATTAACAAAACTGCATTGTGAGTGTCACATTTTTTATCCATCTGCTGACAGATGTGGCTGGTCTGTAACTCCGCTATTGTGAAGTCTACAATAAACATTGATATGCAGTCTCTCTGTAGTATATTGATTGAAAGTTCTTTGGGCATATGGCCAAGACTGGTTTAGCTGGGTCATATGGAAATTCTATTGTTGGGATTCTTTTCCATTTTTTATTTTATTTTATTTTTTTTAGATTGATGTATTGTATGCCATGGCACAGGCATGGGATTAGATGAGAACACTGAGGCTTCTGGTGATTGAACTTAAGCCATCAGTCTTTGTGAGCGAGCATCCCTTCCTGCTGAACCATCTTGATGAACTTATTGTTAGTTTGTGGAGGAGCCCCACACTGTTTTCTGTTGTGCTTGGACCAGTTTACATCCCCACCAGCTGTAAAAGAGGGCTCTTCTTCTCCATCCTCAAATGCATTTGGGGTGTGTGTGTGTTCATGAAGGCGTATGCTTGACACTTGCATGTGGAGGCCAGAGGTCAACACTGAATGGTTTCCTCACTTTCCACATTTTTTTTTTTGAGGTGAGGTGTCTGGCTCACCTTGGAGATCATTGACTCATCCAGATTGCCTGGCTAACACCTCCTGTCTCTGCCTTCCTACCACTGGGATTACAGGTATGCACAGCTGTATCCAGGGTGGGTTTTGTGTGCATGTGTGTGTGTGTGTGTGTGTGTGTGTGTGTGTGTGTGTGTGTGTGTGTGT
>NW_021621022.1:2643932-2689832 GCF_004785775.1 Grammomys surdaster
TGTGTGTGTGTGTGTGTGTGTGTGTGTGTGTGTGTGTGTGTGTGTGTTCATAGATCTGCTTGTAGAGATCAGAGAATAACTTATAGGAGTTGCTTCTCTTATTTGGACGGGATCAAACTCAGATCATAAAATTTGGTGGCAGCCACCTTTTCTGGTTGAGCTGTCTTAGCTACTCTACACCCAGCTTTTGTACGTGTATTCTAGGGGAGCAAACTCAGGTCCTTATGCTTTCATGGCAAGCACTTTACTGACTGAGCTGTTTCCCAGATCTGCATTTGTTTTTTTCTTAATGATGACCATTCTAACGGCAATGAGGAGTCTCAATGTTTACTTAATTTACATTCCCTGATGGCTGAGGATGTTGACCACACTAGGACAGCCAGGGCTACACAGAGAAACCATCTGGGGGTGGGGTGGGGCAGAAGGCCTCATTTCTACTGACCTTTGTTTTTCATTCCTATCAGCCTTAGTCTCATTCAATATCTTGCCTTCTTTAAAAAAATCTATTTATTTATTCAGTTTCTATGTGTATGAGTGTTTTACCTGCATACATGTATGTGGACCATGTGTGTGCAGTGACCATGGAATTTAGAAGAGGGCACTGAATCTCCTGAAAGTGGAATAAGAGTATAGGTCCTCTGCAAAAGCAGAAAATGCTTTTAAACACTGAACCTCTTCTTCAACCTCTATCTGTCCTCTTGATCTCTTAGTGTCTGACATCCTTCAGATTTTATGTCAGATGTCACTGTCTCCCAGTTTCCCCTGTGACAAAGGATACCACATTGTGTGAGCTCTACAGCACCATGTGATAATAGCGCTCCACATTATTGAACATGCTGATGGTTTTGCATGCATTGCTACTTCACAGGCTGGAGTTAAGGGTTGAATTTTATATTCCTCAGTTCATATATTGCTGCCCTAATTTCTATGCATCTAAAGGTGACTCCATATGGAGATAAAGATATTTAAGAGGTAATCAATTGAAAGGTGACTTGTGTCCTGTGTTGAGATCAGATTATCCCCTGTTCAAAGCTACTCCACATTGGGTTTTCCAGTGGTTTTGCGCACTGTGCCTTGCCCTGGGAGACTTCACTTTACAAGCTAGTTTTGACTCCATTTTGAGGGCAAAGGATGACTGCAGCCCCTGGGAGGAACAGCAATTGCTCATCTGCCAGGTTCCACCCATCAGCACAGACTGATAAATGACTTGTCCCTGGGAATCAAAAGGGAGACATGCTATACGTTTATTGGGAATGAGTTGGGTCTGTACAGGCACCTGCGTATTAAAAAATTATACCACAGAAACCAGACCCAAGAACTTATCAGATACACCAGACCAAGGAAAGAATACAACTACCTAATTTGGACCCCATAAAGTGATAGACACACAACACTCTGATATAATGGCCCCACACTAACCTGTCATCAGATACAGTGTGGATCAAAGACCAGCAAGCAGTGGACTCCATGACTGTTTCTGGAGCTTTGGCTCTGCTACGTCCTCTGCCATTGGTTCTGTCTACTCCACTGCCTGCCTGTCCACATGGTTACCCAACTGGACTGGACCTGACATGCTCTTTGTGGCTCCTCACCCAATTTGGATTTTTACTGTTTAACTGAACCCTGCAGCATCACTCTCAAACCTTGACTGCAGCAGCAAAAACAGGCACTGTTCCTGTTCATTGTCTTATAAATAAAGACTCTCTCAGCCCTCTTCTGAAACTTCTTGAACTATGCTGCAGCCTCTTTAACTTATATTCATTCTGTAACCCATATATGCATGTAGATATGTAAAATATATAAATATATTTGCCTTGTGCTAGATGATATGAGAGCTAACATTAGTAATTAAGATTGGAATAAAACCTACATTTTTACCTTGCCCTGGTTATCAAAATAAATGGGATTATATGATTAATTGCTGTCATCTGAACCATCATAACTTATAAATATGTCAATGCTTAATTCTGACACTGAGGAATGGCACAAATGTGTTTGTCTATATTTCTGGCACACTACACTCATGATACCTGTTATACTTAGGGTTACCATTGCTGTGATAACAACACCATGGTCAAAAGCAACTTGAGGAATAAAGGGTTTATTTTACTCAGTTTCATATAAAAGTTCATCATTGTCTTAGTCATAGTTTCTATTCCAACACAAACACCATTCATAACCAAGAAGCAAGTTGGGGAGGAAAGGGTTTATTCAGCTTACACTTCCACATTGCTGTTCATCACCAAAGGAAGTTAGGACTGGAACTCAAGCAGGTCAGGAAGCAGGAGTTGATGCAGAGGCCATGAGGGTTGCTGCTTACTGGCTTGCTTCCTCTGGCTTGCTCAGTTTGCTTCCTTATAGAACCCAAGACTACCAGCCTAGGAATGGCACCATCCACAATGGGCCCTCCCCCCTTGATCACTAATTGAGAAAATGCCTTATAGCTGGATCTCATGGAGACATTTCCTTGAGGGAGGCTCCTTTCTCCGTGATAACTCCAGCATGTGCCAAGTTGGCATACAAAATCAGCCAGTACAATCACCAAAAGCAGTGAGGGCAGAAACCTGGAGGCAGGAGTGATGCAGAGGCCATGGAGGGGTGCTGCTTACTGGCTTGCTTCCCAAGGTTTGCTCAGCCTGATTTCTTATAGAACCCAGGAATATTAGCAACTTGAGGTGTTGCAGTAATTATTTAAAGAAGGCCGCTAGACTGGCTGACTATCTATGTGGTGGCAGCTTTGCTTAGCTCTGCCACTATATTCCAAGGCCAGAGGCCACGTGTGCTCCGAAGCTAGAAATGACCAGAGGCCATGCGTGTGCCACAGCTAGGAATGGCTAGCTAGAAACACCAGCCCTGCCACCCACGAGATGTCAGCATGGGAGATGGCTCTGCCAATCTTCTACACTGTCTCCACAAGGCTGGGCTAAGCCCAGACCATCTTGCCATCCATGCAGTACCTGGTAGAAATGAGACTCTAATGCTTAATGATTAACCAAAGGCTTTATATGTTTGGTAACACTCAATTAACAAGATGCTCACACAATTAGAGGTGTTAACCAATTAACTAACTTAGATATAAGTTGTTACCCAGGACTGCTCTCGGTTCAAGCATGGTTCTCCATCCTCCTCTCTCTCTCTCTCTCTCTCTCTCTCTCTCTCTCTCTCTCTCTCTCTCCTCCTCCTCCTCCTCCTCCTCCTCCTCCTCCTTCTTCCCTTCCTCTCCTTACTCTTCCTTTTCCTCTCCTTACTCCTCCCACCTTAGCTCCTCCCAACTTGCAGGGAAAATTTCCCGCTACAGGGTGGACCCACCTACAATAAGCTATAATTAATCAATCCCTAATTAAGAAAATGCCCTACAGGCTGACCTGATCTTATGAAAGCATTTTCTCAATTGAGGCTTTGTGGTGGTTTAAATAGGAATAGCCTCCAAAGATTCATATGTTTGAATGCTTGGTTCCTAGGGAGTGGCACTATAAGGAGGTGTGGCCTTGTTAGAGGAAGTATGCCACTGTGAAAGTAGGTTTTGAGGTCATATATGCTAAAGTTATGCCCAGTGTGGCACACAGTCTTGGCTCCTTCTCCAGCACCATGGCTGCCTGTATACTGCATACTTCCTTCTGTGATGATAATGGACTAAACCTCTGAAACTGTAAGCCAGCCCCTGTAGGTTCCAATTCTTCAAAACCTACTTTTAATAGGGGTTCTTAAATGTTTCAACCTCCCTTCTAGCCCACTACCCACCAGATGTAATGGGAAAGAAAGGTTATTAGGATACAGGGGAAGTGGACTAAGTAAGTTTAGTAAGTTTCTTTGGAGTAACTTTAGTTTACTAAGTTTAGTAAGTTTTAATAAGTTCAGTAAGGTTTAGTAAGGTTCTTTGGAGCAAATCAATCAGTGTTGTCAGGATATCAGCAATTCAGTTCAGCAGCTCAGTACATTTAAAAACACTGTTCACAAATCAGCAATGGCAAGTTTATCCAGATGAAGCCACAAGGCTCTGCTATATGCTGTTTAGAAGAAGTTCCTTGGGGCGATTTCAATCTCCAATTGTCAGGATACCTGCAGTCCAGTTCAGTAGTGCCATGAGAGTAAACGCAAATCAGCAGCAGTGGCATGACCCAGCAGAAAAAGCTAAGCTACCACCGAATTGGCACAAGTCAGCAGGAGAGATCAGGACCAGCAGAGACGCCAGGAATTCTCTGCTGTGCCTCTCTCAACGAAGTGAAAATCAGCAAAGACAAAGACAAGAGGCCAATGAAGTGTAAAGCTAGCTATGCTAGCCAGCCATCACTGTCCATTGAGTCCTATTTATATTCCTTCCAAAAATCACATGTCCTCCCACAGGCCTTACCTCACTCAGTAAAACACCATGGGAGTCTGTCTTAGTAAAACTCCACATGAGTCTGTATCAGGTAACATATCCAGAAACTTCCACTTCACTCTGCCGACTGGACTGAGTCCAAGGAAATGGCAAGAAGCCACCAGAACACCACCAGAAGGTTTTTTTGGTACATTTCTTTCTATGAAGTCATGACAAGCAATGACCAGTAAGGTGGCAAGGTGTACAGTCCAGCATTTTCTACTATCTGTTGGGTTGTGTTTATATTCCTTCTTAACATCATGTGTCCTTTCATCTGTTTGTTTTAGCAAAACATCCTTTCACCTATGTCTGCTTCAGCAAAACATTCCTTCATATGTCTGGTTTAGCAAAGCATCTTTTCACCTGTGTCTGCTTCAGTGAAACATTCTTTCAAGTGTCTGCTTTATCAAAGCATCCTTTCACCTGTGTGTCCCAGCAAAACATCATTTGACATAACTGACTTTCCAAAGAAACCAGAAGTTTCCACTTCAAGCTCCAATTAAATGTTTTCCTTTCTTAGAGTTGCTGTGGTTATGGTGTCTCTTCATAGCAATAAAACCTAAACTAAGACAGGATTCCTCCTCTCTGATGACTCTAGCTTATGCCAACTTAACAGAACATGAGCCTGCACAACACCTAATAAGAAAAGATTGGGACAGGAACACTATGTGAAGACAAGAAGCAAGTGACCATCTTCAAGCCAAAGGAAGATCTCAGAGACCATGTGGGTTTCTAATCTTGGACTTCTAGCCTCTAAAATTGTGAGAAAAATTCATTTCTGTTGTTTAGACCACCAGCTCTGATATATTTCTTTATGGCAGTGCTAGCAGCTACAGGACTAAACCTGGCTGAATCTATTTTTTCAAATAAGAAAACTGTTATTTAGCATCTAGTTACTTTTCCAACAACATGTCCAAATCCAGACACAAATAATCAAGTGAAGATTCAATGATCTGCATGTTCCACTGCCACTCCACAGGCTACTCTCTGATTTTTGCCACCTTACCAAACCTCATAGGAAAAGAACTGTCATATGCCCAGAACTTCCCACCGGGCAGTACATTCTCAGAGGGCAAAGACAATTTCTGGATGACAGTATGTCTAATACCTGGATTAGTGTCTACATCTAGCAATCAGTCAAGATGGAGTTGTTGAATTTCCATAGTCATTCATCCTGGCTCACCCTGCCCTCGCTTCTCTGATTTAGACATCAATGCAGATGGTTTTTAGCAGTACTTTGAGGGTGGATGGGAGTGTGGTGTTGCTCTAGTCCCACTCATTGGTGACAAAGCTGGAACAAATGAATAACAGTGACTTTGATAAGTTCCTTCAGTCACTTTCTGGCTTGCAGCTTGCACATGTCTTCAAATGTACTCTCACACATGACTCTCATTGGCCTGGAGCAAGTAGGCATTGTTCCCAGCTAGTGAAGCTTGGAAGATGTGCTGTCTTTCCAAAGGCCAACCGCAGCAGTGTGGTACCCAGGGCACCTGAATCCAAGATAAGCCCTTGGTATTCCAATGATGTAATTTAGATTTATTTTTGCACAGCCTTCAACGGTGAGACCCTGAAAATGTAAATGTCACTTTTATTTCCTCAGATGAAGGGATGAGATGAGAGCTGTACCCAAGCTTTACATACATGGCTTGGGTTGGGCCCGGAGTGTTTCTAACTATTCCTAAGACTAGGCCTGGAAGTTTCTAGTTTCCATACGATCTAATCTTCTGCAAGCCCAGACCTTGAAGGCTTCAGCTTTCAGTCTCTGTCTGCTAACCTAGACCTAGAATATTTCAGTCTGCAAGACTTACTGTTGAATAAGTTCGCTCTTTCTAGCTCTTTCTGAACCCTGGCTGGCTGTTTCAACTCAGCTGTTCTGGCTCAAACTCCTCTCCAAGCTGACTGATTTAGATTGGTTTCTCTCAGCTTCTGAGTGAGTTGATCTACTTGAAAAGACTGCCTTTGAAATCCATGAACTGAACTCAACTGCACTCAACTGAACTGCACTGAACTGAACTCCTCTCTGCTCTGAAGTAGCTTCTTTCCTGTCTATTCTCATGACAGTAGGATGTATGCTATCTCTGACTAATTCTGTCAAATCCTTCTCTTATTCATCACTTTGCCCCTTTCAGTTAGATGTCATTGTTTGGGATTAAAATTCTGTCTGTATTCCAGCCAGAGGGATTAAAAGTATATGGCGTGTCTGCATATCTTTGGGTGTGATCCCTTGCCAGAACATCCATGTTGCTGGATTAAAATTTCTCTACAAAACCAGGAATGTGCATATTGGAAGGAGACAGCCTGGTTTACCTAAGCCTAGGAAGACTGAGGGTTCATTGTAGCTAGCAACAATGAAAAGTTGGATGGGTCTATGTTTCATATGTCACATCCTCATAGCCATATTCCTACATCTGGAATTCCTGTGTCTCAGCTACAAAGTCACTTAGTTTGGGGGATCAGACACAACAGAATTCTGGGGCTTGAGAAGAAAGTGGCAAAGTGGGATTACCCAGTGATGCTGGATGACAATCATTCCAAGGTGAGTGTGGTGGCATGTCTTTAACCTCGACACTAAGAAGGCTGAGGTAGGTCAATTGCTGAAGTCAAGGCCAATGTATACTCCATAGCCATAGCCAGTGTGGACATAGTCTCAAAAAATATGCACTGCAGACATAATTGCTTAAACTGCATTGTCCATTGGTTAGTGAATGGAGCTGATGGGGCTGATAGACTGGCTCAGGACTTCCCTACTTTTCTTATCTCTCCTTCCCTTCCTCCATTCTCCTTTCTTTCCTTTCCTCTCTTCTTCCTTCCCTTTTCCTCCCCTCACCTCCTCTCCCCTTCTCTGCCACCACTTCCTATACTCTTTTTTGCCCTCCCCTGCCTTCCCAGTGTTCTCCTTGGGAGCTGGTTCATATCCCCATCAGTCTTCTGGTGGCAGCATGAGTAGCTGGGCTGAATTCAACGATGACAAAGGCATTAAAAGTGAGCATTTCCTAGAGCAAAGTGGACACCTGTGCTTTTCACAGCATAACTCAGATGCCACACAATTTCCCTCCCACTGCCCTCCCCTGCTTTATACAGTCACAGAAGCCCACCCAGTTTCATGCTGACATATGCTGTATGTCCATAGGAGCAATGACTAACAACATGTTGTGCAGGACCCTGTTACAAGACGGAAATGTAACGCATGTGGATGAATGCCACTTCCTCAGAGACACTGGCATTTAAATAGAAGAGTGAGGGAGGAGGCATCAGGAGAGTTGAAGCACTATTTTGGCAAAGTGCTTTTTCTGCTCGTGACCATAATGCAATGAACTAAGAATGTGTAATTACATATAATTGGATATAATTAAAATAAAGAGACACATCTAAAATAAAAGCCTAATTTAATAGTAAGAAAATTAACTAGGTGGGAATGTCAACAATGCTAATTTCATGATTAGTGCTGGGGTCACATACTTTCACTGAACTTGGATCAGGCAGGGCCAATGTCCAATCCTTAGTGAAGCCACATTGGTTTGCTCTCTGGCACATGCTTCCTTACTCCACCTGCCTCCTCCCCACACACTGTTTAAGTGAGGCTCACCATATGTGACACCCCATGCAGCCAACTTGCTTTTGCTTGCTTTTCTCCCCCTTCACCATCCTCTCCTTCACCTGTCCTTTTCTTTTTTTTTTTTCTGGTAGTTCTATAAATACCATCTCTCGGGTGATTAAGATATTATAAAGAGAAAGACAACTTCAAATCTGATGACTCTCTCTACAGCCATGTTGGGATAATATTATTGCACAGTGTGTAAAGATTGTCTTTGTATTAATCAAATGCTGATATCTATGCTGGCAGAGAGTTGAATGCAGACCTGACTTTGGTATTGCTATTCATATGGCTATATTATATTTTGTAAACACTCCCTCTCTCACCTTCTGATTGGTTTATTAAAAATCTGATGGCCTGTAGCAAAAGCAGGAAGTAAAAGTTGGAACTTCTGGGAAAAGAAAGAAACTCCTGGTGAGAGAAAGTGTGGGAGGATCCTCCAGGGAGATGAGCGTGGGGGGGCGGGGTGAGTAAGCCCGGACTGAAGGAGAGGTATCCTATGAGCCACATGGCAGAGCTTAGATTAGAATAAACGAGTCAATTAAGTTATACAAAGTACTTGGGAACAAGCCTAGCTCTAAGGCATTCATAAATAAATATAAGTCTCCATGGCTTTATTCAGAGCTGGGGCAAGCTTAGAGAGTCCGATACAGTTATATAGCCAAGTGACAACAGGACAATGCTCAGAATTTCTGTGACACAGTGGCAAATATTCTTCAATTGGGTAGTGATGAACCAGAATCTAAGCATGAAGACTCCACTGGGTAAATCCACAAAGTGGGGTATTCTCCAACAAATCTGCTTAGACTCCCCTGAAAACTCAATACAGAGGCAAACAAAAGTAAAAGAAAAAGTCATAAACCTTTGATATGATTCACATCTATAGTACCAGAACTTGGGGGGATGAGGCAGGAGGATTTCTTGAGGCTAAGTGTTCCAGACTAGCCTGGGTAATATACAAAGACAGCACCTAAAAATAAATGAATTAAACACATATAACTTGATTTGAAGTGTTACCAAAAGATCTGGATACGGTGATATATCCTGTTTTTACTTGTTTGGTATACTTGTTTTTACTTGTTTTTACTTGTTTTGTTTTTACTTGTTTGGTTTGGCTTTTTCTTTCTCTCTCTCTTTCTTTCTTTCTTCCTTCCTTCCTTCCTTTCTTTCTTTCTTTCTTTCTTTCTTTCTTTCTTTCTTTCTTTCTTTTCTCTCCTTCCTCCTCTCCCCTCCCCTCCCCCCCCTCCTCTCCTCTCCTCTTTTCTCTTTTTACAGACAACTTAACCCTCCACTAGAGTCATCTGAAAAGAGAGAACTTCAATTGAGAAAAATGCCTTCATAAGATTGGCCTGTAGGCAAGCCTGTAGGGCATTTTCATGATTGGTGACTGATGTGGAAGGGAACCACCCACTGTAGGTGGTGCCTCTGTGTGGGTGGTCCTGTGGTAAGAAAGCAAACTGATCAAGCCAGAAAGAGCAAGATAGGAAGCAGCACTCCTCCATGGCTTCTGCTTTAGTTCCTGCCTCCAGATTCCTGCCTTGAGTCTCTGCATTGATTTACTTCAGTGATGGACTGTAACATGAAAGTGTAAGCCCAATAAAATCTTTCCTCCCTAAGCTGTTGTTGGTCATGGTGTTTTATCACAGCAATAGAAACTCTAGGACATAGTATATGCCTGCAATCCTGGTTAGTACCTGGAAGGTAGAGGCAGGAAGAGCAGTTGGAAGCCAGTGTGGGCAATGTAAGACCTTGCTGACAGAAAGATGGATGGATGGATGGATGGATGGATGGACAGACAGATAGAAGTTGGATAGATAAATAGACAGACTGATAGAAGATAGCTACAAGAGACATTTTGGGAAGTATGATTATAGATTGCAGACCACATATTACTGAGCTAATCTTGATTTTCTTAGATTGGATATAATGTTACAGATTACACAAAATACTGTCCCCTTCCCCCAGGGGTGTATGCTCAAATAGGTAAAGATGAACCATCTCAGGGTCTGTGTTTACTTCTAGTTGTTTCTTAAAATGTATATGCAAGTATTTATACTTATGCATGTATGTATATGCAATTATACGGTAGAAGAGTGGACAAACAAATTATTAGCAATTGTTTAGTCTGGTAAAGGGCATAAAATGTTTATTGTACTGCTTTCAACTCTTATGTGGTTTGAAAATTTTCCAAAGTTTACATTTTAGAAGTCCAAAGGAAATAGATGTATCAAACTTAGCATGCAGACAGGAATGATAGCACACACTATAGTGATCCAGCACTCAGGAGACTGAGTTCAAGGTCAGCCTGTGTTACACAGTGAGACCAGAGGCATTGATGTAAATTTGTTTTTTTTTTTTTTTTTTTGGTTAGTCATTCAATAGTGAACATGAACAGCATTGCTCAGCTTCACTTGTATTCTGGAGTGTGCCGACAGTTCCCTTTCGATGGGGTCTTGACCCAGGAAGTACAACCATTTAGCTTTTTGAGGATGGATGGATTTGGCAATAGTCACTGTGGGTGGTGCCACCCCTGGGCAGGTGATCCTGAGTGCTATAAGAAAACATGAGCAAACCCCTGGAAGGAAGTCATAGCTTCTGCTCCAGTTCCTGCCTCCCGGGTCCTTCCCTGGCTTCCCTTGGTGATAAACTTGTAGCCTGTAATGTAAGATAAATGCTTTTCTTCTCAAGTTGCTTTTAGTCACGATGCTTTCTCACAGCAATAGAAACCTTAACTAAGATATCAGCTAAGTCTCAGCCTCTGGCACTGGCCGCGCAGCTGGAGGCGGCGGAGCAGAAGTTTGAGCCATGGCTGCAATCTGGAAGAAGCTGGTGATTGTGGGTGATGGTGTCTGTGGGAAGTCCTGCTTCCTCATTGTCTTCAGCAAAGATCAGTTTCCGGAGGTCTACGTTCCTACCGTCTTTGAGAACTACATAGCAGACATCGAAGTGGATGGCAAGCAGGTGGAGCTGGCTCCATGGAACACAGCAAGGCAAGAAAACTAGGATCTCCTGCGGCTTCTCTTCTACCCGGACACTGACGTCATCCTCATCCTCGGGTGTTTCTCCATTGACAGTCCTGACAGCCTGGAAAATATTCCTGACAAATGGACCCCGGAGGTGAATCACTTTTGTCCCAAAGTGCCCGCCATCCTAGTGGGGAATAAAAAGGACCTGAGGCAAGATGAGCAGACCAGGAGAGAGCTGGTCAAAATGAAACAGGAGCCGGTTTGATCTGAGGAAGGCGGGGGCGCTGCAAACAGGATCAGTGCCTTCAGCTACTTTAAGTGCTCAGCCAAGTCTAAGGAAGAGGTGCGGGAGGTATTTGAGATAGCCGCTCGGGCGGACCTACGGGTCTGGAAAAATAAGGGCCAGAGTGGCTGTCTCATTCTCTGAATTCCCCAAAGCCTCCTCTGTTCTTCCACCCTTCCCTTCACAGGGGTACAAATTACCCTCCTCTCATTCCACCCTTTGTAAGACTTCCACTTTCTTTTTTTGGTTTCTTTTTGCCCAGGACTGCATGAGTTTCCCCACCCCCAAGTGGTGGCTGCTGGGCCCTTCCTCCCTACCTCTGGGAACCAGACTGGTGCCCTGCCCTTCCTGAGCAGGGCTCCTCCTCCAGATGTATTGATCCAGGGGTGAGGCTCTTAGTCCATTTGGCCTTCCCCATCTTACACACCAGCATTATATATATTTTGGTTCACAGGAGGAGTCTAGGGTAGGGACTGGGGTTTCTGCTTTGGGTAGTTGCCTTGTATTTGACTTGATGGGCGGGCCAGACATGAATAAAGGTCAAAGGTTGCACTATGGAAAAAAAAAGATATCAGCTAAGTCAATTTAGCATAAATCTTCCACCCACCGTGGGTATCTGACTGCTCCTGAGATCTGATTGGGTCCCCTACCCTCCACCATTCTCTGGGCGGATTTGGTGGCACTCCCTTTATTAAGAGTCATATTGGTTGGTTTGCTACAATCCTATTACAGCTGATGTTCTCTTTTCTTTCCTACCCTTGGCTCCTACCGTTTCTTTGGCTATACATTCTTTTTTTTTTTTTAATTTCTTTTTTTTTTTGAACATGAAATGCTTTTTTTTATAGCATGTTTTACAAGGGGAGGGGGTAAGAGGGTCCAGGTGGTAGAAAAGTACAAAATCTTCTTGGCCTGTGCCTTGAAACATGTCATGGTCTATATGGTACACTGCCTTGAATTATGATCTACCTGCAGTTCTTCAGAAGATATGGTACACTGCTTGAGTTATGGTCTCCCTGCTATTCTTAAGAAGACATGGTACTCTGCTTTGAGTCTATCTGCAGTTGCTAAGCAGGATCTTGCAGTTGCCAATCTTCAGATGACATTGTGCAGGTGGGGAAAGGTAGGGGGTAAGGGTAAGGGCGAGGGTCCTGGCTTCTGGCATCTCCCCCTTCTCTGTTTAGTTAGAGAAGGCGTCTTATGTTCAATCCCAACTATGTGAGTTTTGAATTTGGATGTCTAATTATGGGGGGTCTTAGACAAGTTCACAACCCCAAAACACTGATGTGAGACGAGTCACATCGATGGTCGAAGGCTTTAGGCTGTCGACGATGGGCAACGTCAAGGGACTCTGATGTGGGTGAAAGGAGGGTGAGAGCCCTGTCTTAGGCCATGTAGGCTGCACCCACTCCCAGCACCACGCACTCCTTTTCGGCTGCATTGGGTGGGCCCCTGGGAAGTGGACCTACAATAATCCCGTCATTGGACTAACTCACAGCCATCCTAGTCTCTTGTAAATGTTCAAGTTACCAACCATTTGTCAGTTTGGGGTGTAATATTGTCATAAAGGAAGGCTCCCCAATGTTAGCGGCCATATCAAGGGTGGCCTTGGTTTAGGAAAAAGCCAATTTTTGTTGTGGTGATCAAGAGGCCAAGCTCTCTAGCGAGAGAAATGAGGGCAAAGCCAGGCATACCAGGAACCCTTCTGGAGGGCGTGGAAGTCTAGGGGTCGACCGTAGGGGGAGGCAGGGGAGCTGACAGCTGTGTCAGTCTCCTGCGGAGTCACTTCTGGATCCTCTGCAATTTTCAGCTGATGGTAATGAACTTCAACTGCCTTCTTGATGGCAGCATCAACCTGGTTCCGTGGACGACAGGTCACGGGCGATGATCTCTGTCTTGCTCAATCTTGATGTCGTGCGCACATCCTCTCAATGAGGGTCCGTCCGGATGGGTCCATGCCTCGAGCCCCACGTCTGGGTGCCACTTGACCCGACCGGCGGGTCCTGGTTATTCGTGGGGGCGAGGAGGACTGCAACCTGCTATTCTTCAGAAGATATGGTACACTGCTTGAGTTATGGTCTCCCTGATATTCTTCAGATGATATGGTACACTGCTTTGAGTCTATCTGCAGTTGCCAAGCAGGATCTTGCAGTTGCCCAGCTTCAGGGGACCTTGTGCAGGTGGGAAAAGGTAGGGGGTGAGGGTAAGGGCGAGGCTCCTGGCTTCTGGTCCATCTGGGTTAGAACTTCTAATAGCAGGCATCACGGGTGATTCAATTTTACCTGGGATGCTGCGTGAGTTCAAGCTCCTGGGAGTCCCTGTTTTTCTTGGTTTTCTGCGGTTGGGTACGGAGCTGCTGCCTGCGACCTGCTCTAGGCTCGGTCCCAAACCGGAAGTCCTGGCTATACATTCTTGATCAGACTGTATTTGAACTTGAGCCTCACCTCTCTCCCCTTACCACAAGTGGGCCAGTTTCTTATCACCATGGTCCCCAGCAATGCTCTCCTTATTGTTCTCCAAATGAGTCACTGGATATTTCTTTTCTGTAGCAGCTGATGAGGAATAGAGAAAGAATCAACTTGACTGCAAATACCACCTAATCACCTTCTGTGTGTACCCAAAGGACAGCTCTGCCCTCTGGCTCCTATAACATCTCATTCCCAGGAAGAGAATTCCTCCTGTGCACACAGACATCAGGGAGGAAAGATCTAGCTCTGTGAGGTTCTGTGTATGTTCAGTCAGTCCTTCTATGAGAAACACTTATGGTTGTTAGGGTGGACTTTCTTTTCCTTTTCTTTTAAAAATATTTTTAGTTTTTTTAAAATTATGTATATGCGCATTTGTGTGTTAGTGTGATTGCCCGTGGAACTGAAGTGATGAATCACCTAGAACTGGAGTTACAGGTATCTGTGAGCCATCCAACATGGGCCGTAGGACCTGAACTCAGGTCTTCTGAGTAATCCCTCCAGATACACTCTCCACTCTTCTCTCTGTCTCTTTCCCTCTCTCTCCCCCCCTCTCTCTCTCTCCCTCCCTCCCTCCTCCTCTTCTTCCTCTTCCTCCTCCTCCTCCTCCTTTTTCTTCCTCTCTCTCTCTCTCTCTCTCTCTCTCTCTCTCTCTCTCTCCCTCTCTCTCTCTCTCTCTCTCTGTCTGTCTCACCTTCCTTTTCCTTAACAGGGTCTTGCTCTATACCCTAAGCCCATCTGAAGCTAATGATCCTCCAGCTTAACCGACAGCTGATTCTTGGCCCCTTTATAGTGATTACCTAAATTGGCTTACAGTTGTCAAGCTGTCCCCTATCTCTGATATGTGTATCTTAACTCAGAAGTGCCTTTCTTAAGGACTTGAAAGCCATTCCTATGAAATGTGACTATCAAGAAGGTGTTATGGTTTGGATGTGAGGGGTTGAGGGTTGATAGCCAGCACTGATGTGATTGGATCTTCAAGCTGTTAACTTTACCAGTTATCATCATATATATCTTCTTTAGTGAAATAAAAAACTTGTTCTGTGAAAAAAATAGGCAAAGCTGGACATGGTGATACACGATTTTAATCCCACCACTCAGGATACAAAGGCAGGAGAATTTCTGTTAGCTCCAGGCCACTCTGGTCTACATAGAGAGTTTTGGGCCAGCCAGAGATACAAAGTGAGATCCTGTCTCATAAAAAATAAATAAATAAATAAAAAAGATTAAATCCAACCAATAAATAAGAACATTGTTACCAACCTCAGAGAAACATAAAGGACTGAAGAGGAATGCTCAGAATAGCTCTCTACTGGTAAATTAACCAAGTTAGATAGAAAGAATAAATTCCTAGAAAGGCATAAATGACAGAAAATGATCCAAGACAGAATAGTCAGTCTAGAGAGACTTGTAACAAGAGATTAAAATTAGTAATTTTTAGAATTTAATTATTTTTATTTTATATCCAGTGGTGTTTGAGGGTGTCAGATTCCCTGGAACTGGAATTGCAGACAGTTGTGAGCTGCCATGTGGTTGCTGGTAATTGAACTCAGAACCTCTGGAAGAGCTGCCAGTGCTCTTAACTGCTGAGCCATCTCTTCAGCCCCTTAAACTAGTAATTTTTTTTAAAAAAGGTTTAGGGTCAGATAGATTTTGTTCAATTATAACAAACAGTTTTAAAAAGAATTAATGCCAGTTCTTCACAAACTACTTTTAAAGACAAAAATAGAAGGGGCAGGGCTGTTTTTCAACTGTCAACGGCAGTGTTAATGTAAGGCCACCACACTCAGGTTCTGGAGATCAAACCCAGGTCTTTGTAAATGCTCAGCAAACACTCTACCAACTAAGGTGCGTCCCAGCTCCTGTTCCTGTCCAATGGAAACAATTTCACCTAAGAAACTTGTGACTTTTATACATCGGTGTATCATAGAAATGATGTTTAAAACAACTGGAAATATGGGACTAGTGTGAAGTTCACATAAGCTTGCTGTGGCCTTCCTGGGCACATTTGATATGATCAAAATGGTACATTTTTGGAGGCTCTTGAATCTGAAGATGCAAAACACACTCTTGTCCTGCGATTGCTTTAAGTCAGATGTGAAACTTTTGCTTTGGCCCCACCCCCACTTCACCACTCCGATCCAGACCACAGGCTGTGGGGATGGAGGCGCCTCCCCCATTCCCCGTACAGCTAGCACTAGAGACAGAAAAAGACATGGACCCAACCATAACCTTTCTCAAGTTGCTCTTTCGAAGATGGCCTCTTGACAACCTCACGTCCTCATCTGAAGCGCAACCTTAGTACAAGAACACGTCCTACAGTCCATAAACCGCTGCTCATGAGCAGAGCTGAGGGCTATTTTTAAACTAATTAAGAACTCTTCAACTTAAAAAAAGAAGTTTGTGTTAATTTGTGAAACCTCCAACCACAAGCCAACCAGTGTAATAGCAGACGGGGAGGAGACTAATTACAGCCCTGGCAGAGCTGAGGCAATGGTCCAGAAAGGCAGAAGAACAGGCAGGCGACGGGGTCTCCCCAGGGAATCAGCAAACGCAACCGGAGAGTCTTTCAAACTCAGTCAGTACAGCTTCTGATTTGATGGTTTCTAGTAGTTACAAGGGACATTAATGAATAAGACAAAGAATCCCAAAGACACCACGAATACAGAAGAGATTTAAGAGATATATGCCAAAACAGAGCATGCTAAGTGGTCCACACTGCCTTCTGAGAAACTCCCCAGCTGAGAGAAAGAAAACAGGAAATTTGTCTGAATGAGCTAAATTTCTAATTGTAATAGGATGGTATCTGTCTGGGAGTTTTATTTTTTGTCATGGTGGTAGGGGTGGGGACAAACCTAGGGCCTTGTGCATGTGAAGAATGACCCAGCTATACTCTCAGCCCCTATACTGATATGTAAATACTTAAGGAACTGAGCCTTTTATCACTAAGATGTCTAAAATTTTCTCCTTGGACAAGGATAATCTCAAATGAAAAGACTTTTGAAAAATCTTACTTAGTATGAAGGACTATAGCATTATATACTTTAGTGTGATCTTAACTCTGTGTGTGCGTGTGCGTGTGCGTGTGCGTGTGTTGTTTGTAGAGCACTAACCCATGGTTTTATATGTGGCAAGCAAGTACTTTACTGCTGTCCTGTATCACCAATCCTTGGGTTGTGAGACAAAGCATGTCTTTGGTACCATAGCAGCCTAGGCTGGTTTGTGTAGCCAAGAATGACCCTGAACCCCATCTTCTGCCTTTGAGTCCCCTGTGCTGAGATTATAGGCTTGTGCCACCACACCCTGCATGGTATAGTGCTAGAGGTTAAGCTCAGGGCTTCGAGCAAGCTAAGCAAGCACTTTACCGCTGGGTTACACACCCAGACCTGGTTTGCCTTGTTTGTCTTTCAACAGTCTCGTTATATGTGGCGGCCCATTCCTTTAATTCCAGAACTCCAGAAGCAGAGACAGGGAGAGCTCCTGAGTTCAAGGCCAGCCTGGGTACAAATCTATTTCCAGGCCAGACAGGGTTATCCAGTAAGACTCTGCCTCAAACAAAACACAACAAAAATAAAAGGAAATGGGTGTCTTGGGGTTCCATTGCTGTGAAGAGACACCATGACCACAGCAACTCTTAGAAAGGAAAACATTTAATTGAGGCCAGCTTACAATTTCAGAGGTTCTGTTTATTATCATCATGACAGGAAGCATGGGAGCGTGTAGGCAGACATGGTGCTGGAGGAACTGAGAGTTCTACATCTTGATCCACAGGCAGCAGAAGGAGACTGGGTTCAGAAGGCAGTCTGGAGGAAGCTTTGACTCCACACTGGGCGGAGCTTAAGCCCGGGAAACCTCAAAGCCCTCCCACACAGTTATGCTCTTCCTCCAACAAGGTCACACCTACTCCAGTAAGGCTACACCTCCTAATAGTGTAACTATGACCTATGACCCTATGACCAAGCATTGAGACACACGAATTTATGACAGCTAAACCTATTCACCACAAGGGGTTTCACTATGTGGCCCAGACTGTTTCCAAACTTGTAATCCTCTGTCTCAGGCTCTGAGGTGCTGAGATTATGAATGTTTGTTGCCTGACTTAGTCTGATGACTGTCATCAGGTAGTAGTTATGTATGTATCCTGAGAATTTACCCATTGTAAGACATACAATTTGAATATATTTTCTTCCTGTGGGTTGCTACTGTGCCCTGTTGGTTTCTTTCCGTGATGTACTTCAGTTTTGCATTTTTATGCTATCTAACTTTGTATTTATCTGCTCATTTGTTGGCTGGCTTTTGTGTGATAATCAAGAAATCTTGTCTATAGCATGTGCATGTTGTTTTCTCATAAGAGTCTAATAGTCTTCGATAATATATTTAGGTCCTTGATTCATTCTGAATTAAATTTTGTGTATGGAAGAGTCCAGCTTCATTTTTCACATGTGGATACCCAATTCCCCCACTACCATTGGCTGAAGAGATGTCTTTTTCCATCCTATTGAGTGGTGTTGGGACATTTGTGAAATCACTGACCAGTACACAGATGTTCCTTTCTGGACCCCTAGCCTCTTCTGTATCCATGTCAGTAGCATGTTGCTTTGATAGCTGGATTTACAGCAACTGATGATGTCAGGAAATGAGAACTCCCTAACTTTGTTACAAGATGGTTTTGTTTATTTGGGTTCCTGAGATTCTCTATGGATTTACAGCAGGTTTTTGTATTTCTGAAACACACATTATTAGAGTTTTCATAGAGATTGAATTTAATCTTTAGATTGCTATGAGCAGTCTTGACATCTGAACAATAGACTTCAGCCCTATGAAAAGAGGCATCGTTCCACACATTTGCATCTTTTTTACTTTGTTTATTTTCCTCAAGAATACTTCGTGGTTTTCAAGGAACAAGTTTGTGCCTCCTTGATTAATGTTTCTTTTTAATTTTTTGATGTTATTGTGAATTATATTTATTTCCTTTGTACATCATTCAATTCAGTAATGTAAAGTTTGGGGTGTTGGTCTTCTATCTTGTAACTTTAGTGACTTACTGGTTCTGACACACTGCTTTTGTTATTGCTGTTCTTGGGTCTTTAGGCTGTTTTACATGTATGATCACAATACTTGTGAACAGAAATAAGCAACAATTTCTCTTCACCATGGAGCCACTTGTCAACGCCTCTTTTTTCAACTTTTCCTTCAGTGTGTTATCATAAGCTTATTTCTAACCTACTATTTAAACACAGAGTTGGTTTGCTGAGGCAGCAAACCCCAAGTGTAAAGTATACCTGAACTTTGACTAGAAAGAAAACATGTACCTCTGAGTTCATGGGGTTGGGACCTTCTGAACAACTGGCAGTTCTTGCAGCCAATTTTCAGAGAGAACACAACTATTAACAGATAAGAAAATGTGCCAAATTAAAGCTTATATATTGGACTGGTGAGATGGCTCAGAGGTTAAGAGCACTGACTGCTCTTCTGGTGGTCATGAGTTCAAATCTCAGCAACCACATGGTGGCTCACAACCATCCGTAATGAGATCTGATGCCCTCTTATAAGTGAGCGAGAGACCAGAGTGAGTGGGGCTGGAGCAAGAAGGGGAGGTGAGGGGGGGGAGCTTATATATCAGCTAAATGCAATTCTAAGATGCAGAGATCATTTAGAACTTTCAAGATCAGAAGGCTTTTCATGGAGCCTACAGGCATTACTTGGAAGATCTCACCATGGTGATTGTTAGACGGGAAGTGACTTCCATCACTGAATATCACCATGGTTGACATTAATGGCTGCCTGATATGCACAAATGTTCACTGACTACATACCTGTAAGAATTGTTTTAATATTTTAAGATGTATTTTCTTTTGCACATATGTGTGTATCTCCTCTTGTGCAGATGCCCATGAAGGACAGAAGTGGGCATAGGGTACCCTAGAGCTGGAGTTACAAGTGGCTGTGAGCTTCTGCGAACAACACTCTTAAACACCAAGCTGTCTCTCCAACCCCAGAATTACTTTAATTTAAATGAACAGCCTTGAAGTTGAGTTTTGTTTGCTTGTTGTGATGTAGGATAAGGATGAAGCAGCCAGAAATGGAAGTTAGCAAAGTCTTCCACGCACATTACGGCTTTAGGTTTTTAAATCTTGTGTTTTACAAATTACGTTTAGGAACCCTTTTTATGTTCCAGGCTAGTGTTTGGCACCCTCTGGTGGGAAGTCTGAACATAAACAGCTCAGATACTATCTAAATTAGTAATCATTTATTACATTATTTACTAAGTACCAGACATTGAACTACGTAAGCCCTTTGTGTGACATCTTCTTTTCTTTATAAACTGCCTGATAACCATATATTGGATTCCAAAGTTTCTGATCACAGAACTAGCACAGTGAAACAGCTGGCAAGTGGCAGAGATTGAAAGATGTTCTCATCCTCATGGTGCCTTCCCAAATCTGACGACCAGGTCAGAACCTGGTCATTTAAGAGGCTCAACAGCAGCTAGTGTACTATCTCTAGGAATTCCCAACCCTGGGAAGGGCCATCTCTCCAGGGTCAGTAGGGCCCCGGTTGTTAAAGCCCACATTTATGGAAAACAAAAGACATAGTTAACATACTATCCAATAATTTACATATTCAAATACAAATTGTTTGTTATAATATACTTTCACATATTTCCCATTTAAATTACAGATAAGGCATCAGAGTGGTCAAGTGTTATTATTTTGAATCAGAGTCCTATTCCAGCCCCATGTTCAGAAAAATATAGTGACTGTTCAACTATAATATTATGATCTGAAAATAATTTCAAGTGTTCACTTGTTAATTTTAATTTACTCTCAAAAGCAAGTATTTTTCTGTTGCTGTGATAAAACATTATGACCAAGGCCACTTATAGAAAAGTTTATTTAGGCTTACAGTTCCAAAGGGATATGAATCCAGCGTAGGGAAGGGGGGCTGAAGAGATGACTAAGAGTGATTAAGAGCATTTACTGCTCTTTCAGAAGACCCAGGTTTGATTCCCAGCACCCACATGGAAGTTTACAATCCTCTGTAACGCTAGTCCTAGGGGATCCAACACCCTCTTCTGGCCTCCATGAGAACTAGGCATGTACCTAGAGCATAGACATTCTTTTTTTTTTTTTTTTTTTTTTTTTGGTTTTTCGAGACAGGGTTTCTCTGTATAGCCCTGGCTGTCCTGGAACTCACTCAGTAGACCAGGCTGGCCTTGAACTCAGAAATCCTCCTGCCTCTGCCTCCCAAGTGCTGGAATTAAAGGCGTGCGCCACCACTGCCCGGCCAAGCATAGACATTCATACAGGCAAAACACCCATAAAAATAAATAAAGTAAAAATTTAAAAAAGAATTCATCATGGTTGGGAATCACCCAGCAATAAGCATCAGAAGCAGAGAAACTGTTGCCTGGAACAGGAAATGAAGGACTCACATCCTAAATTATAAGCAATAAACAGAGGGGGCAAAATAGTAGTAGTGGAAGACTTTTAATTTCAAGCCCACTCCCAGTGTTGGACTTTCTCCCGTAAGCCTGTACTAACCAAACCTCCCAAACAAGAACTAAGTATTTAATACCTGAAACTATGGGGGATATTTTTCACCTAAACAACTACAGCCAGCCACTCTCAGTTGGCATCTCTCCTTACCCTTTTGCTTCTTTTGTGTCTCAACAGGTCCCAGCGGACATGGCAATGGTCTTCAGGATCAGCCATAACAGTCTCTTTGAAGAACACTGGTAAGATATCTCCTCAGTGCAGCTCAACTAGTCAGCATCAGATTATCTAGGTTAGTGTTTTATTTACATGGGTATCTTGACACTCTGCAGAGGAAGTGTTGGTCAAAGCAAAGGCTGGAGGACAGCAGAACAGGGCATGCACTCCCAGGGACTGACCCAAGTTCCGAAAGCTTTCCAACATTCTGTAAGACACTGTCTAAGGCACGCTGTGATGGGACTCTGGCATCTGAGAGGCTGCTGCTGTGACATCCTTGTCACAACCAGGAACTGTTTTGACACTACACTGATTTAAGGTCTAGCTGATTTGCAAGAATACCCTGCTTTCTTATTTCCTCTACAATTTATATTCCATGTTGGCATCTTGCCTCTCAAGGATTTTTCTCTTTTTCCTATCTTATGTAAATCACTGGGCTCTGTTAGTGAACACTAGGTTTTATCCCTCTATTCCTCTGTTTCTTCAGTCTTGGTCTCTGTATTAGTCAGAGTTCTCTAGGGGAACAGAGTATATATATATATATATATATATATATATATATATATATATACATATTCTGCATATATATGCAAAATGGTTTACAGGCTGAGGTCCAGCACTCCAACAATGGCTCCCTCTGAACAGAAGGTCCAAGAATCCAGTAATTGTTAAGCCTCACAAGGCTGGATATCTCAGCTGCTCTTCAGTATATGCAGGTGTCCTGAAGAAGTAGGCTTTAATGCCAGTGAAGGAATGGATGTGCTAGCAAGGTGACAGCAATCAAGCAAAGAGCAGACGCTTCCTTCTTCCATGTCCTTTATATAGACCACCAGCAGAAGGGTAGCCCAGGTAACAGGTGGGTCTTCCTACCTAAAATGATCTAGATTCAAAGTGTATCCTCACACCTCAAAGATCTGGATTAAGAAGTGAATCATACCACTTCAAATTATTTATTTATTTATTTATTTATTTATTTATTTATTTATTTTTGGTTTTGTTCGTTTGAGACAGGGTTTCTCTGTAAAGCCCTGGCTGTCCTGGAACTCACTCTGTAGACCAGGCTGACCTCAAACTCAGAAATCTGCCTGCCTCTGCCTCCCAAGTGCTGGGATTAAAGGTGTGCGCCACCACTGCCTGGCTCAAATGATTTAATTAAACAAAAATTCCTCACTAGTGTGCCCAGACACTTTTAGAATTTAGTTAATTCCAGACAGTCAAGTTGACAACTAAGAGTAGTGATGACAGTCTCCCAAGAAAATGGCTCCTGATCGCCGGCATTCTCTTAAGTCCAATGTTAGTGATTATAAGTGGACCCAAGAACCATCTTCTATGCCCTATAATTTAATTCTGGCTTTTTTAAAGGCATATTTTAGAGGCCATGGGTATATGTGCATGCCTTTAACCACCCCACCCCCCCAAATTCCAGAAACAAAGCCAGGCAGATCGCTGTCTACATAGTGAGTTGCAGGCCAACCAAGACTATATGGCGAGATTCCGTCTAAAAACAATTTACAAAAAATAAAAACAAAAAAAACCCAAAAAAACTAAAACTAAAACATTTCTTAGAGCTGAGAAGAGTGCTCAGTGGGTAAAATGCTTGCACACAAGCATGAGGACCTGAGTTCAATTCCCAGAACCCACACAAAAGCTGGGTAGACAGGGAGTAGGCACAGAGGGGAACACCTCTAATCTCAGCACTGCCAAGGCAGAGATTGGAGGATCCCTCAGTTTTGCTGGCCAACCAGCAAGAGATCCTGTTTCAAAGATATAAGATGGCAACCAATTGAGAGGACACCTGATGTCAGCCTCCAACCTCCATGTTCACACACACACACACACACACACACACACACACACACACACAAATAAATGAATATGAGAAAAAACATATGAGAAAACTGGCAATTATAGAGAGGATAGCAGATCACAAGACTGCCTGAAAGAGCCTTTGTTATTGCAATCTACAGTAGGAGGGTTGGCACAATGTCACTAGGCTAATTCATGAAGTAGAGGGAGGGAAGGGACATGGGGCTACAGCCTTCACTATGGTTTCTGTGGAGAGAAACAGGAAAGGCAAGATGCACAGGTTCAGGGTCTGCTAGTGTGGACACTGTCGATAGGCTCTGGGGCATGAAACTGTCACCAACTGAATGATCCCTGGTCTTGTTTGGTCAGGACTAGATGTACAGTGGCTCAGGGATGGTTGGAATGTGAGTGCTTTGGATACAAAAAGCTTGCTTGGCTCCTTAGCAACTGGTTTCCTAGGTCCAGAAATTGATTGACTCAGTGAAGGGTCATCCCTCCTGGGTTAGCAGGTCTCCAGTTGTTCAAAGCACTAGCACATTGAAAACAGAAGACATGGTGAACAGACTGTCCAAGTTGTTTACATATTAAAATACATACTATTTTTATTAGAGTCTACTGTCTTTTCAGTTTTCCATTTAATTCATAGGTAAGGGATCAGAGTGGTCTGTTGTTATTTTGAAACAGGGTCCTACTCCACAGTCCAGATTGGCTTAGAACTTACCCTGTTGCCCAGGCTGACCTTGAACTCTAAGTAATCCCCTTGCCTCACTCACCAAAGAACTGGGATTACAGGTATGAGCCATCATGCTTGGCCAAAGAGGTCTTTTACAAGTATTCCTATGAGCACCTATATCTGTGATTTTCTTTCTAGACTAATGGAGTGAGATGATTTGCAAATGTCTATTCCAGAGTGAGACACAGCACCCGCTGAGACAAAAGCATCTGATGTTTCACTGAAGAGGCAAACAAATGCCCACTGATTCTACCTGACCTTCCCAGAGTCACGCGGTCCAGGGTAGCAAAAGGATGTATCCACGGCTGCATCCAGCCTCAGCTACCTGGTACCTCTAGACTTTCTATGACCTCCAGGAAGCCATAGAAGTTTCCTTGGTTGAGTGAAAACTCTGGGTAGTGTGAACCAAAGTACCCCTCAGTGAATACCTAGGCAAGCGTTCACATATAAAAGCAACAAAGGATCAATTAAGCAAATTTGTGTTCCATCTCTAGTAAAATGGGAGACACAGAATATGATTATTCCATCCCTGTGCCCCTCTGAATTTCCCTTGCCCCCTCAGCTTCTTTATGGTTAGTGAAGGGTAGAGCTTTGCTCTCTGCATCTCCATGTCCTCTAAGATGCCAACTTCTCCATGAAGTTTGACCTGGCAGTGGGATCATCATTTTATCTCCAGTACTTTTCAGATGCTTGTAGACACCCTGATGGGGTGATTCTCAAGTTTCCTCGGGTGTGAGAATCCCCTGTGGCCTCTAGGGGTGGGGAGAAGCAGACTTTGAGCTTCCAACAAGCCCTTAGGTGGTGGTGAACTAGGCTCTGAAACTAAAGTCTTTGTCTCCCTTCTGTTTTTTGTTGTTGTTAATATCTGATACCTCAGCTTGGGACAGTTACAAAGAAAAAGAGGGGATGTAATAGAAATTTCAAAGTGACAGTTATTTTTCTAACCCAGCTAGCTTCCAAATAATTGAGATGAGGCCTATTGATTTATTCAACAAGCCTTAAGCACAATGACTACGAAGATGTTTCTATTCCTCTAAGCTAGCTGCATCCCAGCCATAGGCTCCTGTTACCTGGATTCAGCCTCTCGTGGCTTGCGCAGCTCCATGTGTGTTCTCATGGAGGACTCTCTTGGCCACTCCTCCTCATGCCCAACCTCATGGCAACCTCTTCCTCCTCCTCCTCCTCCTCCTCCTCCTCCTCCTCCTCCTCCTCCTCCTCCTCCTCCTCTTCCTCCTCCTCCTCTTCACCTTTATCTTCTTCTTTCTCCATCTGCCTTGTGACCCTTCTTCTGGATCCTCACCTGGCTGGGATCAGAAGTCTAGCCTTTCTTTCTCTTTATGCCCAGTCATTGTTTGTTCAGCCTTTTATTAAGCAATCAGAGATAATTGGGGAGCATGCTTCACACCACACAGATACAGGAGATTCTTCAATATTCATGACAAATGCCAGTGTCCAGACTGTAACTAGATCTCTGGGCAAAGAAATCATCATCTGAATGCACAGTGCACAAAACCCTCTTCCAATTTGGTGGCGGGTGGTGGGTATTGCTTTACCTCAGGGTTGTTCTCAATAGAAGAGGAGCTCCATCCAATGATGACTTTTTGCTAGCAGAGTCCTGGGGGTGGGGTGGGGGGTGCAAAACATCATATGGTTAAACACAAGGAGTACACCAGAGACCTGGTCTAAGTGGCTTTATTTTGAGATGCCCACTAGTCTGAAGGGGTCCAGATGTGTCTGACTTCCTGAGATTTCAACCCAATGTTGTCTTCTGCAAAGTCCAAGCTCCAGAACTACTCAAAAAAGTGACCAAAATCAAATGATACTCCTTAAACTGTCCTAAAGTTTATGATTACTAGCTATCCTTATGGCTTACCCACTCACCTCTTTGAAATTTCATATAGTTCTCCCCTTTCTCCTGGATCTAAATGGGAGTTAAATTTTATCATGCAATTTGAAGATAAAAAATATTCAAACTGTAGCACCAGGGAGTTCCAAGCCAGACTTGTCACCACAGGGCAGCTTTTGAGAAACACTGCTTCCAACCCTTCCCAGGCCCACCCTCTCTTCACCTAACCTCTGAAAGCAGAGCCCCAGAAATGGAATTTCTAGGGGCAGGCCAGGTAACAATAGCAAATATCCAAACTGGAAGACCATAAGTCTCAAAAGCAGAGGGATCGTGATGCGTCTTCACACTTCAGACAGATTCCAAGGACTGTCCCTTCTCACACAGTTCCAGGACCAAAGCAGATGGGGAGACAATCTAAAATAATCTTAGATCTTCTGTCTGTGTACTTTTATATCTCATGAGATGATCACAGGAAGTGCCAGAAACCTAACTTGAGACATTTTACCGACACGATTTAAACAACTAGGCATCTCACCTAAGTTTTTACAAAAAAAAAAAAAAATTGCATCTGCGTTCTCATGAATGTCCTATTTTCCTTGGGTCCACTTCTGTGTCTCAAGTTGTCTAGATCCTCAGCCTCAGGTAAGAAGTGACGAAAACTGTCTCTGAGCCCCATGTGGTGGTATCTGTCTGTGATCCTGGCACTGGGGAGCTGAGGATGCAGGATGGGAGTTCAAGATCAGCCTGGGCGGCTTGATGAGACCCTGCCTGCAGACAAATAAGCAAGGAAATGGATCAATGGAAAGATCTCTAGCCTCTTTCCAGAGATGTGAGGATTCATAATGGAAGGGAACCCCACCTCCACTCCCAGAGAGGAATGCCCATTTGAGCTACGGAAGCATTCACAATATCTCCAAAGAGCTCAGTGGAGAGCAGCAGAGTTGAGACAGCCACATAGAGGCTCAACCAACGTCACCAAGAAACTTCTCTGCAGCCCAGATGGGACACTTCAGGATTCAATCAGTCCTGCTGATCCAATCTTGGAAACAGCTCTCTGATGGAGACAAAAGTTCCACGAAGCAAATTCTTCCTTCCTATGCCACATGCATTAGTCTAGAACATACTGGGTCTTCAGGCATGGTTTAGGCCATTTATCTATTGTTATAATCAAACACTTGAGGATGAGTAGTTTGTAAGTCAGTCTTTCTTTTCTTGTTCCCTGACCCTCATAAAGCAGGAAAGCAGAGGAGGCAGTTGGAAATATCTATACAAGGAGAACTTACCTTCACACAGAGTGGTAAAGTGAAAGAGTTGCCAGATTTGCTCTGCAACAACCTGCTCTTCTCCTGGTAACCACCCTACTCCTTAGGGTGCTGCAGAAATCCCTGTTGGGGAACAAAGCTCTTGGCTTCATTGACTTTTGGAGGCTTTGACACTTCCCAACACTCTAACACAGGGTGGTGATCTCTGATAACATAGATTTGAAAAACAAAACATATTCAAATGATAGTGATCTGTGAAAAGTGGGGTGCCTGTGAATTCTAGGTAGGTGTTCTCTTTTGCCTCTGGTGAGATTTTAGCATGCAGGACACTCATAGTCACTTAAAACTTAACAGAGTCAGTAGCTTCTGGGTTCTTGTCTCAAAGAGTTGAACAATGAACTTGGTGAACTTTGTGAACAAGGGTGATGTATTTAGAAAATTTTATTGAAGGTTCATAGATGGGAGAATAAGAGAAAGAAGACAAAGTTTTGTATTGCAGGAACAGGTCCCCAGTAATGTTATACCACAAAACTGCTAGTTCAGGGACTTCTCAAAGCACCTACAGAAACTTGGGTGAAGCATGGGGAGAAGGATAAACTGATCAGTTCCATCAACCCAACAATGAGGTATCCACATGACTTCTTTCTATTTTGATCATGTTCTTGCATGTAGTTTACTGCCAAAAGCATTCATTTAGGGGAAGAAAGATAACAAGAACCCAGATTTCCCTCTCTCCTGGAATCCCTGGCCTCTGTTCTGGGCAGAACTAAAGGCATAATATTGGCTTAAATATTTCTGACATCTTTGGTCTTCAACAAGGACAGAACTGTCAACAGGGCCAGAGACATTTCCAGCTTTTAGCCAAGAAAACAACAACAAAGACAAAACAAAACAAACAAATGAAAACCCCCACCAGTTTGGTTCCAGCCCAGTTTCTATCTCCTGTTCTCAATCCCAAGGTCCATATGTGTCCCCAGTGAAAAGCACCTCTCATTGAGAAGATGACTGAGTTGAGTGTGTGGTTCATGTCCTACAGGCAATTGCTGTTGGGTCACTCTAAGCCACATGGCTCAGCAATTAGACCCTACGTTTGGTGATGCAGAAACAGATGTTTAGCTAGTCTTTCTAGAACCCATCCCAGTGGAGCCTACTCAATAGATGCTTGTTGACTTGTCCAAAGAATAACTTGCTTTTAAACCTCAGAGTTACACCACTGACCTAACCTTGGATTAACTGAGAAAGAAGAAAGATTGGTGGTGGGGTGGGGCTTGATCAGTTTTTGATATTCTTCTGAAGTGAAGTCTCCATGCTGAGGTGAGGGATTGTCTTTTTTTGGAGGAGTGTTGAGTATGAAATCCTGAGCCTTAGATACTCGGTTTGTGATCTCCCACTGACCAGGCCTCCATCCCCCTTGTTACTGTCTGTGTTTTACATTATACTAGACATAACCTTTCCATATTGATGCCATATGGGGATGAGTTAACCCTGGAGGGACTGCTCCACCTCTTTCTTCTGCCACCCACTGCCTCTCAGGCGACAACTGCCCCCTGTTACATCACCTTGTAGAACCTGGGATTGGGTGACAAGCCTGATTTCTGACATCTCACTACCAAGATAAGCTGTGATTATAATGCTTTCCTTTGTCTCTTGACCAGGAGTCTGTGTCTTCTGCCACCATGCATAAAAGTGAGTAGCTTAAGTTTGTCATCTTCCCAGTAAAGTCTCAGATGCTGCTTAGTTGTTAACATTCCCAATCGTATGAGGTACTCTTCTCATTGCTGTGACAAAATAGTACCTGACAAAAGCAGCTTAAGAAGGAAAGGGTTTATTTGGTTCAAACTTTGGAGGTACAATTTGAGTCTATCCTCGTGGGACAAGGCATGGCAGCAGGAACTTGAGGTAGCCCTTCATTCTGTACCCACAGTCAAGACTCAGAATCATAAGTACTTCTGTTCAGCTAACTTTCTCCTTTTTATGCAGGCAGGGACTTCAGCTCATGGAATTGGTACCACCCACACTTAGAGTGTGAAGTCATCCCACTTCAATGAACCTAGTATAGAAACTCCCTTACAGACACGCCCAGGATTTGTTTCCATGGTGAGTCTAAACCTCATCCAACTAATGATAATGATTACCCATCACACCAACCAATACCAGTGTCTTAGAGCAGAAGCAAAATGAGATGTCGCCCCCCTCTGCTGTGGGTCAGATAGAGATTGCTACCTTGCCATCTCTGGAGAGACAGGCAGCAGATGTTGGAGTCAACCATGGTGCCTCATGCTTTGTTCAGCAAAGGTTTCTCAGGGTCTTTTTCGTGTGACTGAGGGGCTAGGTCGAGATGGAGCCCAAATGACAACAGGTAAGTATCCAAAAGAGGGAAATCAGTGGGAACAGACTCTGGGCTATCCACCAGTAAGACCACTCACTCAAGCTCATCAGAAGCCCTCCAAAAACATTTGGAGAGATCCAGGGGATTGACACAGTGGGTAAGGGGACTGCTATACAAGCACAAAGATCTGAGTTCACATCCCCAGAGCCCACATAAAAGCTGGTAAAAGCAGTAGACACTTGTACCTACAGCATTGGAGGACAGAGGCAGGATGGTTCTAGGGGTTGGTAGGTGGCTAGGCTAGCCAAAATGGTGAGCTTGGTGTTTGTGAGGGACCTTGCCTTAAGAAAAAATTAAGAAATAAATGAGGCAAGACATAGCAGATTTTAACCTCTGATCTCCACACCTGCCAGTAATGGTTGAGAGCACCAATACCCACACATCCATATGCCACATTTGGGGTATAGGTGAGGGTACACAAGTGTAGGGGGTAATAGGTGAGGGCAACTGCACCCACATGTCCATACAGTACAGGGAGGGGTAAGTGTGCGTGTGTGCATTTGTGTGTGTGTGTGCCTGCATGCATGATGGTGAGCTGAGTCTAGCCTGCTCATAGGTGACAAAGTAGATAGGGTCAGCAAGCCCCAATGCAGGTGAGCATCGGTCACCAACATGGACCTCACAACCTGAAGAGATATCAGCAAGGCAAACGTGCAAACCTTTACCATCTTCCTGGGAATTTCCCCCACCGTTCTGGTAGAAAACCAGCGCATATGTGCTTTCAGAGCTCACGCAGGACTTTTTGGTGCCTCAAACGGGCATCTGTTCAATGCTCTTAAAGCACCTGCCAGCCTGGCGGCTTCCGACGCATGCATTAGACACGCATGCATTAGATACGCATGCATTAGATAAGTGAGGGTTTGTTTTTTGTCTTTTTTTTTTCCTCATTGCAAATCACATGGTTACAACAATACAGATTTCTGCTGGAGCTGCAGTTTGCTGGCTGAGCTCCTCTGAAGGCTGCTCGTTGAGGAGAACATGGTTCCGGGCCTTTTGGACAGCACAGATTCATGTGCTCACTTTTTCACACCTGGGTTTTTAAATTGTTCTCTTCTATTGGAAATGAATTTTCACCTAAGAGATGGAGGTGTGGGCTGGTTTCATTCCCAAATTACGTTAACATATGTATCATGATTGAAACCCACGTCTCATTCTGTGTCTTTTTTTCTTTCTTCCTCTCCTTCTCTTCACTTGCTTCATCCTTTTTCTGCTGGAGGTGGGGAACATTCCAAAAACAAACTTTATCTGCTCAGTGTTATGTGAATAATTTTCTTCCTACTTTATTCTCTGTCTACAAGAGCACCCGGGTTCAGACCTGTGTCCTCCTGCCTTTCCCGCTGCTTGCCTCAGTCAGCCCCTCCCCTTTCCCATCTGGACCATCACCAGGATAACATCCTCTCCAAGCTCTCTAAGCTACGATGCCTTTTAACTCATTCTTCACTCTGCAACCACAAGCATCGCCCTAAAAACATCAATCTAGGATACGCTACTCTCCTGCTCCAGCCTTCCTACTTCCTGTAGACAGTAGTGACTTCCTACTGCCAACCAGACACATCCAATCTCCATGCCAGAGTGCCCTTCTCTCACCCACCAACACTCCATGAAGTTTCAAGGCATTGCACGGAAGCACACAGCGTTTGTAGTTTCTGTCTATGTGGCAAACTCCCAGCCTCTCCTTGAAATGTGGCTGAAGCCCTTGCTTACCTTAGAATCACCCCGTCCCTCCCGAGCTGAAGCTGATCTCCTTGCTGAGGCTCACTACCCTCCCTGACATGTGCTTTGAGTGACTCTCAGATCTGTTGTCCACCAAACCTCACAGGAACAGAATCACAGGGCACATGTTCACGCATGCCTTGCCTCCTGGTATTCAGCATTATGCACATGACAGTCATCCATACTGTTAACTCATGGCTATATTCCCTCACTTTCATTACACTAAAGTACAGCGGTTCTCAACCTTCCCAACACTGCAGCTGAACAGTTCCTCATGTTGTGGTCACCCCCAACCATAAACTTTTTTTTGGTTGCTACTTCATAACTGTAATTTTGCTATTGTAATATAAATATATAGCTATGCAGAATATCTGAGATGTGACCCCTTTGAGATCTTGCCCCACAGATTGAGAACTCCTGCTATTAGTAGATCCTGGGGTATGTTTCCCTTTGCACACAGCTTGTGGCTCCTGTGAATAGTCCAGCTACTGACCTGCTTACAAATATCTTTTGGCGACTAAGTGTATGTTTTGGATGTGGGCTGCACAACCAAGAGTGGACATTCTGGGCAATAGTGTATCACAGTGGTCACAGCCACACACAGTCTTACTGCATGTGTGAGTACTTTAGGTCCCAATACTTAATATTTCAACTTTAATTTTAGCCACTCTGATTGGCATGAGACTACACCCCCATTTGGTTTTCCCTTGCACTTCCGTACCGACCAAGGGACTTTCCATAGGCTTGTTTTCTGTGGTATGTCCTTTAAAGAAGACTAAACAGTCCTTTGCTTGTTCTTCTATTGAACAAATGTCTTTAAAAAACATAGGTTTGTAGGAATTATTTATGTATCCTGGATAAAAAAAATTGTAATATTCATTTTCAAACCACTTCTCTTATTTTATGCATAATATTTGATTCTTTTAAGCATTTTAGACTTACTTACTTATTTTATGTATATGAGTATCTGCCCACATGTATGTCTGTGGAGTGCCTGAAGCCTGTGGAGGTCAGAAGAGGGTGGTGGAGTCTTTGGAACAGGAGTAACAGATGGCTATGAACCATGTTGTGGGTTTTAGGAACCGAGCCTGAGTCCTTTGCAAGAGCTGCCAGGGCTGTTAACTGCCAAACCAGCTTTCCAACTCCTATTTTTTATTCTTTTAATAATTCCATTTGATGAATAGACATTCTTAATTTTAGTATATTATATCCCAAATTGAATATTATATTGAATGCAATGTATCTAAAATGTATCAGTTTCTTTCTTTTAAGGTAACAGTCTTGTGTATGCTCTTGTTTTAATTGTTTTTAAAACTATGTTTTTGTCTACTTTAAGGTCATAAAACAATCCCGTTTTCTTTTTCTCTATCGTCTGTGTTGTCTTACTTTTCATACTAGGTGTGCAGTCCATCTGGTGGGATAATCTTGTTTGGTGTGAGGTAGGGATCACGATTTGCTTTGCTCCACGTGGGAAGGCAACTGACCCAGCAGCATCTCCAACAAGAGATCACCTTCCCACAGCCTGGATGTTCAAAGCTTTGAACATCATAAAATTGTGAGTTTACTCTTAATTCCATAGGCGTTCCACACAAGTCTTCAAAAAAGCCAATGATATACTTTGCACCTGTGTCCTCTAAATCTACATGACCAAGAGGAGCCACTGTTATACCATTACACAGAAGAGAAATCCAAGGCGAAGAGAGATTAAGGCACTTGCCCAGTTCACAGACAGCTCATCACAGACTGACTCAGAATTGGACCCCAGGAAGCCTCATGTTGCAGACTCTATATTCTTTTTGTTCTCATGATATGCTGCATCTCACTAGTAAGGCTTTATGGGAACATTAATTTTGGTGATGTTATCTAGGCTGGTTCGTGACTCTGATGCAAGAAATATAGACAGACAGTGGTGGATTTCTAAAATAGAGCAACAGTGACGGGAAAGAAGAGATGGGTTTGACCAACATCACTGAACTAAGAGAGCAGAGATAGTGGTATATCCCAGTGAGAGTCAAAGCAAAGAAGTTATAAATACATCAGCAGGAAAGTCAAGGAATATACCTGGATAAAGCTCACATCTGGTTTTCCTGTCCCTCTCTTGCCCAACCTTACATTCTATTTCCCTTCCTTTACTTTCTCCCTTAGTTACATTATATTTACATCAAGTATAAATTTTTCTAAACGTTGTCAAGTCTGATCTATGGCTCCTCCAATATCACTCTTTAGTACCAAGAGTCTCATCCAAAACAGTTCCACTCCAAGGAGAATTCTGGTGCCGTATCAGATGTCTATCTATCATCTGTCACTCCATCAAAGAACTTAAGGCCTTTCTGCGTCATTGAGTCACATATTCACCTGCAAAGGGGTCACAACCCACCAAGAACCGTCCCTCTGATGTCTTCAGCTCTAGTCATGTGTTGGCTGAATTTTTATTCATAAACCAAAACTAGAAACGACTAACATGGGTCAGCTGTCACTTAAGCAACTGGTAGGAAGTCAGGGTTTTACACTTCCCTCTCAAAAGTTTTTTAGATAGGTCTTCAGCAAGGCCACACTGTCTCCCTCGATGCCTTCACATGCTCAGTTCTTGCTCTAGATGGTTGGGAGAAAGTGGCTCTCATGCCATACTGAGAAGAGATGCTGGAGTGGGTAGTGGGAATGATGTTGTCTTGTCCTCTCCGCCCTCCCCCTTCACCCCCTTCACCCCCTCCATCCGTTGAGGCAGAGGCTCATCTCTAACCTGTTGAGGCACCAGTTGGTATGAACACTTGACATTGTTGTCCAGTGTGCCCTTGTTGTCTCCGTTTTACAGGGAAGACTCTGTAACTCAGCACGATCCACTTGCTGGGTTTCACAGCTAGGACTCCACCATTGACTCACTCCTTCATTTATGTACCGCCGTATGCTTGGCACTATTCTAGGTGCCAGTAGGCGGCAGAGCAAAGATATGAACTCAGAACACTGAGCTCATGCTCTCAACCATGATGACATACGTCTTCCTGAGGCCATATGTCTGCTTCACAGACAACAGCACTGAGTATGGCAGGGCAGAGGACTAGGAAGCCAGGAGGCACCCTGACCCTTTTCTCATCCTGTTTCTCTCCTGTATAACCTCAGGCTTTTGCATGTTTGAGCTCCCATCCCTGGAGGCTTTTCTCTACACCTGCCTATCAGAGAAGTTAACCCATTTTGTTCACCCCAGCACCCCAGCCTGAATGTATTCATGACCCTCACCTTGGTTTAGCTTTTTTTGTCACCCCCTCCGGTAGATCCCTTGGGGTAGAGTTCATGCTAAATTCAGAGCCCAGAAGAGTCTTATCTTGCTGTGGGAAGTTCAAACATATGTCTGGGTTCTCACTTTCTGTTGTATAGCTCTACCCGGGTGGGTTCTCAGAACAGGCAATCTTGCTTTTATTTGCTTACTCGTGGCTCCAGGTATTGATAACTTCCACACTGTACATCCCCTCCTGAAAAACCTGCTCTGGCCATTGTTTGTGTCAACCTTACCAGGGCCCAGCCATATCTCAGTGTCTGCCTTAGTAATCACTCTCTGCCCAGCCTTGTGCCTTCGGACTCACCAGCAGGGCCCTTCTAAGGGCAACAGTAAATGGCCAAGAATACCCCAGCTCGATTCTGATGATTCTTAATACTCCCCATCTCTCCCCAACCCTGTGTATGGTGTACATGTTCTTGTGTATATGTGCACGCAGGTGCATGTGAACATGTGTGCATACGTGTGTGGAGGCGGCAGGTCAATATTGGTCACTTCTCACTTTATTTGCTGAGACAGGGTCTCTCACTGAACAGGAAGGTCAGATGGGGTGGTCAGTCTGCAACAAGCTCTGCTGTTCACCTCCCAGGCTCTGGGATTTCAGACATCTGCCACAGTGCCTGGCTTATTCTGTAGGTGCTGGGGAATCTGAACTCTGTCTTCATGCTTATACAGGGAACACTTTACAGACTGAGACATCGCCCTAGGTCCTCTCATTTATTTTTATTATTTTTAAAACGTGTGTGTGTGTGTGTGTGTGTGTGTGTGTGTAGGGTAGAGGATTGTGTATTTGATTATTATAGACGTCTGAAGAATCTAGAAGTATTGGATCCCCCTGAACCTAGAATTCCATGAAGCTGTGAGTTACCTAATGTGGGTACTGGTAACCGAACTCAGGTCCAATGGGAGAACAGCATGTGTTCTTCATGGCTGAGCAATCTCTCCAGCCCCTCTCTGTTATTTTTTAATATAGGGTCTTACTGGGTAGCCTAGACTAGTCTGGAATTTGCTGAGTAACTCAGACTGGCCTAAGATTCCTGATCCTCCTGCCTCAGTCCCCTGAGTGCTGGGATCATAGGTGTGTGCCACCAAGCCTAGCAAGGAAGTCATACTTCTGAAAGCAAGTGGCCTATACTGAGCCATCACCATGAGCCCAGTTAGCTCCCAGTGCTCTGAGAATGGAATTTTTAGCCAAAGGGTGACGGTAAACTGTATAACTTGAGAAGGCAAAATTCCCTTTATCTTTTCAGTGGCACAATAGCAGCAGGCACTATTTTAAACTCTCTGATAATTCGGTCTTAATTATATGGTGTGCAGAGGCACTAATAAGTTTACCAATCTGCTAGCAACACTAAACACACATGTCTTAGAAAATGCTACCCTTCTCCACGATTATTACAGGACTGGGAACTTGGGTAATTGTGAATAATTAAGAGGGAGTGACCAAACGGCGATTCACAGGAAGTCTCCAGAGACATCAACAGAAGCGGGGGAACCTGCAGGGTGTGCAAGGAGTCCCTGAAGGCTGCGGGGGCTGAGCCTGTAGGCATGCATCCTTCAAAGCTGAGTGGGAAGCAGAAAACTACATCAGGGTGGCCAAGAAATTGTTTCTTTTTTATCAAGAGGTCCAGTGAAAGTTTTGAGAGTCTCAGGACAAAAAATGCTGATTGTGATGGAAAGTGACGTGAGTGTAATTTTAGTGCTCAAGAGACTGAAGAAAGAAGATTTCTGGCAAGGCCAGTCCAATATCTAGAGGGGGTGTGGGGGGGCTTCCACTCCCAGTGCCTTGTACCACTGTGGTGTAGAATCTCATGGGTCCTGGGATCCCACAGTCTACACAGCTCCCAGCTTGGTTCTGCCACTCAACAGCCGAATGCCACCAAGTTACTGTGGGTGTTCCTTGGCTTCTTCACTGCCGAATGTGGCAAATCCCTGCCTGGCAGGAGTCATACTTACATCCACAAGCATATGTGAAGCCCTAGCAGACATCTCCACACACAGTTGGGATGGAATTTCTATTCTTTCATTTCTTTCCCTGCCTTTTTACTTAAAACAAACAGACAAGCTTAAATTTTGTGTTTTCTGATCATATCCACCCCACCCCTCCCTCTAACTCCCTCTGGATTCCCCTTCAGCATGTTCTTCCCCAAACTTCATATCATCTCTCCTCCTCCTTTCTCACTAAATCTAACGTGCTGCCATAATTGCACAGATATGACACCACCCACTGAAGCAAGGGCCGTCTACAAACCGTATACAACCCTAAAGGAAAAATGACCCTCTCTCAGCAGCCATCAACTGCCAGTGGCCTCTCAGAGAGGGTGGGGCTTTATTAGCCCCGACTCCATCTATTCTGGAATTTTGACCAGGTAGCCATAGCTGATGTGAGTTCTGAGTGCAACATCCAATCATGCCGAGAAGACAGAATTTCCCAGCATCCTTCATTCACTGGCTCATACATTTTTCTACCTCGTCTTCTATAATGTTATCTGAATGTGTGTGTGTGTGTATTATAGATATCTTTTGTTGTTTTTTTTTGTTATAGATATCTGTTTTTTATTTTTTTTTAAGATTTATTTATTTATTATTTCTGAATACACTGTAGCTGTCTTCAGACACACCAGAAGAGGGCATCAGATCTCATTACAGATGGTTGTGAGCCACCATGTGGTTGCTGGGATTTGAACTCAGGACCTCTGGAAGTGCAGTCAGTGCTCTTAACCACTGAGCCATCTCTCCAGCCCTGTTTTTGATTTTTTTAAGATTTATTTATTTTATATATATGAGTACACTGTAGCTGTCTTCAGGCTCACAAGAAGAGGGCATTGGATCCCATTACAGATGATTGTGAGCCACCATGTGGTTGCTGGGAATTGAACTCAGGACCTCTAGAAGAGCAGCCACTGCTCTTAACCACTGAGCCATCTCACCAGCCCCATGATATAGATATCTTATTTAGGGTTAGGTTTAAACAGTCTCAGCACTTTGACCAGTAATGAGTTTCCACATTAACTACACCCACAGTGAAAACAACTTCTCTGATCAAGGTTGAGAACATCACTAATCTCTGGGTATAAACAGGTACTTAGAAGGCAGTGTGATGATATGTCCGTTTCTCAATAGAGCCTGTGATCTCCCAAGTCATGAGCTTTGACCAGTTTTTGTCAGGCACAAATTCACTCCAGTGAAACCAGTTTCAGATCCAAGTAGAAAGTGGTTGGTTACCCCCCTAATCTTGATGCCACTATTGCACTAGTAGGCAGATCTTGCCTGGCAGGCTGGCACTGCAGCTTTCTTGGTAAGGATATTGGTGTCTTTTTCTCCCCCAGCATCACCTTCCAGCACTATGAAAGCTATCCAGCAGGATGGGGCCTGCCTCTTGTCTTTGTAAGTAGATAAATCGTGTTTATGGAGGTCATACGTGGCTAGGACAGTTTCTGACTCTTAGGAGTATCTTAATCAATATTTGCTCAGGGAGGCAGATATAAAATATGCTCTTTCCTACTTCATCAAAAATTTTTAGCACAGACAGGCTAAATAACTTGGCTAAAGCACCCAGTAAGTAGGTGGTAAGCTGGGCTTTACTCATGACAGACAGGGGTGGTGTAACTACAGCAGAGTCAAACTCAACATGACAGATTTAAGCTACAGTATGGAGCTGGGCTCTGTGCCCTGATCTTTGTCCTGAAGTTGCAGTAATTAGCCAGAACATTTGTTTCAAGCAGGAAAAAAAGAACACCCCAGCAGCTGAGCGAGTGTGAATGCCTGACTTCTGCCTAGCTTCTCTGGATAAAATAGAAACTTTGCTTCTCTGATATATGTGTTTAGGCAGATTAAATTCATGTTTGATTACAAACCCCAGGATAAAGGGAAAATAAATATGTTCAGCAGATGAGAGATTTCCAAAGGGAGGAGGAGGAAAAGAGCCCTCAGTTAATCTTGTGGTAGCTACTGTCCACTGGAGAGTGTAGGGTAGGCTACCCCAATCTGCCTTAGTAGCCTGCCCTAAGACCCTCTGTGAGGGTTTCCGGGAGATCCAGAGACTATCTGCTTCAGGCATGAAACCCACAACCCTCCCATGCTGTCAAAATTCTATGGACTTTCTGGCCTCTTCCCTCTGGCCTGTGTCTCACACATCAGCCTGTGTGCTAGATCCTCTCCTCCCCTGGGGCTTTACTCCTTCTCAACCTACTGGGAAACAGAAATCAATTCAGAAGGCCCAGTTGAAATGTATAAATCCTCTCTAAGTCTTTCTGCAGGTGTTAGGCAGGAAAGGGCCATTTCCCTTGCCACCCCCAAACACTTGCTAACTTTCTTGCTCTGTTTATCAATCCACCTTTTAGTAAATTACAATTATTTATGCGTGTACCTGACTTCTCCTCAGAATCTTCACACATGTTGTTTGTCTTCTGGCTTCTGGACCCTGAGTACTACATAAAAGTACGTTTAAAAACAACAACAACAGAAACACAAAAACCAAAAACCAAACATGTTAGTGGATGGAAAGCCATTCAAGTGTCCAACACAGAAGCAAGGTGAATCAGGTGTAGGGTGGTTCTAAAGTGTAGTTTTACAGCATCATTAAAGAGATGGCATCCAGATCTCAAGGATCGAAAGAACTGTTTATCAGCATGTGACAGTGCACACACCTGTAACCTTACACAGACGCAAGGTGACTCAGGTGTGGCGTCGTCTTAAAGTTTGGCTTGAGTTCCTGGGGCTTAACTGAGGGAAACACCAAGGGTGGACATTAGCATCTCCTTTATAAACCACTGTGCCAGTCAAATGATTATCAGTGGTCATGTGTGCTGCCTACCAGGGTAGGGCGTCCAGCACATAGCAAGTGCTTTATACATGCTAGCTCCTGTCTTCCTTTCTATTCTCTCAGTGATGAACTTGTCACTGCTGTCCATCAGCAAGTTACACTGCAGAGGGGAGCCTCAGAAGAACGTGATAGAGGATTCAAAGCAGGTCAGCAACTGGTGGTGCTGCCCTAAGGGTTGCTGTACTGGGTTATTGTGGCAGTAACTCTGGAAGATCAGCGTGGACACAGAGATGGAGGAGCATGCTCCTGAAATGGGCACTTAGAAATTGTTTTTTCTTAAAAAAAAAAAAAAAAAGGCAGGGGGTGGTCCACAAGGTTACTAAAACCAAAAGGCAAAATGGTCACTTCTGACTTCATTCTGTGTGTGTCTCTTACTTTGGGGGTGCCTGCTTACTTCTGCACGTAAGCAGTGTCTGCACAACCCATCTCATCCCCCCCCTTCGAGGCTGACACACAGGGCTAACTTAGGGTACTAAAGCTGCAGGTCCTAAACCTGAAGTCCAAGGGGATAGCAGAACCTCTCAGGAAAGATTGGCTCCATTATCCGTGGTGGTGGTGGTGAGGATGCACTCTGGAGTGACTGTCTCCTGAACGCCAGATTGATCCAGTCAAATGTTGACGGTATTAAGGGCTTAGTTAGACCTTCTTACTGATCCAGAACTGAGACAACGTCAACCAGATCCACCGAACCTTGACCAGGATTGCTAATGGTGCTCATCTGTAGCCCTGTCTCGGCTCTTCCTCTGTCTAAACCTAAACCTCACGTTGGTACCCCAAGACAGACTCTGGGATCAGTGGACTTCTCTCTCTGTTCAGTGTGGCCACTTTAAAGAACTCTCCCCTCTGCTTTCACAGCCACTTGTCACTACAATCAGTATTCTGGGTACCAGTGGCCAAGCCTAGCTATCCAGGATTCCCAGAGCCCGGAATTTTGCCATAAAAACTCCGGTTACACTTCAAATTTGGTAGCTTGATTGGGGGAGGGGGGTTATGGTGCAAAGGGATGCGCCCCAGGGTCTCAGTCACACCGAACAAGCGCTCATCACCAAGCTACATCCTAACCCCGTGGCTTTGGCTTCTGGCTTGTTCACTCTCTATCAATAGTTATCATCAATCTGTACCCTTTTGGGGTGGAAAACACAGAGACATAGGGTTCTGTGGACATCCGCCATGACACCAGGGCAGAGGTCAGGAAGGTTGTAAAACGGGGTGAGATTTAGAAGGCCGCAGAGAAGGGGAAGGGCCCTCTTTAATCCTATTTGTCCTAGGGGAGTTTTCCAAAGCCAGACAAAGGAGCTCCTGTCTAACCCCCAGTCTCACCCGCAGACTGTCCCGGGCAGTCTTTATGTTCCTTTTCTAGCTGTGCGCACTTGGCTGCACAGATTTTTAAAAGGACAAAGGTTGCTTTAATGGTGTTAATGGGGGGTGATGAGCAAATCATAATCTTATAACCGAAATGGTTCACTCATTCGTGTGAGCTATTGAGAGCTAAATCTCTTTGGTAGGTGGAGAAGAAAAGGATTTGAAATTGCCTGCCACCCACCTCCTCCGCAGGAGTCGGCATGCATTAATGAGGGAAGGCTCTGCGCACTCTGAGCTCTCTGCAAAGAGGCTGCTTTGCGGATCGCAAACATTACAGTGACTTGCTAGGCAGGACTGGAGAAACCGTGGGGGTGGGAGGCTGGCTGTTGCCTGCGGTGTTTTTCTTCTGGGGCTCCCCGTTGCCTCTAAAGCAAAATGGATGCTGAGAAAGGACCCAAGTAACAGAGCGGTATTTCTGGATTCTTATTCTTGCAAGCCCCTGGTCAACATGTGGTGCCCTGCCGTGCCATGGTGTGTCTCACTGCCCACTTCTGAGCTCACCTGATGGCAAGCAATTGAAGAGCTTGCAAGGAAGTTAAAGCCTGTTGGAAAACTGAAGGAAGTGGACATCCTAACAATAACAGGGCTTTCAGAACGCTCAGTGGGCTAAGGCCCTTGCCAATAAGGCTCACATCTTGAGTTGTAGCCCCAGGACCCACAGGTGGAAGGGGAGAGTTGAGTCCCACAAGTTGTCCTTTGACCTCCACACACATCCCTTCCAAATAAATGAATAGTAAATGTAATAAAAATTATTACAGCAAAGGACATCCGTCATACAGATGTAATATGGTCTTTGCATAGTTAGCTTAAGATAAAGAACCGAGTTCAGCTGTCTCGAAAAACCAAACCAAAAAAAAAAAAAAAAAAAAAAACCCGCATTCAGACCCTCTGAGAAACTGAGGGGCAGAAAACAATCTTAATAGTAATAATAAGAGGGTGTGGGAAATGGCTTGGTCTCTAGAATTCCTACTGTATAGACAGTATGAGTTTGATCTCCGAAACTTCTGTAAAGAAGCTGAGTGTGGTGCTTCAGCGTACAATGCCCTCGCTGTGGAGACAGAGACAGGATCCCGTGACTCCCTGGCCAGCCAGTCTATCCTAGGTGGCAAATCCCAGGCCAGTGAGAGGCCTCATCTCAAAAAGTGGGGGTTGATGATCATCTGGGGAATGACAATGGAGATTGGCTTCTGATTTCCTCATGCAGGTGCACACATACAAACAACCACAACTTTGTACATGCACACACACACACACACACAGAGACTTGTAGGTTGAACCTTACACACACACACACACACCCCAGCCTCTTCTCCTGAGATCCTCCAGGCTGAATGGAGAGGAACCGGTCAGCCAGTAGAAGAGGAAGTGAGCACGTTTCTCCACTAAAGCAACACCTCCAAAACCCATCCAAACAAGCCACCGACTGGGAATCCAGTATTTCAATTCCAGAACCTATGGGGGATTTCTCATTCAAATCACCACAGAGTGTGACAGGAGCAAGTGTTACCAGAGGGAGGACTGGTACTGTACCCCCACCATGCAGAGGGTTTAAGAGAGGTACAATTGGACGACCATATGAAAGAAGAAATAAAGATCTCTGTGCAATAGAACAATCCCCAAGGAAGACAGGTGTCACATTGGACTATAGAACGGCAAGGGCAGTGGTGCGTGTGCTATGCTATGGGATACAGAAGAATGGACAGTTAAGTGATGTGCCAAGAGAGCTTGGACCTGAGCTGGAGACACGGCTCAGTGGTTGAGAACTGTGGCTATTCTTCTACAGGATCCCAGCACCTATATGGAAGTCCACAACTATCTGTAACACAGGCTATATACATGCATTGTATCTCCCCAGGAAAAGTTTTGTCTTTCAACACAACACACAACAACCTAGTTCATCAGTCATTAGGAATCTGCAGCCAGGATTGGGAAGGGCTCAAGTCCTCCTGTCTGTGAACTTCTCTTTTTCATGAGTTTCTAGTGCTTTGTCATCATACAGCTTAGCATACTGCAGTCTGGCCACACCATGTGTATGAATGTTTTGCATACACACACACACACACACACACACACACACACACACACACACAGAGCACGCATGCCTGGTATCCATGGAGGCCAGAAGAGAGAGTGTCAGATCCCTGGAACAGGAGTTGACTCAGCTATCTGAGAACACAGGGCTCAGTACCATGAAGGAACCAGAGCTTAAGGGCTAGTAGAACATGTCTACTCATCCCACAAAAGAGATCCACGATAGACCAAAGTACAGACACCACCAAAGTCCACAATGAGTTTTATTGGGGTTATTTTCAGGAATAGAGGTGAGAAGTTACTTAGAGGAGCAGAAATGACTCAAGACAGTTACATCACCAAAGCTTACCCCAGCATGGGTGACAGCTCACAAAAGCAGGGAACTGGAACACACTGCATAGCCCGCAGGCAGCTCAATAGATACGATAGTGTCCCTTCCAATTGACTCAGTTGGTCTGATTAGTCTAAATCTCTTCCAGGAAGTTCAGCTGGTTTCTGTTTGTCTGGTCTTAGAGTCTTCTTTGCAGCTTGGCTTTGTTTATCTGTGAGGTACTCTTAACCCTCTTAGCTTTTATTGCTTAATCTGGCAGGGAGGGTCCTAGTGAATCTGGTCAGTTTTAGGGAATTCTTGGAGCTGTTTTGAGTTGTTTACCTTCCTGTTTAGGAGCTTCCAGCAGGATGGAATTTTTCTACCTAGGAGGAAGCTGTTATACAACAATGTGTGTGTGTTTGGGTGGGTGTAATGCTTTAAAGGTGAGAGTAATAGAACTAAGGTTGAGAACAGCTGTTGGAGATCAATGGTGGCAGAACCCCAATATTTAAAGGAGTAGATACTTCCTAGGTAGAGAAACAGATAAGGGGGTGGAGAAGTAGCAGTGTGCTAGAACTCTGCATTATGAGAGCATGACACTGCAAAGGAAGCTGAGGCTGGTGGAGAAGATGATGGTAGAAGAACGAGGAGAGGGAATATGGGGAGGGATTGAGGGAGATCATCCTGAAAAGCACTGTGGTCATGTTGATAAATTTTTGGAACAGCAATGTTATAGACTATGTGTTTTGTTTTATTTTTATGTGTGAGTGTTTTGCCTGTGTGGATGCATGTGCACTATGTATGTACAGTGTTCATGGAGGTCAGAGAAAGGCATCTGTTCCCCTGGAATTAGTCAGGGATTGCTGTGAACTGCCACGTGGGTGCTGGGAACCAAATCTAGGTCCCCTTTAAGACCAGCAAATGCTCTTTACCAATAAGCCAACACTCCCCCACCCTGACCTGTTTTCTAATATTTTTTTTTAAACTTTTCTGAGGAGGAGGATTGGTAAAGATTTAAGAAAGGAACTTCTAACCTGTGAATGAATGGTTTGGGCCATAGCGTGCTTTGACCAGAGAGCACCCAGGTGCCTCATGACAGCATTTCATTCAACACGTGACTACATATCTGACATGGTCTTATAAGATCATAATGGAGCTGATAACTCCACCTGTCTGGTATTTTTACTGTTGCTTTTCTGTGTTTAGATATGTTTGGATACAACAGTACTTGGTATGACACCAAGCTGAGAAGGTGTTTAGCCAAGGTGCAATAGACAACATCATGTCACCCAGATATGTAGAAGCAGTACCATTTAGGTTTGGGAGCTCTGTGCTGTTTGCATGATAATCTGACGCAGTGACATATTCCTCAGCGTGTCTCTCCTTCATCAAATTACACGTGACTGTGGTAGTAGGGCAGCCTCGAGTAAACGGGGAGATGGAGACAGGAGGATCCCTCGGGTTCTCTGGCTAGACAACCTTGCTTTAAAAAATGGCAATCTCAGGCCAGAGAGAAAACATGTCTCAAAAACTGAAGTGGACATGTTCTGAGGAATGGCATACACATGTGTGAACCCATGCATAGACACATAAATGAGTAAATAAATCAAAACAATAAAACACACTAATTTCTAATTCTTTATAAGATTTTTAAAAAATAATTTATTTATCTTTATTTATATGAGTACACTGTAGCCGTCTTCAGACACACACCAGAAGAGTACATCGAATCCCATTACAGATGGTTGTAAGCCACCATGTGGTTGTTGGGAATTGAACTCAGGACCTCTGGAAGAGCAGTCAGTGCTCTTAAGCAATGAGCCCTCTCTCTAGCCCTTTATAAGATTTTTAAATGAATGTAAACATATATTTAAATGCCAGTCATACTCACTTATGCATTTATTTATTTATTTCGCAGTACAGGAATCAAACCCAAGGATTCACATGTTCTTCTGCTCACCTGTATCCCCAGCCTTGTGTTTTGACATTGTCTCAAAATGTTGCCCATGCCGGTCTCAAATTGCTGGGCTCAAGCAAGTCTCCTGTCAAGCCTAAGTAGCTGGGATTAAAGGTGTGTGCCCATGCTCAGTGAAGGCAGGCATGTTCAACAGTAGTTCTGATAAATGATGATACATTTATTGATATTATTATTGCGTATTTATTGATGTATGCATGTTTATGTGCAGTTGCATGTATGTGGAGGTCAGAGGACAACTTTCAGGAGTCAGTTCTCATCAGCCCTGGATTTTTTTTTCTTATTTGTATATAATGCCCAGAATTGTTACGGTATCGAGGCTAAGTGTGTATCCAAAAGAACCAGCTACCCTTCGATAGCTCAAGTCAAGTCCTAAGCTGATGCATTTCAATACACACCGAGGAAACTGATAAATTACATTAAAATAATAGCGATATAGGCATGTCCATTAGGTAGGATTGTTTTGACCTGTTAAATCGGGGAAGGAAGAAACAATAAAACCTGGTGAAGTGGGTGTATGCTGCGGGAAATCAGATATTTCCTCCTTAGCAGGTCTCTGCTAGAGAAGACAGAATGTTTAATAAAACGCTAATACATTTTTAAACAAAACACTTCTTTTTAAGTAGTCTTAATCATCACAGGTTCTTAAAAGGTATTAGCTGAACCGCAAACTACTAAATTCTGGATGATTTAAACTCATAAGGGTTTTAAGTGTGAACAGGGATAACACTGATGAGAATTTTGAGGTCCTAAAATTTTGCAGTGCCTTGAAAATATAAAATAATAAGATGCTAAAACCTGAGATTAGAAGGAATCCTTTTTGTGAAACTGAAACTAGTGGTTTTTTTTTTTAATGTCTTTAAAATTTTCTTAGGATCTCCTAGATAGCCTGTAGTTGTAGGTCAATTCATGCGTAACAGTCACAAAAATAATGTGGAAGTTAACATCAAAGTTCTAGGTTACTATATAGACACAGTTTTTACCAGTTTCTCCCTCCGT
>NW_021621022.1:2689932-2752832 GCF_004785775.1 Grammomys surdaster
TCTCTCTCTCTCTCTCTCTCTCTCTCTCTCTCTCTCTCTCTCTCTGTGTGTGTGTGTGTGTACATACATGTGTGGAGGCCAGAGGTTGACACTGGGTGTCTTCCTCAGCTGTTCTTGCCCCCAGTTTTTGATATATCTCTCACTCAACCTGGAGCTCACCAATTCATCAAAGCTGGTAGACCAGCAAGCTCCAGGGATCCACCTGTCTCTACCTGCCGAGCTCCAAGATTATAGGCCTATATAGCCAAACCCAAATTTCACGTGGGTTCTGGGGAAATCAAACTCAAGTCCTCACATTTGTGTGGTGAGCACTTTACTGATAGAGCCATCTCTCCAGCCCCAGTTTTCTTAAATCCATCAAAGTAGCCACAGAATATTTCATTAGATTCCTGTTTTACATTTTCACAGTTGAAGGTTGCCCACAGCAGTTCTTACCACCACTCTTGTTCTTACCCCAACCCTGACAGATGATCAGGAGTTCAAGGCCAGCTTCAGCTACATATTTAATTCTAGACCAGCTTGGGTTATATAAAATCTTGTCTTAAATAACTGAAATGAAGTAAATAAATAAGTTTTACAATGTTCTTATCAGTTGTACCCCCACCACAGGTATAAATGATAAATTGGTTTGTTCTCTAAGCTGTTTTGGGATTCTCGGCCTTCTCTCCAGAGCCCAACCTTTTTAGTACCTACCATACAATGGTCTAACTTCTCTCAGTCTCACCTCTGACTCCACAATAACTGATTAGCCTAAGAGAGGGAAGCAGGGTTGGGGGTGGGGTGCATAGTTCTCAGGAGTTTTAACCTCCTTCAAAAGAGACTGATTACCATTTCTCTGGGGCCACAAACTAAGGTGTGAAGCTTGGGGATGACATGGGACACACTTCCTCCATAAGGATGTGTCTTGTGAAACAAGGAGAGAGGACCATTGGAGAGCAGTCTCAGAAGTCCCCTGTACAATGCTCACTCCCAAGATTCTGTGATTCTGCAGTAGAGCTACCCTCTCCCCAGCAAGGGACTGCTTTCTCTTGATTTCCAAGACAAAGCACTGTGAATTTGGGGGTGAGAGAGCTTCCAGAAAAAGAGGGCCACTAAGTCCTCTCTCTCAGGGAAGTCCTCTCTGGAAGTAGCTACTTCAAAGTAATTCCATCTGCTCATCACAGAATCTTGGCAATCATTTAAATGTTGGCACACTGCAACCATTTTCTGGACTATCTGCCTTGCTATACTCCATGTCTCTTTCTCTTCTAGGAATTGGCCCACGCCACTGATCATTTAGCATGTGTGCATATGTATGTGTGTGTACACGTAAGTGTGTTTGTACAAGTGTGCTAGACTATAGAGGTCAGGGGTCAGCATTGGGTATCTTCAACTATTGCTCTCCACCTTCCATTGTGAGACAGATTCTTTCACTGAACCTTGGGCTGGCTGGTTTTGTGGTCAGACTGGCTGACCTGCAAGGCCCTGAGATCTACCTGTCTCCAGTCTGAGGTTACAGATACACGCTGCCTTGCTGTACCATGCCATGCTAAGGATCAAACTCGGTTCTCTATGTCTGCATGACAAATACTGAACTATTACCCCAACACCATCTAACACTTCTTGTATGTTTTCTATGTTCTAAAATGTGGCATCTATCAACTCACTAAATGTTCCCCCACAGTATACATTGTGTGCTAGTTTGTTTTTATCATTTGATGCTCGAAGAAAATGCAGCCAAGAGAGGCTAAGGAACTTGTCCAAATTCACACAGCTAGTGTGGGGGTAGATTCTGGTTGCTTGTCTCCAGGATTCTTGGTCTGTAACTACCCATGGAACAGGGGTGTCTAGAGGCAGGAGATAGTGCTTCCCAGGAATTTTTCTGATCCCCAAGACCCCCTCTTTTACCACCCCAGGAAGAGATAAGGTGGTTTCAAACTTGTTGCTGCTACCTCCCTACCTTGACTCAGGAGCTTAGAAATCTGTCCATCGCCATTACCTGGGGCTTGAAAGTATAACGAAAGCCTGGCTCAAGAGGGGGTTAACAGCCGGGCGGTGGTGGCGCACGCCTTTAATCCCAGCACTCGGGAGGCAGAGGCAGGCGGATTTCTGAGTTCGAGGCCAGCCTGGTCTACAGAGTGAGTTCCAGGACAGCCCGGGCTATACAGAGAAACCCTGTCTCGAAAAACCAAAAAAAAAAAAAAAAAAAAAAGAGGGGATTAACAACTCCATGGTACAAAATTCTGCAGAATCCTGTCAGAATTTCATGTGTTGTGGTTGGCATGTGAAATGTTCTCTATAGGCTCATGCGTTTGAGCACTTTGTCCCCAGCTAGTGGGTGCTTTGAGATAGATATTACAGAACCTTTGGCATATGGGCCTAGCTGGCAGACACAGGGCTATGAGGCAGGACTAGAGTGTGCTTCTATGTGTGAGTATGTGTACATGTGAATTCAGGTACCCACAGAGTTCAGAAGAGCTGGAGTTAGCTGTGACTGTGAACAGCCTGGTGAGGGTATTGGGAATTTGACTGGGCTCTCTGCAAGAGCAGTATACAAGTATACATGCTCTCAGCCAGAACTTCAGAGCTATCTCTCCAAGCACAGAATGATCATATTTAAAAATGATTTTCTATTTTAGAAGGGGATGGGGTCTGCAGAGATGGCTCATTGGTTAAGAGCACTGGCTGCTCTTCTAGAGGTCCTGAGTTCAGTTCCCAACCCTCACATGATAGCTTCCAACCAGCTCAGTTCCAGAGGTCTTCCTCTTACCTCTGCAAGCACCAAGCACACATGCATTGCATATATACATACATGCAGGCAAAAGACTCACACACATAAAATAAAAATATAACTTCATAGTAATTTGAATCACTACTTCCCCCCTACATGTTATGTCTCTTTTGAAGCAGCCGTTTCTTGACAACAGGACATCAGAAGAACCTATCTTTCTTTAGGCATGTGTCTTGAAACCTTAATCTACTAAGGACTATAGGGTTTGAGGCAATGATCATCCCTTAAACCCAGATGAAAAAAATTCTCACTTGGATGACAGGTACAGAGACTCAGGGTGTTGGAAAAACAGATGCCTCTTTATTACTCTGGAAGACAGGGTGATGGGATGTCGTACACGGTGGTGGTGGGCTTGGGATGTGATATCATAAGTACCAGAGGACCCAAACTTTACAGATGTGTCCTAGGTGGGCCCAAAGGAGTCTCAGATCCTAACACCAGAATAAGGCCCTATCTCTGTGTAGACAACTGGCTGACAACCAGACAGAAGCATTCCATTCTAGGTTGTTTTGGGCTGAATCATGTCTCCTCAGATTCCTGTGTTCTAGTCTTAATCCTCAGTATTTCTAATGACTCTAATTGGAGATGGCAACATTGAAGAGCTAACTAAGGTTAAGTGGGGTCATTAGGGTAGGTGGCCCTAATCCAACATGACTAGCATCCTTATAGGAGTACATAGACCGTGCAGAGAGAAGACAACAGGCCAGGTGTGGTGGTGCGTGGCTTGAATCCCAGCCTTTGGGAAGCAAAGGCAAATGGATTTCTCTGAGTTCTAGGCAAGCCAGAAATACATCAAAATATCAAACTAAACCACTCCCCCCAAAAAAACCCCAAACCAAAACCCAACCCAAAAGACAAAACAGGGGGAAGGACCATGTAAGCATAGAAGTACATCACTTTTAAAATTTAAAGTTATTTCATAACTTACTGCAGAGTTTATTTCAAATAACCTAATTCATTTCTCATTTATTCATTTTATTGTTATTAACATTTTGCCCCTCCCCCTTGAGATAGGGTCTCACTTTGTTGCTCTGGCTGGCCTGAAACTCTCTATGTACACCAGGCTGTTCTTGATCTATTTTGGCATTTTGATACAAGGTCAAGCCACGTAGCCCTGGCTGGCCTGGAACCATTTATTCTTTCATGGAAGCTCAACTATATTGGCTTTTGTCTTGCATACACAAGTTCATAGATGACGTTCATACACACGTTTATGGATATAGTCTATAGGAAACCACATACAAGCTCCACTACAGAACAGGGAGGAGGAATTAGAAACCAAATCTCCCATTTCACAACTGGTTCAGCTGGTAGGAAACAGAACAGACTGCAGATACATCGTGAGAGCCATAGAAAGGGCTTTTGGACTTCTGTGATTGTGTCAGCAGATGGCAAGTGTAATTCATTGTAGAAAGACTAATAATTAATTGTGGAGCAAGAAGGCCAGGCCAGTGATGTGTCTGGGCAGCAGATAATCCTCTAGCATACAGATCAAGTAGAGGATTTAGGGATTATTCCTGAAAAAGCATCAAAACTATCAATCTAATATCGGGTTGTAGAAACAAAGGCAAACAGTGCTGTCAAAGAGGGGCACAGAAAACTGGAGGTAGAGCTCGCTAAAATGAGAGTGTGCTCAGTCTAGCTGAGAGTGTTTTGTAATGCAAAAAGAAACAATTGGAAAATGTTCAAACCAAGAGTCAACTGTACTTGCTTCTAGGGCCATGCAGGGAGGGGGCAAGCTATCCTGTAAGACTTCTGGACATGGTGGGACTGGGTCTGCAAGGATGCTGGAAGGTTTTCCTGTTCACACATACTTACACATGTCTGCCTATACAGGTCAGATGTTTGTCCACCAGTGTTTGATGACATCTGTGATGACAAAAGTTTTGCTTGGTGCCTCCTTTCTGTTTCCTGTCTGATCTGAGATTCTCTAGAAGGCAGAGCTGGGTCTTATATCCGGCTACTGCACTTTATCTAGCAATGACTGCCCTGGTGATGCTGGTTGTGAATGATGAAATAAAGAAGCTTTGTGCTGTTTAGCAGAACATGTGATTGATGATGGCTATCCCTGATACTCAGTGCCATTATGTCTAATGTTAAAAAGACCTGCTGCGTGAGTCCTAACTGCTAGTTCTGTGTAGACTCAGCCTCACTGTGCCTATAAGTGAATGGGCTTTGTGATTTCCTTTTAAGTTTTATTTTCTTTAGTGTGTGTATGTGTGTGAGTACAGGGGAGATCAAGGATAACTGTCAGGAGTCTCTTCTCTGCAGCCACCTTGTTGGGATCTGGGGCTCAAACTCAGGGAATCCTACAGGTATTTGAGTGCCTCTACCCTCTGCACCATTTTGGCAGCCTTAAAGTTTATAGTTATTCTGTCTCTGTTATGAATGAGACTGCATTTTCTCTCTGCTCTCTCTACCAAGATGGACCCTTGTTTAGCTTTTTTTTTTCTTAACATGGTCCTCATGTAGCCTAGACTGACCTTAAACTCCTTATGTATTCAAGAACAATTTTGAACTGCTGACCCTCCTGCTTTCATCTCCCAAGTGATTGATTTACAGGTTCCCATGACTACTCTAGGCGTCTGCAGCGCTGGAGATTGAATCCACAGTTTCATGCATGCTAGGCAGGCACTCTATCAATGGAGCTACATTTCCAATCTTCTTGTTTAGTATATAGGCAAGAGTTTTCTCAGCTGGGTTTTCTTTGTCTTGATTTTCATCCTGGTTTATTTTGTTCTCTGCCTTTTTCTCACTGTACTTATGCTGAAAAAAATAAATAAAAGAAGAGAGAGAGAAAGAGAGGGGGGGCAAGGGCATGGGATCTGCTGTGTTTCAGTGTTTGGATAGAACTGGCAATCTCCTTCAAATGATATCTTTCTCTTGTACATAACAGTCCTAGAGTAGAAAAACACTTAATAAGAGCTTACAAACAGGGGCTGGAGAGATGGCTCAGGGGTTAAGAGCACTGACTACTCTTCCAGAGGTCCTGAGTTCAATTCCCAGCAACCACATGGTGGCTCACAACCATCTGTAATGGGATCCGATGCCTTCTTCTGGTGTGTCTGAAGACAGCAACAGTGTATTCATATAAATAAAATAAATAAATCTTAAAAAAAGAACTTAAGAAGAAATGGCTCAGAAGTTTATAAACATACACCATGCTTGCAGGTAATCCAAGCTCAGTTCCCAGTACCCACAATGCGCAGCTCAGAGCTGCCTGTAACTCCAGGTCCAGAGGATCAGATGTCTCCATCTGGCCTCCATGGGTATCCCAGGAATAACATATACCCCCACACAAACATATACAAAGAAGTTTTAAAAAAACAAATACTTTAGGCTGAACCTAAAAGTCATATATTGACTTCTGTACCATTACTATATGAAAGTTTCTTTATAATATTTACATGTAGAAATTATATTGAGTAATACAGTAAACATCTGTGAACCTACCTCTCCAGAACTAGGGCATTGAACATACTGTTAAAATGCCTTCCTATTAGTCAGCATTCCCTTGAGGCTTGTAAATCCTGCTCTAAGAGCATCAACGTGAGCTTCCATTGAGACCCTGAGATGCCGTGGATATACAAGGTGATGCGTCCATATGACTATTCGATAATCCTCCGTGTGCCTCTTGGCACCTGCCACCTGCCTCTTCTGCTTCCCAGATGCCACTGCTGTTGCACTGACCCCACACAAAGCACACCTCAACAAGACAATGGCCCCTTGTTTTTTCTAGCTCAGTTCCCACTCAAAGTTTTGCCAGCAGCTGGAGGAGTCAGACCACTGGAACAACAAAAGAGGCAAGGGAGTATTTGAGCCAACTAGAAACATAGTGCAAATAAATGTAGCTGTTGTACAGCTCCACAGACCCAGTGAAAGGTGAGAAGGTGCCTGGGACCTGCCCTTTATGTTGATCCTTTACACATGCTAAACACAAGCTGATGAGTCTTACCCCAAATACCTGGGACCGTAGTGTTTGGATGTAGAGTTTAGGTGGCTTTGCTTTAATATTTTCACAAACTTTACTGGTGAAACAGCCCTCATCTGAAAGTGTAAAATCTGAATAAACTGAGTGTGATGGTACACATCTTCAATTCCAGCACTCAGGAAATTGAGGTGGGACAATCAGGAGTTCAAGGTTATCCTCAGGTACATAAGTTTTAGACCTTGTCAAGGAAAACAAAACAAAACAAAAACAAAAACAAAGAAAACAAAACCAAAACCAAAGGATAAAGGATCAAGCACCCAAATCAGAATGCTCCAAAATACAAAAGTTTTTGTATAAGACACAAAACATTTCTGACTTGGAAGCATTTTAAAGGATTTGTATTTTTAAGTGTGTGTGTATGTGTGTGTGTGTGCACATGAGCACATGCACTCACACACAGGAATATGGGAGTGTAATTGCCTGTAGAGGCCAAAGGTGTTATATTTTGGAGCTGGAGTTATAGAGGGAGCTACAGACAGTTGAGTCTTCTGAGTGTGGGTCTGGGAATTGAACTCTGGTCTTCTGGAATAAGCAGCAAGTGCTCTTAACTGCCAAATCATTTCTAGAGCCCCTGATGTGAAAGTGTTTACAGTTGCTTTGTAACAGCTTACTGCAAATCAAGTAGCCGAGTATAATGCACCTATTTTCCTACTGTCTGGGAGGCAGTTCAGGCAGAGTGTGGCTGGGACCACTGCTTAATGACCCTTACGACCAGGATGAAAGTGCCAGGCTTTTGCAGACTCTGTTGGGGAAGACTTCATTGCCAGGGCAGAATCTATTTCTTTGTGACTGTGTTATTGCAGGTCCTAGGCTTTTGCTTGCTGTTGGCTGAGGCTACTCCCCAGTCTTAGGGCCTTCTCCCACATGGCCATTTGCTACCTTGAGCACTCAAGAAAGCCTTCAGTTACATCAGACTTATGCAATATAAAGCACAGATTTATAACCCACCATCTTTGCCATGGTCTACTGCCTAGAATCAAGGCACAGGTTCCGGCTACCCTCAAGGGGAAGGTATAAACACCAGCAGAGGAGTCATTAGGGGTGGACTTGGTAGTGATCTTCCTACCTGTACCAAAGTATACAAGGCCTTGGTAAAGAAAGAACAAAACAAAACAAATTGGTTGGCAGACATATTTTGTTGACATTTCTTTCTAAAGATCATGTGTGACTACATTAGCAGAAACTTGGCATTCTGCTGGCATTTTAGAACCAAATGATGCATCGTACAGTGCTGACTGTTCAGAAGGAGTGACTTATTGTATTACCTAACTTTCAAACCCTTTACTACGCTTCTGTAAAGCGGTAAGGTTTAGAAAATCATGAGATAGAACTGATGGAGCTATAGGAAAGCAGAAACTGTTCTAAAGTTTTAAGCTTTAGTGTGTGTGTGTGTGTGTGTCTGTGTGTCTGTGTGTGTGTGTATGTGCACGCACACACTCGTGCATGCACACATTCATGAATGTGTACAGAGAAGTGAGAGGTCAACCTGAGTATCTCTTCCTCCAGAGCCAGCCATTCATTTGTTTCATGAGGCATGGCCTGGCGCTCATGGATTAGATGAGGCTAGCTGGCCAAGGCATTCCAGGGGCTCACCTGTCTCTGCCTTCTCAGCACTGGGATTACAAGTGTGCACCACCATGGCTGGCTTTTTAATGTGTATTCTGGGGAGCGAACACAGGTCTTCATGCGTGTATGGCAAACACTTCTGTAGCTCCCCAACACCTATTCTGCTAATTTTAAAAATGACAATTGATTCTGTTTGAGTTAGGAAAAATTCATCTGTGTAGGGTTTTTACTAAAATCAAATGTGTTTCCCCATTTCTACTGAATAAATACCTACCCCCAAATTCTTGTTTACAGTGATACCAGCTAATTAGTCAGTCCAAGGCCCTTACTGTCAGTCTGTGCTCTGATTTCCACACTTTCATCAAAAAAATTTGTCTAAAACATCAAAGTTCAGCTAGAGAGAGATGGTGATGGGGTGTCAGTGGTTAACAACACTTGTTGCTCTTTCAGAGAACCCCAGGTTCAGTTCCCAGCACTCAGATGGCTGATCACAACTGTCTATAACTCTGGTTCTAAAAGGGGATCTATGCTGTCCTCTTCTGGCTTCCACAGGTACTAGGCACATATGTGGTACACACGTATACATGCAGGCAAAAAGTCACACAGGTTAAAGAAGAAAAAAAAACACACCCTCAAAGTTTAATTTGTCACTTTTCTGATAAAAGTCTATAGGATCAACTCTAAGTCTCACACTGGTATCTGTGAATCTTGCTGAACTTAGCACATATGCTCACTAACCATCTTTGTTTTCTTCGTTGTGTCCAATGCAGTGAACAATCTGCGGAGTTTCATAGCCAATTGCTCTTTCCTGTTCCCGCCTCTGCACACATTATGCCCTCTACTTGGTATATGCCTTCATGGTGTTTCTAGAGACTTTGGTTATAGTCTCTCAGGACATTGCCTTGCTTGACTCACCCCTGGCGTGATTTATCTCAGGCCTAAACCACACAATAAGTGTTCTATAAATATTGCTGGGGCACACCCCTGAGAATCCACTTATTCAAAGAATCGGAAGAACTGGTTCCTACACTTGATCTTGGCCCAAAGGGCAAGAAGCAACTGAGATGATGGCTTCCTTAGGGCTGTGATTTGAGGGGAAAAAAATCATTACACAACACTGTGCAACAATGTACACAAGTAAATTAATATATAGAAGAAGAAGGCATCATGCGGGACTAAAACAGCTCAAGACATTTTTTGCTGAAGGAATTTAAAAGTATTAAGTATATTTAAATATTAATTTAAAATACATATTGAAAAATGAGAAGGAATTTGAGCCTCTGTTAGGATGATCTCTCTATAATAGATTTTCACTAAAAATCATTGATTCTTGTATGTGTAGACAGTCTGTGTGTATGCACGTGTATGAGCACATGTGTATATACGGGTGCTCATGAACATGTGCAAGCCCAAGGTTGATGTTGGGTAGCTTCCTTAATTGTTTCCCACTTTTTATGTGAGACATATGAGACAGGGTCTCTTACTTGAATCCAGAGCTCACCAATACAGGCTAGTCAGCTTCCCAGGGATCTGGTTTCTGCCTGAGTAGTATGGAATTACAATGTGACTACATAGGTTTCTCTAGTGGCAATCACTTTATCCACTGAGCTGGTTCCCTAGCTCTCCTTCATTAAAAGTACTGTTTTGCTACAGATGTGTGGGCTCAGGGAGGGCTCCCCTTCTCTGAGGAGAAGACAGAGAAGGGGAGAGGGCAATGGAGAGAGGGATTTGTAAGGGTGGGGCTGGGAAGAGAGGAGGGAGGGAGATGATCGGGACATACAGTGAATTTAACTAACTAACTAACTAACTAACTAACTAACCAACTAAATAAATAAAATTTAAAAGTACTGGTTTGAATGAAAATGCTAGGCAAAGTGGAGAAAGAGTACTTTGCAAACGAATACAAAGCAAGATCAAAAGTTCTAGCACAGGAAAACATAGGGTACATGTTCACAAGTTCCCTGCCTAGGGTGTGCACTGGCTAACGGTGGAAATTAATTCTGTGTAGGATGGAATGAGGCTATGCATGGTATTAAAGCTGTGAATGCCATTTGCATTTAGTGAGGCAGGCAACAGTGATTCAGTGCGTCTTATCTAGCAACGGTAAATGGGTGGGTGGGGGGAACAAATTATAAACGGGAGAGACTAGGTAAAAGGCCTCAACTTGGATGAAAGTGTTCCGTGCGTTTTTATATATTTCCTTATGATTTAGAAATCATCCAACAAGCCTACAGGAGAGTTTCTTAGCACATACCTTGTAGGAAACGGGGCGTTCCACAGAAGGTAATGTTTTTATCATTCAGAAACTCAACCTGAGTTACTCTACCTCCTCTAACTAGCAAACTACATTCATCTAGACAATGTTGCCATTGGAATCTAAACCTGTCTCTTTTGTTAGTGTCCATTGTGACACATTTTATGTAATAGTTTGATGGGACTAAAAGATGCCAAGAGAGTTAGAGAAATGCTATTTCTGGTTGTTTGGTGAAGGTGTTTTTGGAAGAAATTAACATTTGAATTGGTGGATTACACAAAATCTGTCTTCACCAAGGCAAAATCCCGCCCTCAGGTGTGGGCAGGAGTGAGAAAGGAGAAAATTTAGAGGCTGGTGTGAAGCAATCCTGGCTTTGAAGATGGAAAAGGCCAAGGCATGTGGACATAATCAAGAACCCAGAAAAGGCATGGAAACACACCCTCCCTGACAGTCTGCAGGAAGAACACAGCCCTGCCTGAACAGAGGTTTAGTTCAGTGAGATGCTTTTTCCAGTTTGATCTCTGGATGGGGTAAGACAATGTGCTTTTGTTGATTTAAGCGATTTAGTTTGTAGCAGCATGTGGAGCAGACTGAGGAAATAAACATAGGGAAGTAATCAGAAAGACAAGATCAATGTCTCCTGAACACCTACTGTGCATCATAACCCTCCCGAGCTGGTGGAGGGATCAGTCTGTGAGCCATTTTACATACAAGGAAAACAGAACTGAGAGCTGAAGTAACATATCCAGAGCTGTATGGTTGGGCTGAAATAGGAAAGGAAAGGACTGAGATCTGTTGGAAAAATGGCAAATTCCTCTCTCCAATCTCATAAAGTCAATCTGGGACATATGTAGCACTCTGATGCTCAGAAAATGCCTTTTTGCGGGGTAAGGGGGGGCAACATTTGGGATGTAAATAAATAAAATAATTAATTAATAGAAAAGAGAAATGCTTTTCTGATTTGTTAGTGCTCACCTCTCATTTTCTTTCAGCTGAGAATAATGAATTGATTTCATAAAAGCTGTGTCTATGTGATGAAGTTGTAATAATCTTTGGAAAGTGAACTCACGAAACTCATTATTCTTGGTTAGATAATATAGATTAAAAAAATATAAGTAAAGCCCAGAAAGGTTTCTATCAATTCACCAATGTCAGACTTAGGAGTTCTTAGAGATAATGCCTTTACAGAATCCTCAACGGTGTCACTACAGCAATGGCCTCTTAGGACTGTCCCTGCTGTCCTACCCTCCTCTGTGACCCAGCAGGCCCAGTATCTTCCAATTTTATTATCTGTATTCCCCAGCTCCCATATATACAAATTTGCCACACCTATAACAGGACTCTAGGAAATTAATTGCTTTAATTACTTTTTGGGCACTTTCTCCAAATTGCTTTATATAGAAAAAAAAAAAAACCAATCAGGAACAGGTAATAAATGCACTTCTACATTCTTACAGAAAAAAAGAAGCATGTTTTATTGTATTGAACTTTGTTTTTTTTTTTGTATAACACATCATACAACTCATTCTACATAACTTTTAAAAAAGACTGACATTTTCACCATCACCATATCATATTCCTCATACAGATACAGCATAATGTATCTAGTAGTTCCCCTTGAATTGACATTTGGGTCTTTTTACACCCTCCATATTTCCCTGCTATTTGAAACATGCTACATGAAGAACTGAGTTATATGAATACACATATACTGTGTTAAAAGGTTTCCTTATGTGCATGGGTGTTATGTCTATATGCATATCTATGACATATTGCTGCAACAGAAGTATAAATAATATAGCTCTAACCAACCATTTCATGAGACGTTAACTCATATTTGACAATGTTAATGTGTCCAAGAATCTGAAAGTAGATAGGTTATGTGTGCATTTTTCGTTGTAGTTTGGTGGTGTTTTTTTTTTGTTGTTGTTGTTTTTTAATTAAAAGAAAGAAAATGCAGTTGGGTATGTAGAGAGGTGAGAAGGGTCAGGGAGGACTTGGGGGAAGGGAAAGAATATGATCAAAATATAGCATTTGAAAAAACTTTAAAATGAAGTGTGATGGGGGATGACTGGGATGAGGGCAGGGAGGGGATGCTGTGGTCAGGGCGCAGTGTATGGGAAGAGAACAAATTATAAATAACTAAAGAAACAAATAATGTAAAGAATATTTTATGTGCATGGATGTTTTGTCAGCATGTATATCTGTGTAAAACACACACACACATATACATATATATGTATATACATACATATATATATATATATATATATATATATATATATATATATATATATACACCTCGTGTCCCTTAGAGGCCACCAGGCTCCCTGGAATTGAGGTTAGATGTAAGCTCCCATGTGGTACTGGGAATTGAACCCAGGTCATGTGGAAGAGCATCCAGTGCTTTTAACTGCTGAGTCATATCGTTAGCCCTAGTTGTACTTTCTGACGTGTGCATATTCATCTATAAGATTAAACCTCCAGAAGGAAGGTTATTGTTTCAGAGAGTAATTCCTATCAGGTAGGGTCTAATTCTCCTCTGTAGAGATTGTAGCATTTTATACCATCATTATTAATGATATTTGAATACTATTTATGTGTGTGTGTGTGTGTGTGTACATGTCTGTATGAGTGTATGTCACATGTGTTCAGGTACCTACAGAAGCCAGAAGAAGGTACCAGATCTCCTGGAACAGGAGTTACAGGTGGTTGTGAACTACCTGGTATGAGTGCTGGGAACCGAACTTAGGTCTTCTGCAAGAGCAAGTGCTCTTAACCATGTAGTCATCTCTTCAGCTCAACACTTCAATTCTTAACATCAAATATCAAAATAAAAGGTTCTATGAATTTGTCTTGCAGTTCTGAAGGAGGTTCTATTTCTACAGAAGTCAGTAAAATAGAAGGATAGGGATGATGCACACTTACTGTTAAGAAGCTTACATAGGCTAAAGCCCATCCATGATGTTGTGCTGAGGCCCATCTCCATACTGGGATTTATGTGTTGTGTCCTAGATGTGTGTCATCACTGCAATGTAACAGGGTCCTTCCTATAACTAGTGATGTGATATGCTGTCCTTTGGGGTTGGCACTGGTGGGTTGGAGCAGTGATAGGGTAGATGGTATAGGGTGTGACTCAGGAGAAGTCACTGTGCAGAACTGATTATGACAGAGAAGCAACTCCTGAGCCTTTTGGTACCACTGTAAGATTTTGAACAATAGTTAGGAGAGTGTTTAATACACAATAGGCTTCAACACTAAGTTTTTTCTTTGCTTTTCTGAAAACAGCCAAGAATTAAGAAGGAAAATCACAAGGGCTTCCAAAGAGGATTTATGTCACAACGTCTATATAGTAAAACCACCTTACAATACCCCAAAAGCTCTTAGAATATATTTAGAATTAATTTACATGTAATTGGAACATGTTTTGTTGTTTAGCTTTCAGTCTACATAGTAGTAGAAGCATAGGATCAAACTGTTAACTGACTGAATTATAGAAAGTAACGGTTAAAACAAGAGATTAGGGAAAAGGTACACTAGTACCTATAATAAAGGTACTTAGTAAGTCTAGGCAGCCTGTTAGCACAAGCCCATCTTAAAGCCAAGCTGTCAAGAAAGGGTTAACTAGATAGGGAAGATGGACAAAGTGAAAGTGGGTGTTAAAGCACGTGCTTAGCCTGTATGAGGTCTTGAGTTCAATCCTTAGTACCAAAATAGCAAATTAAAGACCTCAACTTAAAAGGTTAACTGTAGCCCTATATATTGAAAGCAGGCCAATGAATAACATTTTTTTTCTTTTCTCTTTACAATTTACATAAAGGGTTGAATTGTCTCTGTAACACTCCAGTGATTTTATAAAGATTTACATAATGAAATATAAACTCTAATTTTTGTTAACACGATTTTAAATCTTAGTCACCAAGAAAAGTAGTCATTAACTCTTTCTTCTATTCAATGCCCATGTGCTCAGTACTGATAAGTGCTAAACATACACAGAATATTTAACTGACCTAAAATTCTAGGTTAAAAAAATGCACCTTCCACCAAACAGTCCAAACTCATATTAATCTTTTAGTAAGCCTCTGTGATAGGTTTATTATCACTGTAACTGATTTTAATTTTAGAGTCTTCTGGATTGGAGAATATATGCCCCCCCTTCTAAAAAAGACAAAAAGATAAAACTGTTGAACCAGCAATTACAAAATTGAAACCACTTGAAAAGACTGAATCATGTATGCACTTGAAACTTCAATTTGACACTTTTTGACTCATTGTCTCTTTTGTCAGTCTTCGCAAGCATAAATTACTTAGCTAATTTCACTAGTAGATTCTGTTCTTTCAGAGCACAGAGAAATAAGAATCATAAATACATCCTTACTCCCTGCTTTTGTATCTCATTTCATAGTCCCAGATTTAAATAAAGGAAATATATTTAAAAGTACAAATTAATTGCATTTATCTCCTGGAATTATTTCAAAATGCTTTCTTTTATTAATGCCAATAAATCTATTTAATGGAGTTTAACTAGATATATGTTGGGGTACAAATGTAACAGTAACAGTAAGGGCAACACTAACACAGGCAGTTAGTTACCATTTGTTTACTGCCTATGTGGTATCATGTTGAAAGCTTTGAATAGATTATTACTGAACACGTTTTCAAAGAAGGCATATATTCTATGATATAAAGCTATCAACTGAAGTTTAAAGAGATTATCTGGTTTACATTATTCACATTACCACTTTAATGAAACTAGAATTCAGGTCTGAGCAACTGTATTCAACCCAGTGTTTAAGGTGTTATTTCATTGGTTGTTCCTTTTTTCTTCTTAAAAAGATTTATTTATTCTTATGTGTATGGGTCTGCATTTATGTGCACTTATGTCTGCATGAAGATGCCAGGTCCCCTGAGACTAGGTTAGAGACAGTTGTGAGTTGCCATGTGTGTGTTGAGAAGGGAACCCAGGTCTTCTGGAAGAGCAGTCAGTTCTCTTAACCAATGAACCATTTCTTCAGCCACCAAGGTGTTATTTCAACTCCAGCAAAGAAAGTCTTTCACCTATATGCACAAATAATATTTTACCTGTTAGTGCTGTTTTATTACCATAGAAAGTAAAAGGATTAAACTATAGTAAGAAGTAAAAGATGCAGTTATATAATTTCTTTCAAAAAGTAGATTATAGAATCACTTTCTATAATGTGTGGGTAAAATTCTTTAGTTTTTCAGATTTTATACGTTTTATTGTGGCATGATATACTCATGAAAACTTGTGTTCTGCAATAGGATATTCTCTTCTTTCCAAGTCACTCTAAAAACTTAAGTAGATCTATAGGGTTAAATGTCATAAGTTGTCAAAGTAGCTCTTTTCTTCAGGACCTCAATGCTATAAACATATTATCTATTTGTCTTAGCATTCCAAAAACAAAACAAGATGAAAAACAAAAGAACCCATTATTGCCATTATTAGATTTGTTGAACAATAATTGGGTTAAAAAAATCTACAGAGTTTGATGAGAAAATCCCAGTGTTTTCTTTTTCATCCTTTCTCTTCAAAATATTCATTTCAACTCATCACTAACAACCAAGTACTTTGCTGTATTCCACTGAAAGAGCATTGTAATTCAAATCCATTCAGTGCTGCCTCATTTATACAATTTGTTAGTGAAACTCAAATCCTCTGCACCTATTTTAATGATATAGCACATTAATAACATTTTCACTCATTTAAAGCCATGTTTACTAACAGAGCCTTAACACCCCCCCAAAAAAAAAAAACTGGGAAAGACAAGTTTCACACATTCAAATTCCCTGAACAAGTAATTGATACATACAGCTTAAAGCTTTTTTTCAAATGAAGGTCTCTATCACGCTTTAAAAAATGTAGGTAGAAATATGTTTGTGCAGAAAACACTCAAGGTCACAAGATGTCCATTCAGTTCTTGCTACAACAGGAAAGAGGTGACCAGGTTGATTTCTAGCTAAATTTTGCCTAGAATTTTCTTAAGGGAAAGTTGGAAACTTTATTACAAAAGATGAGAAAGTTATCAAGTGACAGGAAAATCAGGGGGTCAGTAAAGATGAAGGTGCCTAAACAGAAGTGAGAATCAGTAAGTTTGTGGACTCTATACTGATTTATGTAATTTTTTTTTAAAGAGGCCCTCAAAATAAGAAAATAACACGGATTAAGGGGGGGGGGGAACCCAGCCAGAGGTGAGACACAGCCATTTTCATGGGGGGGAGGGAGGTGTCTAACTACACAATGAGGTCATCCTATCTCCCGGAAGTGACAAGTAATCACCTGCTTTTCACTAGCTCCTCCCCTTCCCTCAGAGGTCCCGCCCCTCTGCCCGCAGCCGGGAGGGTGTTAGGGGGCGTTTCTCCCAGAGCAAAGCTGAGAGCTGCAACGCAGAGGAAGGGGACCCCAAAACGCCAGGCACTGCCTCCTCCAGGGAACACTTTGGACCGTCTCACTCAGCCCAGCGGGATTCTGAAACGCCGAGGGGTCAACCTGATGGGTTTCAGGGTCAACGGAAGAGGGGAAGGGGAGCCCTGGCGGGGAGAACCCCCCGGCCCCCCGCCCAGCAGCTGAGGCACAGGAGGGCGGCCATCTTGGCCGGTAGGGTAGGGCCAGGAGGCTGCGGGCGCCGTGCGATTGGGGGGCTCGCCCGGAAGTGACGCCGCCCGCCCGGAAGCGGAGGGGGTTCCCTGGCCCACTCCCCCCGTTCGTCTGCTCCCCGCTTCCTCCCCGCCCCCCTTCCTCTCCATTCGTTCCCCCCCTCCCCGGTCCCTGCCTTCTCCCCCCACCCATCCCTCCCCCCCAACCTCCGGAGCTGGGAAGAGAGTCAAGATGGCGGCGAAATCCGATGGCGGTGGCGTGGGGGTGGGCTTCGCCCAGCTGCACAACCTGGACGAGGCGGTGGGCAGCGGCGAGGAGGACGGGGAGCCCGGGGGAGGCGGCTGCGGCGGCGGCGACGGCAGCGAGCCCGGCGAGAGCAGCTCGCTGCACATCTGCCACTGCTGCAACACCTCCTCGTGCTACTGGGGCTGCCGCTCCGCCTGCCTGCGCTCGCTGCTGGGCAAGAAGCCGCGCCGCAGCGCCGCCGCCGCCGACGGGGGGGACCAGCCGCTGCAGCCGCCCGGGGCCGCCGGCCGCCACCCCCCGACGCCCTCGGCCGGCCGACCGCAGCCCGCGTCGCCGCAGGTGGAGCGACCGTGGCTTGACTGCCTGTGGATCGTGCTAGCGCTGCTGGTGTTCTTCGGGGACGTGGGTACCGACCTGTGGCTGGCCCTCGACTACTACCGCAAGGGGGACTACGGCTGCTTCGGACTGACCCTGTTCTTCGTGCTGGTGCCGTCGCTGCTGGTGCAGAGCCTGAGCTTCCGCTGGTTCGTGCAGGACTACACGGGCGGCGGGCTGGGCGCCGTGGAGGGGCTCAGCAGCCGGGGACCCCCAATGATGGGGGCCGGCTACGGCCACGGCGCGGCCCGCGGCGGCCCGGGTGCGGGGGGCTCGGCCACCCCGGGGGCGCAGCGTCTGTGCCGCCTCTCCGTGTGGATCTGGCAGTCGGTCATCCACCTGCTGCAGATGGGGCAGGTGTGGAGGTAAGAGCACTGCGGGGTAGGGGGCAGGGGGCAGGGGCTGCGGCCGCGCGCCGGCCCCTTGAACGCTCTGGGCTAGGCTGAGCAGGGTAGCCGCGCGCTGTCTTAGCATCTCGCGACGGTCAATAGGTTGCCTGGCCACGCCTTTTGCCCGGGGGAGGCCCTAGGTCCCGCTGTTTGTCCATCTACGTCCCTGGGTTGCACTTGGAGGAGACCCTGTCTCTACCCTCCCGCCTCTCCTCTGCAGACCTCCATCCTGGTTGCCCCTTTTCCCGCTGTGTCCCAAGGTAACTGGCGCTCCTTTGCATCCTGGAGGAGAACTGGCCTCCTTCAGCCGGTTGCCCCCTACCCCCATTCCCCCCGAGGGACATTTCCTTTCTTTCCCCCCCTTTCCACCCCCCCTCCCGTTTTCTCTCTGCAGTGGCCGGTGTGGGGCCCTGTGGAAAAAAACCTTAGCTGCCTCTTCTTAAAGCACTCCTTCCTTTCACGCCCCTCCTCCTCCTGCAACCCCAGCCCCTGCAAACACCGCTGTTTCACACCGGTGCCCTCCTTGAAGGAAAAAAAAATGAATAGATGTGCCCTTTTTGCAGTGACAGGGAAAAAATGAGATGGTATCTAATGGCAGCAAGCGTTTGATGTTAACTCTCACCTCTGGAAAATCACTGAGCCACTTGGGCACCTATTCTGTTTTTAATGGCCAGGCCTATATGATTTCTGTTTACATCCAAGGTGCAAGCCTGTGGCCTCAAGGCCCTTTTCCCTCCTCTGTAAAGTCCTAGTGTGTCAGGTTGGTCTCTCAAAACCACTTGCCAAGGAACCTTAATTGTCTACCTCACTGTCTAACCACATAGAGTATCTTACTGACTGGCTACCCTACCTTCTGCCTCATTAACTGTCTACCTCACTGACCCCCTCACTGCCTGATTGCTTCACTTTTTTCATCACGGCCTCTGACTACATTAACTCTTTACCTCACTGATTACCTTCCTTGTCTACCTTACTGCCTCACTGTCTACCCCACTGCCTGGCTCCCTCACTGATTGCCTGTTTACATCAGATTCATTGACTTCCTATACAGTCTGCCTCACTGACTATCTTACTGATTTCCCCTCATTGACAGGCTACCTCACCAACTGGCTACTCCACTGCCTCCCCTCATTGTCTGCTCCACTGACTGGGTACCTCACTGGCTACTTCACGATTTACCTTTCCCACTACCTGGCTACCTCACTAGCTCATCACCTGGATTTCTTCTCTGTCTGACTACACTGACTGGTTGCTTCCCTGGTTCCATCATTAGCTCACTACCTTCTCTGTTTATCTCCCTGTCTACCTCATCGTTCACCTCACCGATTACCTTCAGGGCTTACCTAACTGCCTGACTGCTGCTGTTTACGTCACTCTCACACTGTCTGCTGACTGTCTCAGAGTCTACCACTTATTATCTATCTCTGTCTACTTATGGACTACCTCACTATGACTGCTTCACTAAACCGATTACCTTCACTGTCTGCTCACTGTCTCGCTCTCTGCCTCACTGATTACTGTTGCTGTTTTCACCGACTGTCTCTCTGTTTACCTCAGTGCTTCCTACCTCACTGTCTACTTGAATGTCTGCTGGTTGTCTCCCTGTCTCCTGACTGCCTGACTGACTGCTTTAACTGTCACTGGTTACCCCAAGAAACCATGGAAACCTTAGTCACTCTGTGTCCTCTGACTTAAACCTGCTTTAGCGTGTTCTGGATCCTGTGACTTTGCCAGTGACAGCATTTGTAAGGGAAACAATTTTTAAGTAGAGCCTATACAGGGATGAATCCTTTCAGTACATTTCCTCTGAGGAGATTGCCCTAGACTGTCTTCTATGCCAAGTAGATTTTAGGCCTCAGTATCTCAGCTAATAAAGCTGTGTTCCAGTTAGATGTAAGAAAGTTTGTGCTTTGAATATTTTCTTCATATCTCTATTCTGTATCTTCAGAACATCTCAGCAAGCGTGGGATTAAATTAAAACATTGTCCTCCAGAGCTGACATGTAGAGTCAGAAGAAGTGAGAGTGGGTCTTGATTTCTCTGCTCTTCCCACGATTGTTGACTGGTGTTCCTAGGTTCATCCCAGTGACCATTACTCCAGCTGCATTCATCTGCAGATAATTTGTTTCCTGCTGATAAAAAATTTACAAACAGGAGGATGAATGTTTAGTTACGAAGCATAGCTGATGCCAAAAGAACATTTTCAAAATAAGTCTTAAAGTCTAAAATTTTAACCCTTTCCCTAAATAATTCCATGCTGATTCAAAATGTGTTTGAATACAGTTTCAGTCTGTTGGAGGCTGGTATGAACAGTGAGGGGAGACAGGCAAAAAGTATGAGAACTGTGAGCAGGGGTTTTGTGCAGCATGTATGTAATACCTAGGCATCTGTTTGAACAAGCTGAAGTTACTGGTTTCCTTGTCGCATGCATGTGAATGTGGGCAGTGAGGATGTTGGTGTCACGTTAAATTTTCTGAGAGCATTAATTCTAATGTGACCCATCCCATTAGTTGGAAGTGAGCTCTTGTGACCATTGAAGGTAAAATTCAGCTTCAGTCAGTCTTAGTGTCAGTATAATCCCATCTCCCATTTAGCCAAACTTAATTGTGATGTGCAAAGTTCAGTCCACGTTTTGGGACAAACTAGGAAGTGTAGATTTAGCTTTTAGAATTTAAATGGGATGCTGTATTTTCCCCTCACCCCCACCCCCCATTTAACTTTCCAGAGTCTTCACTGCAAAGAAATTTCAGAAGATGCCTGTGTTTTTACTATGTCTAACTTTCAGATTGGAATTTATCTTTATGTAACTCACAGAGTTAGAATATTAAAAGACAGACTAATTCAGCAAAGCTGTTTCATCTTTATTGTTGCATTTTAGAGGCAGTATTAACTGAGGAAAGATTTTCATTTTTTATTTTTGGACTGACTTTGCTTGAAATGCTCCAAGAACAAGGCCTGCTCATTAATACCTGCTAGGCATGTTGCTTGCATTGAAACCATTCACATGGAAGAGCTTGTGAGAAAGGTTTTCAGTCTTTTCTTGTTTTTACCTCTTGGCAAATGGTTGCTTGTCAACATATATAAGCACACATTGACTCAGTCCTTTACTGCAGGTCTTTGGAGTTCTAGTTATTTCCTGTATCACATTTGTGACCTAAATTGTGCTATTTCCTGTGGTCACATAGCATCCAGCTTAAGGTTAGGAAATCCATCATTTGATTTGGGCCATGTTTCTAAGAAAAGATGTCAGTGAAGTTGTACATTGTCAAATCCAATCCCATTAAACATTGAATAGTTGCTTCTCTCCCTTCTTTTTGCTTCCTGTTTTAAAATGTAAAATTCAAGAAGTCTGCTTGGAGAGAACATGGTGTCTGTTTAAGAATATGTAGTTGCTCCTTGTGATGTTTTTCCTGTCAAGATGGCACACACTTGACATCTCTGTCATTCCAAGCCCAGGTGGCACAAGGAAAAGTAGTTGTGTCTTAGTTAGGGCTACTGTTGCTGTGATGAAACTTGGTGAGGAAAGGCTTATATGTGCTGAATGATAGTCCATTGAGGAAACCAAGGTAAGAACCTAGGGTCAGGAGCTAATGAAGGAAGAGGCTTTGGAAGAATGCTGCTGCCTGGCTTTCTCAGCCCACTTTCTTGCTTACTTTTTTTTTTTTTTTCCTTCTTTCTCTTTTGAGACAGGATTTCTCTGTAACAGCCCTTGGCTGTCCTGGAACTCACTTTGTAGACCAGGCTGGCTTTGACCTCTCAGAGATCTTCCTGCTTCTGCCTCCCAAGTACTGGGATTAAAGGTGTGAGCCACCATGCCCTGTCTCAGCCTGCTTTCTTATAGCATCCACAATTGGCTGGGTCCTCCCATGTCATGAATTAAGAAAATGTCCTATTGGCTTGCTTGCCACCTCAATAGCCAATCAAGGCAGTTTCTCATTTGAGGCTCCCTGCTCTCATATAACCATAACTTATGTCAAGTTAACATAAAACAAGCCAGCCCATGTTGTTTTGAAGTGATTTGGTATGGTGGACCTGCTTTTGGGGCACATCAGAATGTGATTGAGGTCTGTTTAGTCCAAGCTTTCCTGGCCCTAATTGCTGAAGATGTAGCTTCTGGGTGTAGCTCTGTGTGTGCTGTTCTTCAGGTGCTTCTCTCTGGGGATAATGGGTGTGTGAGTCAGTCCTAGGGACAAGTCACTCCAGACTCTACTTCACAGCCCAGCAAGCTGGTGTTAGAAAGTGAGACAATTTTCTTGGAGGCTCTGGCACTCTGAACTGTGTGATAGAGTTGGCATGTCTGTTGTCGGTGCTGAAGTCTTTCCTCAGCATCTTGGTCTTTGCATTTGGCTCCACCTTCAGAGAGTGCCCAGTGGAGGTTGTGTAAAGAAGAGTGTCGACTGCATGTTAGTTTTGGAGGGACAAACAAAGGTGGATAAGCGTGCTTTGTGTTGCCTCAGTGCCTGGTTAGAGTTGGAGATGAAGGGCATGGGATTCTTGCTGTCAGCCAGGGTGAGCACTTACTTGTGTAACTGCTGAGATTGTGGAATGACAGTGAAAAAAAGATTGAGAAATTACTAGATAAGAAATACATCAAACTGTGTCTTATACATGTTTCATCCAATTTAAAACTTGAACATTTTACAGATGGAGAGGGGTCAGAAGGATTATGTAATCTGTGTTACTGGTCTCCACTGGTGGAGAGAAGTTTTGGCACTGTCTTAATAATGGCAAAGTTGGTCCCACTTTTCTCCACTGTGGGATTCTTCTCTCTGAGCAAAGACCATGATAGCTGGCATGGTGCCCTCAGTGACTTTGCTTCCTGAGAGTCTGCTCTTCTAAGTAGTCAGAAGTAGGATTATAGTACTCTTGAGGCTCTGGGACCCCTTGGTAGATGAGCTGTAGTTCTCTGACACCCTGCTCTTTTAGTCTGATGCTTTAGATCCCGTTGGAATTGAGGCAGTTCAACTCTTGTAGCTGATGACAACATCAGATGTGACACACAGCTGAGGACCACCAGTGGGCTTGAACATTATTTTCAGCAGTCTATTCCAACTCTTTTTTCAGGGTAGATATCTTCCTGGCTTGAGAGTATGCCAGGTTTGATCCCCTCTGAGCCACCATTCGTTCATACCTGCAGTCTCTGAGAGTTTATTGTTCTTTGTTGATCTGTTACAAAATAACAGCACTCACTTGCCAGCCTGAGGTATGCATCAAGCTCACCCCAAAGTCAGATATTTGGATCCATCCTGGGAAATTTTGGTTCATGAGTTCTGAGATTGGGATGGCCCCAAGAACAATATTAGTGACTGGAGAGATGGCTCAACTGTTGTGAGCACTTGCTGCTTTTCCAGAGGATCTGAGTTCAGTTTCTAGAACCTATGTCAAGTGGCTCACAACCTCTGTAACATACATGCAAACAAAACACCCATGTGCATAAAGTGAAAACAAGATTTTTTTGAGATAAGTCTTCCTATGTAACCTTGGTTGACCTGCAACTCACTATGTAGGCTAGGCTGGTCTCAAACTCAATGGAGAGCCATCTCCCCCTGCTTTCTGAGTGATTGGTTAAAGGCATGTGCTACTATGATTGGTGAACAAAATCTTAAAAGAAAAGAAAGAACCTAAATATTCTGAAAGTCTAGGTTTCCATCAAGTTCCCCAAACTGTTCCTGGGGTAGAAGGGAGTAAGAGCATAATTGTATCATCTGATTCATACAGTATTTACAGAGTAGTTTTCAAGGGAAAAAGGGGTAAATTCTAGATAATTTAGGGTTGTTTTTGTAAACTTAAACCCTACACAAACTAGGTTTATTGAGGTAGAATTATGAAAGGAGCTCTATGGATGATTTTAGCAGGTTTTACAAAGATTTATTTATTAATACATATTTCTTGTGTATTAATGTTTACCCTATGTGTTATGTATGTACACTGCGAGGTTGTACAGAGGCCAGAAGAGGGCGCCAGAACCACTGGCAGAGTTACCGAAGGTTGTAAGTCACTATGTGGTGCTGAGAACTGAATTTCAGGTCTTTGACAAGAGAAGTCAGTGCTCTTTAGCATTAAAGTACTTGTCTAGCCTCTGTAGGAGATTCATAATGGAACTTTGGTATTCAACAGTAGTTGGCTAGGTTTTTTTTAAAAAACCTTGAATGGGGTTGATGAAAATGTTAGCTATGTATTAATGAAATAATTGGTGGGGCCTTATATTGTGCTTAAAAGTCTGAATGTTGTTGTGGAGACATTTGACACTCAAATGCATAAAAAGTACTCTGTTGACTTAGAATTTTCTTTGGAGTTTTGAAAAACTTTCAATTGAATTGATGATGTCAATTCATCATTTGAATTCTGGGATTGAGCATAGATTGCAAGGCTTTTTTTTTAAAGTCAGAATCTTTATTTGAACATCACGGTGATTCTCATTCTGGAAAACCACAAACTATAAATATCAGGACTGTGGGAGGAAAACAGCAAACAGTTTTAGATTACCTAAAACTGTTAGGTTTGTAACTAGACCAGTAATAAAAATCATGAAGCTCAGATACATACAATAGTAAGGCTAACTTTCCATAGACCTTTCTTTGGGCTGCATGCCTAGGCGATTCTCGGTCTTCATTAATTCTCATATGTAGAACCTTTTTAAAAAATTAAAACTGTGTGTGTGTGTTTGTGTTCATGTTCACACATGATGTATGGGAAGGGTTGTACGTGCATGCGCACAGATGTCAGAGAATAAATGTTGGGAGTTGGTTCTCCTCCTTTATCATTTGAATTCTGGGATTGAGCATAGGTTGCAAGGCTTTGGTAGCAAGTGCCTCTATCTGCTGAGCCATCTTGCTGGCCCTAGTGGAAGGTATTTATGTGATAAGATTCTCAGCATTCTTTTGGAAAGTTGTCTTCCTCTTGCCATCTTTCTCATAATTTGCAAGAACATAGATGGCTACAGAACATGCTAAGAAGAATGGGCTTCAGAGAATGCCCCTTCCCCACATGTGGCTGTTCCCACCTTGTAGTCACACGGAAGAACTTGTGGTACTGAAGTGTGTACTGTGACAAGAATGGGTTTCAGAGAATGCCACTTCCCCGTGTGTGGCTTTTCCCACCTTGTAGTCACACGGAAGAACCTGTGGTACTGAAGTGTGTACTGTGACATATTTGAGAGATGTCAAGATGTAGCCATTGAAATGTCAGGGTTCTACTGTTCTGTACTAGCTTGGGAGATGTGGTACAGTTTTCCAAGGTTAAATGAAAATGATTACTCTTTAAATGTTTAGTTGGTCCTTACATATAGTAAGGGAGCAAAGAGGGGCTGGTTTAGCCCCCTGTTAAGTGTCTGCTTCTGTGACCTCGCCCCTGGATGAGAAGTGATCTGTTGAACAGTGCGCCTGGAGCCTGGAGTGGTTTGGGAATTTGCTTCATTTGTTATGTGGTTATAGCAAGGGTTTATATTAAAATTCATCTGAGCATACAGTAAACAAAAAGAGCAACAGTAGCCAGTTGTCAGGGAAAAGACTGATGGGTAGAATAAACAGACTGCTTTCTGCAATATAAACAATCTGTTTTCATGGGTTTTTTTTTCCCCTTTACTTTTTTTTTTTTTTTTTTTAAGGATGAGTAGAACTTCCAAATCAGGAAGTTACTTAAGTGGGAAACAGCAGATCTGCCTGTATGTTAATCACTCTTAGTTTCTGCATTAAGGAAGACAAAGCCCTAGCAGCTTCACACAACAGGAACGCATGGCCTGTTGCTGTGGTCTTGACTGCTGGTGCCCTTGACAGTTCTCTGGCACTTGGGTCCCTCAGCCTGCAGAACATCCAGCCATAAATAGGAGAGAGTGGCTCTGTTTTTTCAACCTCTGGTTTGTGAGTCATACTACTTCCATATACATACCAGGCTCAGAGATGAACTCAGTGGACATGCCTAGGTCAAGAATGGCTAGCACATCATGCCAAAAAGAGTTTGCATTTTGGTAGAATGAGGCCAAGAAATAACTATACTTAAACTGTCTACTCTTTAGATTACCATGGCAAATATGTGTTTATATGAGAGAGGGGGTTGGATACAGTCAATGTGTATTGTATGAAATTGTCAAGGAATTAATAAAAATACACATACATACCATAGCAATGGTCATATGAGTATAGGAAGTTAATTGCCTTTTGTGGTTGTTTTAAAGTTTTGTTTTTGTTACTGCATGTGTGAGTGTGCATGCACCATGATGTGCCTGTAGAGGTCAGAGAACAGCCTTTGGGATTTGGTTTTCTCTTTCCATCATGGGATTCAGGGGTTGACCTAAGGTCATCAGGCCTGCATGGCAGGCACTGGTATCTGCTGAGCCATCTCACCTGTCTACTATTTTCTGAGACAAGGTCTGCTGTGCCACCTAGCTGATCTGGGACTCAACTGCATTGGCCAGGCTGGCTTCAGGTTTATGGGCAATTTTCCTGATTTTGCCTCCTGATTTTGCTGCGATTATAGTCCTGCTCTACCATACCTGGCTCTGCAATTGACTTTTACATTTTTGTTTCTTGCTTTAGTTCAAGGATCAACAAAGTTTCTCTAAAAAGAAATATTTCAGAATTGTGCAGGTCCCCTTAATAATGTATAGCTGCCTTTGCCTGTTGGGTCTGAAAAATAATTAACTATTAAAATTTTAAAACTAAGAGCTAAGTTTAATGATTTGAAGCCTGAGACATACTAAATATATCTAAATTAAAATGTACTGAGACATCCCGCTCTTCACCTTGAATGTTTGTTTGTTTGTTTGTTTATTGCCTTGAACTCACCAGATAGGCTGCCAGTGAGCTTCAGGCATCCAACTGTCTCTGTTTCCCCAGTGCTAGAATTACAAGTGTGTGCCACTATGCTTGACTTTTTTCCTTATGGGCTCTGGGAATCAAACTCAGGTCCCTATGCTTGCTGTGCACTTAACTGATCAGGCTGTCTTCCTAGCCCCTAGTGATACTTTATTGTAAAAGTGTCTTTCACAAAGTTATGGTCTTATACCTAGACTTGTCAGTGTTTCCAGCTTTGAAACATAGTCCATCTGGCTTAGAAAAGGTTGGGTTCTGATTCTTAACCCCAGCTTATGCCACTTTAATTCTCTTCATTCTATGGGACTTTAATTAGATAGACCCAGGCTCTTAAAAGTGGTTCTATTTCTGTCTGCTAATATTACAGATCACCAAATATATTGCCTAGAAAAACTTGTAAAATTAAAGTTAGATTTGGAACTTTTTTAAATACTAAAATATACTGGATACTATTCGATATTTGTGTTAGTAACTCTTGGGGTGGTTTAAAAGTATCTGAAAATTCCTTACAAAGGTGTTAATTATCTAAGTGTGACTTAATTGTGAAACTAAACCTAATGTGCTACTGAAACAGGTCAGTATGTTTTAGAAGTTCATAGTCAAGTCCAAAAGATACTTAAAAAATAGGCACCTTCCATTCCAGAAAGGGAGTTTTAACTGCTGTTTAAAAGCACCCTCTCTACTAATTCTCTACTGATAATAGGTTACATTTGCTGTGGTTCTTAAATGGCCTTTAAAACTGGGTCACTGACACATGAAAATAATAACTATATATTTATTTAGCAGCTATTTAATAATTAAAGTTCCTTTATGTAATATGCCACCAATGAGCCCACATAGGGCTCTAGATGAAAATTCTTGTTTCTTTTAAGAAGTCAATTTGTGACCTGTGTGGTAATAAGACCTTCTTAGACATGAGGGTCAACTGAAAATTACATAATGAGAGTAACAGATATATACCAGAATTTATGACAGATTGTGATAAGGTAAAAGGTAGAAAACATTCACCACAGGAATTGGGGTCCTTGTAAAAAGCAGTGTACAAGGTCTTGGTGTGACACACTTGGGGGAGTGTGTAGGCAGAGCATCTCATTCCTAGGGGTCAGAAGTTGAGACACATTTTTGTGCTTTAGATGCAGATTACAGTGAGGGTAAGCTGCAGGCTTGTCTTCTTGTCTTACATACATAAAAGAAAGAGGATTCATGAGAAGGGCCTTGCATTTGCTGGGCTGCCTGCTGGCACACAGAAGGGTGATGTGTTCTGGAAGGAATTCGGAAGGCTCATTAGTCCGATAGATGAAGGAAGTGTAGTGTATGGAGCCAAAGAACCATGCATTACCACCAGAGCCAAATAGATGATTAAGTCTACAAAGGAGGATTTTGAGTATTCACCCTGATTTGAAATGAGTGTATATTATGAACAAACTCATTTTCTTTCTCCTTGTCTTAGAGAAGAAGAAAGGCTAAGTCACCTTACATGTATGAGACTACTCTGCTCTCCCACACAATGGATATGAGGTATTTGAGAAGGTACCCCATGGCTGAGTGGGTTCCTTCCTCCTCTGCTTGACTGGCATTCGTGGAATAGGATCATGAGAAGACCTGATGAACTTGCTGGAGACTTGAGGGGAGAGCTGTAGTTGGAAACACACTCAGGTCAGGGTGTTTGCTCCATGGGTCCATGTCACCTCCAAGATGATTAATAAGCAACTAAAGAAGGTACTTCGTGTTCCTTGCAAGTTGCAGGCACTTTGTTCCTGTATCAAAGAAAAGAGCAGAATACCTAATTATAATAATTTTCTAATAATTATAATATTTTGCATTCATTTTCTCTTAAAAATCTGTTTGTGTAAGTACTAGCCTTCAGAAGATGTTGGAAAAGAGTGTTTAGGCAGCAGCTGGCAGCCCTGGTGCTGGAGCGTGTAGCGCGCTGCTGCAGGGAGATTTAGTTGGTCATACACTTTCATTTCTTTGCTCCTGCACAAATGTGCTTCTCAGCAACTGTTTTGGGAAGGAATGTATAATACAGGCTCTTATACTTGTTGTGAATATCTGGAGTGTCACTCGATGTCTGGGAGAAGAGTGAGCACTGAACTCCTAAAAGTGGGGTGCTGGAGACCCCACACCGTTCTCATCTTCCCTCATAGGAGGGTGGCCAACAGCAGTTGTCCCTTTTGCATCATCAGAGGTTTAACAATTGGGCTACATGGGCAGGAGAGTTTTCAGAAGGGACGGTGCACTGTTTTCAGGCAGTGCTGTCTGAACTTTTTTTAAGCGAGTGACTTTTCATAGTGCTTATTGACACTTGGTATTCTTATCTTATGTATATGGAGGTTTGGCTGCATGTATGTATGTGTACCATATGCATGCCTCAAAGTCGGATCCCCTGGTCCTGGAGTTACCAATGGTCATAAGCTGCCATGTGAGAGCTGAGAATTAACTCTGGTCCTCTATAAAAGCAACAAATGCTCGTAACTGCTGAGCATCTCTTGCCAGAACTTAGCATGTGTTTTTTATAATTGAGACAGAAATACTGAGTTGTATAAGAATAAAAGAAGAAAGTCCTTATAAGAATAAAAGAAGAAAGTCCTTTCTTATCCTGAAACCTCAAGATTAACTACCATTGGCAGAAAGGGGTTGTGAGCCCCCTCCCTCATATTTTTTATAATGTGTCCTATCAAATAATTATATATCTGAATATTTTTAATATTTGTTTTTAATATTTTAAGATTTTATATGTGTGAATGTTTTGCCTGGTTATAGGTCTGTACACTGCTTGTGTGCCTGGTGCCCATGGGAGCCGGAAGAGGGCATTGGATACCTAGAAACTGGAGTTAACAGATGATTGTAAGATGTCCTGTGGGTGCTGGGGATCCACTAGGTCCTCTATAAGAGCAGCCAGTGCTCCTGAGTCATTGAATTCATCATTGAAATAGACTTGATTGTGAGCATAATAAAATCCTGCAATTTGTTGTCTTAGGCCGCAGCAGAGGTAAGGAACTGGTAGAGTAAGTTGAAGAAAGGCATAGAAGGTTCATAGTCCACACGTGACTAGACTTACAGCTTTATATTTAGGCTCTTCCTGTGCAGGCCACAGATGCTTACTGCATATGTTAGCCCATTCCCAAGTAAAATGTTGGTAGGCTAGTGACTTTAAGTTCCATTACAATATTTTGTATGACTGAGGAAATTCATCGTCTGAAAGAGCTGCACTGGCTGTGGGCTGCTTGCTGGATTTGGCCCTCTTTGGAAGCAGCGTAGTTACAGTAAATGTTTCCCCATCAGTCCTGGGTAGGACTATATTCGTGAGGTCTTTCTTTGGAGTCTGCCTGCTTTCTGACATTGCTCCTGATGACACCGAGAGACAGTCAGAGGAAGAGAAGAGCTTCACAATTTAAAATGGATGTATGTGAACACTTTTTTGTGGTAAAGAAAAAGCAACAGTAAACAGCAAATATCAACAAAACTCCACCTCTTCCGCATCACCTTCGTGGCAACAATAGATTGTGTTCGGAGGCAATCGTGGGTTGTGGAGAGTGCCCAGAACCACTGTGACATCCTGACAGCTTCTGTGAGGCGCTTGTGTTGAGAAATGTGGAGGTGCTGTTACTGTGTGTGCATTGTCTCATCTTGGTCATTTAGAATTGACAGACCTGTTCTGTGGACCAGTGTGCCCTTTTTATGTACTGTGTTCGGTACCTTTAAACAAGAGCACCTGCTCTTGCTGTTTGGGGTAATGTCTGCTGTGGCTGTAGGATCCAGTTGTTTTTTTATTTTATTTTTTTATTTTTTTTTTATTTTTTGGTTTTTCGAGACAGGGTTTCTCTGTGTAGCTCTGGCTGTCCTGGAACTCACTCTGTAGACCAGGCTAGCCTCGGACTCTCGAACTCAGAAATCCGACTGCCTCTGCCTCCCAAGTGCTGGGATTAAAGGCGTGTGCCACCACCGCCCGGCTTCCAGTTGGTTTATATGCTGTACAGTGCTCTTGTTCCTTATTCGTTTTCTCTCAAGTTCTTCTGTCCACTATGGAACAAGGTTTGTTGAACTTCATATTTTTCCTGTAGCTCAGTTATTCTTTGCTTCTGGTCAGTCTGTATTTTCTTTCTTTTTTTTTTTTTTTTTTTTGGTTTTTTGAGACAGGGTTTCTCTGTGTAGCCCTGGCTGTCCTGGAACTCACTCTGTAGACCAGGCTGGCCTCGAACTCAGAAATCCGCCTGCCTCTGCCTCCCAAGTGCTGGGATTAAAGGCGTGCGCCACCACCACCTGGCCCTGTATTTTCTTTCTTATTTTTGATGTATTGTATCTTTGATGAATGGACTCTTATTGATAAGCTAATGCTCTACATTTCACCTTCCATGGCATACTGATGCTGAACGTATATTTTAGAAATCACTTTAAAGTCTTTGCATACTAAAAAGAGTAGCCTTCTTAGGTACTTTCTGTTCATCTTGAATGGGCTTATATTTCCTGTACCTTGTGTTCCTTATGCTGTGTCTGCTGGTGTTTGTTTTTGTTGTTGAAAGTCCAGATGTCTGAGGATTATGCTCTCTCTGTAAATCTGAATCTCCTCTACTTCAGGGTTTGCTTGTGTTTTGGTTCTGGTTTTTGAGGGTTGCCACCTTCCCTTCTCCCTACTCCCTTGATTTTTAAGGTGTTTTTTTGTAGGGACCATATTCCTTGTCCTGTGTGGTTGAGGGTTGCTTGGAAGTTTGTGGTATTGTTATTGTTGTGTTGTTTTGAATTTCATTGCTGGAGATTGAACCTGCAGGCTTGACCATCATAGGCAAGTGCCATACCATGGAGCTTATTCCCCCAACTCTTTAAAAATGTTTTTTATTTTAGGATCTCATTAAATTACCCACAGTGGCTTTAAGCTTGTTCTTTAGACTAGTCTAGCCTTCAACTTATAGCTCTTTTGTTTGAGTATGCAAGTAATCAGAAATGAAAAAAAATAAACAAGTAACAATCTAAATCTCCCTCTGTCTTTGCTAGTTGGCTCTTTATGGGTCTGCTTTGAACAGATAGACTAGTGTCTGGTACAGATGCAACCTGAGGTGAAACCCGAATCTCCTCATGCTGCTTCTGAGCCTATACCCTGCTCTGAGCATGTGTGTGATTCCTGCAATCCTCCCGTGTGCATGCTGGTTTTGATTGCCCTAATTCCCAAGGACACCCTTGTCTGTTCCTTTTGAGGTCTTCGGGATCTATCTTTTGTCTCAATTATGATGCTTACCTCAGGTAATTCTGAGCAATGCCAGCCTTTCTCCAGCTTGGATGGGTTTGGAGTTAGATATGCAGACTAGAACAGTTACTGAATAATAGGACAAGAAGGTCTGTTCTACTCTATTGGAACCTGGAATTAGAGTCCTAGTCAGAGAACATGAGCTGCTGCGCCAGGTAGGCAAGACAGATGAGAACACTGTAAACTTGCTTCTTATTTTTAGTTGACTTTTCCTTGACTCTAGCTTCTATCGGTTGCTTAGCGTTTGACTGATTTGCAGAGCTCTGATAGACAGTTGACTCCTTCCTGATGTTTCACACGGGGAGGCTGCATTTGTAGCTGTCGCCTTTGCTATCTCCCAATATCACTCTGTCAGACTTGCAGGACTCCTTTCCAGAAAGCACAGAAATGTTTGTATTGTACAGGGATGCCGTATTGCTAGCTCAGACCCTTTTCCTGTGACCAGGAGAATCACCCAGGTCTGATTTTCATTATACTTTTTTACCTGAATGCTAGTGTTGATATTTTTTGTCTCACATAGAGAAATATTAGAAGTAAAGAAGCTTTGATTCTTAGTTCATTCAGGATACCATAACAAAATGTTACATTATGGGGCTACATATGACCAAGAGATGTGATGTTTCTTTTTTATGGTTTTAGAGACTGAGAAGTTCATCAGGTCAAGGTTTTGGCAGATTTGTTTGGTGTCTAGTGAAGATCTACTCTTTGGTTTTTACTAATTATTTAGTTTCAGGTGTTCTATTATAGCACCAGAAACGGACTACGATTGCCAAGAGTTTGAGGTCCTTGGATGAAAGAACAGTGCATACTACCCTCTGGTGTTTCTTGGCTGCTTTTGTTCTTGGTGGACTTTTGATGTCCTTTCAGCCTACTTGGTGCCAAGGACAACTTAGCTCCCTTGGGACTCTTCTCTAAGGACACTGATCCCATTCATGGGGGTTCTGCAGCTTAAAGACCCCACCTCCCAAGGCCATAACCTTGGGTTGTAACTTTGGAATTTTGGTGAGCTGCAGATATTCAGACCACAGCCAGTGACCATGTTTTGTGGTATTTTTCTGCTGTGAAAATGCATTTCCAAAATTACCCAAGCACAAGTCTGATTTCATTACATACAATTTTATAGTTATGTTTTTTATTGGTAAAACAAGTACAGGTACAGTATTATTTTGTCTGTTTGGTGGATGGCATTTATAATTAGTTTGTAGGGTGGGAAAGTTAGAGTGGTTTGGCAGTGTTAGTCACCACTGCATGCAAGTTTCTGAGGACTGACTGTCCTCATGGTGAGCCAGTACAACTGTGAGTGGGAAATGACCATGCCATAGTTGCAGTGTCCTGAAAGAGTTGTGCTAAAGTTTAATTGCCTGTATGATGTGATTGGAAAGTGTTTAGTTAACTTTTCTTGTGGTTGTGGTTCAATACCAGCAAAGCCAACTTAAAGAGGAAGGGTTTGTTCTGGCCCACCGTTTGAGGGTACAGTCTCTCATGGAGGGGGAAAGCATGGCTGCAGTCATGTGAGGCAGCTGGCCACATTGTGAGAGGACAGTTCTGGTGGTCTGCTTAACTTCCCCTATATTCACTTGGAGACTTGAGCTTGTGGGATAGTGCTACTTATATTTAGAGTGGGTCTTCCTCCTCAGTTAATGTATCTGGGAACCTCACCAGAGGTTTGTATCATTTTGAATGATCAAATTAACAGTCAAAATTGACTGGGAAGCAGAGGAAGCTCAGTGAATGCCTGTTGTTGACAGGGCTGTTGCCATATGACAACAATATGTCAGACATAGGGCAGTTTATGAACCCTTCCTCAGGGTGAGGCTAAGCTAGTTGTAAAGCCTTCCTTTGGTCCAAATTTGAATGTTGGCAGTATGAATAAGAACTAGTAACCACAGCCTCCTCCCTAAGGATGACTGTAACATGAAGGCTCTCTACAAAGACTTCTTACAGAGACTAGCTAACCACTCCTGGTCTATAAGAATGACTGCATTGAGATCCCAGGGTGGTATGAGGTTGGTGGTATGTCTCTATCATATCTAGAACATCCCACCTGATCCCAGCTTTTCTGTATGTGTGTCTGTGCCTTTCTTTCTTTTTTTTTTTTTTGAATTCCCTCAATGCTCCAGACAGGTGTCCACGACCAAGCTGGGCAACTAACCATCACAGAAAGTGAGACTTTATAGAAGGTTGACCAAACCATGCAGGATATGGCAGTTAACATCATACAACGTGAGACTTGTCAGACAGTCCATGTGAATGTACTAGTCCTTTGTGAGAATGGGACAGTTATGTTTCAGTAGGCTCTGTGAAATCTGTGTTCCTTCTCCTGATCTCTGTCTTGTGTTTCCTACCTTTCTGCCTTCCATGGCTACAGCAGCAAGTTTCTTGCCAGATACCACTGCCAGGCTCTTGGACTTCTCAGCTTCCAGAACTATGAGCCAAACATTCTCTATTTATAAGTTTCTCAGTCTCAGATATTCTGTTATAGCAACAGAAATAGATTAAAATAGACCATCTTAATGGAAGTTTATGGTCTTTGGATGAAAGAATAGTGTATATTGTCTTTCTGGTGTCTCCTGGCTACTTTTCTCCTTGATGAAGCATTTCATGTACTAAATCAGAGTCACTGTTAATTTCCAGAAGTACAGTGTATGAATGAACATGTATTTACACTGAAGACTTAGTTGGAGTGGGGAGGGCCATGGGTTGCAAATAAATTGTGACCCTAGTGTGCTGTTAGCAGATACCCTCCTCTCAGCTATCTTTCTTCAACCTGTCTTGTTTGTTTAGGTGGGTGTAAACTGAGCTATAATTTGGTAGCATTTCCCCTAAAGCCACAGGTAGTAGCTGGCCTGGCTTCCCTGCTTAAGATACTCATAGGAGGTTTGGTACAGGCTGGACTCCTTAGTTCTAGCATGTTTATTCCCAGGGGTTGCTTGTGTCCAGAGCTCTCTTAACCTGTTGGTACCTCAACTACCTTGATGTCCTAAAGCACATCATCTTGTTGGAGCCCCCTGCTGGTGAGGCAAAGTGGTGTGTAGGCATGTGTAGTTATCTGAAAATGTCAATGCCTTGTGCTCTAAGGAAGGGGTGATGTTGGTGTAGAAGGCAGGTCTCAGGTGTCCAGGGCTGTCACATTTGACAAGTGGGTGGTAAGGAGCAGTGGGGTTAGTGGATAGGAAAGAAGAGGCCACTTAGAATCTAAGATCTTCGTTATTACAGCATGTATATTTGTTTGTGTGTCTTCCTTTGAAATTTGGCCATACACTGCATATTATTTTATTCTTTGTGATGCTGGGGATTGATTCTAGGGCCTTGTGTTGTGTTCTAGGGCTCTTTAGGTTGTAGATTCACCTTCTTAATTCTACCTAAAGCAGTGGTTCTCAAACTGTTGGTCACAACCCCAAAGGGTCACATATCAGATATCCTACATATCAGATACTTACATTACTATTCATAGCAGTAGCAACATTACAGTTATGAATTAGCAACAAAATAATTTTATGGTTGCCGTTAGCCTACTATAAGAAAGGTATGTACAGGCTAGGCATACAATTCAGTTGGCAGAGTGCTTCAGGCACAAGGTCCTGGGTTCAAATCCCTAGTATCCTGTCTCAGTTTCTAAAAAGGCTTACTCTTTGAATGAAAAACCATATGAAACCAAGGATGTTCTTCCTGTAGTGTCCCAGCAGAACATCCCTCACAGACATCACTACACACTTATCATTTACCATGGGCCATGAAAAATATGTAAGAAAAAAGGAAAGGGCTCTTCTTTAAGAAAAGGCAAACTACTTTATCAATCTATTCACTCTGCTCGTGAAAACAGAGAAACCTGAATCTTCTGCTAAATACAATTGTACACTAAAACCATCATTTTGGTCATAACCCAGAATTACTTTCTGCAAGACTCAGAACCATTTAAGATGGTCATAAATCAACAAATTTAACATGAAAAATTGTCAGAAAGTATGAAGCCATTCTCAAGAGGGATGCTCCTACTAACTATCATTCTCTTGTGTAAAGTGTAAGCACTGAGCAGCTGATGTTAGCAAAGACAGCACCTTACCACGTGCGTTTTCAACCTCTCCTATCCCAGCCACACATTTAGTAAATGTGCTTGGATCTAGTAAATGGTGGGTGCTGCAGGGAAAATACGACTGGCCCGAACTGTCTGATCACCACTGTCAAGCCCCAGGTGCTGATCTAAGGTTTAAAGGCTCAGAAAATCTATTGAAATCTGCACCCCTATAACTGCCTTTAATACATGGGAAAGAATGCCCACGAAATAGAATTAAGTCCTACATAAAAGAAGGGCAAAATAGTACAAATTAATAATACAAAGCACACTGGACTTGCTGAAGGCCCTTAGATGGAGCAGCACCCATCACTCTGCTGTGTGCATGCTCCATCACTCCTTTGTTGTTTCTAACGACCTTTATATATCACTTCCCTTATGCTAAACACCAAACACAGACTCATTTTGCCTTGGAGGGGTATGTCACAATTACCTCCATTATCAGCTGAGGAACTGAGGGTAGGTGAGACAGCTCAGCAGCTTACACAGAACTCAATGTGGTCTAATGGCATTTCTCTGGTCCTTGCCTTAGCTCTAAGCAAAATAAAATAAAATAAAATAAAATAAAATAAAATAAAATAAAATAAAATACAGATTGGACAAAATTATATTGAAATCTCAAAAGGACTATCTTCACTAACAGCCCCATTGCCTTAGTAAATTCGCTGACAGGTTAATGTGGAAGGAATTGTGCTCTTGTCTGCCTGCAATGCTCCTGTCTACAGTGGGAAAGCAGGAGCAGCAGGCCAGCTCTGCTCCCTACCCGACTCCCCACTGGCTCTGCCTATTCAGGGCCAGAAAGTCAAATCATCCCACAGGCTTCAGCTTCAATTCTGGGAGAGCAGCTGAGGTTTGAAAGTGCCTCAAGCAGAGTCCACAGTTCTCTGATCCTTTTCAGTTTCAAACTCTGCGACTGAGTGCCATCCAGCCCCGCTAGGAATGAGGTCAATTACTAGAGTACTTGCTAGACTTCCTCGACTCCTCCCTGCCCCTGGGGTTCAGACTCTCCTCTGTACTCTCTCAGAACTGTCATTAGCCCTTTCCTCTCCATGAACCTGGCCCTACAGGTAAGCCAGCCCTAGTCTTCTCTCCTATGGGTTCCTGCAGGGTAAACCAAAGAGATGAAGAGGTAGGGAGGGAAAAAATGAGGCCAAAATTCAGAGGTTCTTGTTTTAAGTCACTATTTTAAAAGAGACAGTGGGCTGGCTGGAATATAGCCCAGGGGGAAAGTGCTTGCCTACTAAACACAAGGGCCTAGAATCACAAAGAATAAAATAATATGCAGTGTATGGCCAAATTTCAAAGGAAGACACACAAACAAATATACATGCTATAATAACGAAGATCTTAGATTCTAAGTGGCCTCTTCTTTCCTATCCACTAACCCCACTGCTCCTTACCACCCACTTGTCAAATGTGACAGCCCTGGACACCTGAGACCTGCCTTCTACACCAACATCACCCCTTCCTTAGAGCACAAGGCATTGACATTTTCAGATAACTACACATGCCTACACACCACTTTGCCTCACCAGCAGGGGGCTCCAACAAGATGATGTGCTTTAGGACATCAAGGTAGTTGAGGTACCAACAGGTTAAGAGAGCTCTAGACACAAGCAACCCCTGGGAATAAACATGCTAGAACTAAGGAGTCCAGCCTATACCAAACCTCCTATGAGTATCTTAAGCAGGGAAGCCAGGCCAGCTACTACCTGTGGCTTTAGGGGAAATGCTACCAAATTATAGCTCAGTTTACACCCACCTAAACAAACAAGACAGGTTGAAGAAAGATAGCTGAGAGGAGGGTATCTGCTAACAGCACACTAGGGTCACAATTTATTTGCAACCCATGGCCCTCCCCACTCCAACTAAGTCTTCAGTGTAAATACATGTTCATTCATACACTATACTTCTGGAAATTAACAGTGACTCTGATTTAGTACATGAAATGCTTCATCAAGGAGAAAAGTAGCCAGGAGACACCAGAAAGACAATATACACTATTCTTTCATCCAAAGACCATAAACTTCCATTAAGATGGTCTATTTTAATCTATTTCTGTTGCTATAACAGAATATCTGAGACTGAGAAACTTATAAATAGAGAATGTTTGGCTCATAGTTCTGGAAGCTGAGAAGTCCAAGAGCCTGGCAGTGGTATTAGTGAGCAAGTCAGTCATCCATGTCTAGTCATAGGAGGCAGGTTACAGAAGTGGTCTACTCAAGCCAAAGCAGAGAGGGATCAAGTCCATTGAACTCACAGGAATTGTGACTTACACAGTAATCATAGACATCATCTCTTGAAAGTGCCAGTGTGAAGTAGGCGACTTCATCAAAGCTCTCTAACTTCCTCCTTTCAAGTTCTACACTAGGAAAACATGGTCACAGGGAAGGGAGAAAGGGCATGGTGGTGATCTTTGGCAACTCTGTCACAGGAAGAACAAAGCAGAGTACTGTCATGATTAGGAGGAACAGATCCATAAAAACCTTACAGTAAAATTCACAGTAGGGCTTCATATCTAAGGAGCACTGATTAAGAAGAGAGGCAAAGGGACCGGCACCACCTGACACCAAATGACAGAGCAGGCAGGCTGCTCAGACAGCCCAGCATAAAGTCAACAGCTCAACACAAAGCCAGGACAAGGAGACAAACAGCAAGTAGGATCTTGGTCAACCCTGGACATGATCCTTGGCCTCAGATATATAGCTTTGCCTTTGCTAAAAATTCTGGTAATTATTGGTAATCTGCCACTAAACTCTGACCAACACAATCACTCTAAGAAAGCCATCCCAACTCAATGACATCTAGCAACAACTAACATTTAGCCATAGGTCTCTGCTAAATGACAGGGGCAGCCAGCCAGTGACGTCCAAGAGTGATAAAAGGCTAACAGATACAGCTGGAATATTGTAAGTTCTATACATAACCTAGGCAGAGGTGAACCATAAAGCCAAAGAATACTAACCTCCATTCATAAGTCAAATCTACAGCACAAGCCTCTCAGATCTCAGCTGTCTGAAGCAGAAGGTTGTATCATTGAAAGTGTGGATTATACATAATCTGAAAATACAAACCAATCTTCTTACTGCTTTTGTTGTAAGATATGTCTTGCCATTGTTTCCCCAGCTGGCCTTGAACTTAAAATATTCCTACTTCAATGTCCCAAGTATAAGGGCTACAAGTGTGAACCCCACAACTAGCTCTAACTATACTTCTATCTAGTACGCTTTGCGGTTCTCAGCCTTCCTAACTGCAGCTCCTTAACACAGGCAGGGAATTCAGTCTTCACATTTAAACCTTGGAAACCTGAAGTGAGCTAGTAGGGCTATGGTAAGTCTGTTCAAGCCATATACAACCTTTTTGAGTAATAAAATAAGCTTTTCAGGTGGGTATAGTATTGGACAGTGTTCTGTATAGACTGGACACCAGACTCTGGTGGCTTTGTCTTCAGGACATGACAGTGATCCTGCCAGACAGTTGCTGTTTGCCTCACACAGCTCAGGTAGCCTTGAGGCTGTGCTTCTGGAGAACCCTTTGAAGGCCTTCACCTGTCTTTCCCTTACAGAAGAAGTGGAAATTGTATGGTGGACTTGCGATAGAGTTTTAGATTCAAGTTTTGAGTCCGTAAAGAAATAGAGACTTTAGTGCTGAGAAGTTTGAAGCAAGACTTAGAATGGAAATAAAGGACAACAGATGAAAGAGTTCCATTGTCTTCTCTTGGAATCCAAGGGTGAACCTTACACGTAGGCAGAGAATCAGTAGACAAGGACCCCTCACACACTCTAGAAACTCTTTGTTAACTTGTCAGAGTATATAGACACTTCCGTGGGGACCTTTCCACAGTAGCATGCTTGCTGGACTCTGCATGTTGTACATGCTACAGTGCCTGAGCGACTTCATGTTTCTTCATTTCTGTCTGTTGTCTTTATTTCATCATGGTCTTTATTGATCCAGTAAATTGGTTTATTTGTGTCAATGGAGAGTAGTTACCTAAGGGAACTGTAAATATTGAACTCAGTCATTCATGTTGCTTAACTAAGTGCTGGGAGTTAGTTACAATTCTCTGGATACTGTGTAATAATCTAATTCAGAAATTAATTCTTGTAAAGAGCAAGACTCTGGTCACACTGTCAGTTTTCTGGTCACAGGAAGTTTACAGCTGTGTATACGCTGATCTGTAGCAACACTCACCTTGTCTTGTCATCTTTGACAAATCTGCTCACATTTATGTCTGTTCAAGCCGCTGTGATTGGTAGTGATTTTGTTGAATTATGAGTAGTGACACCAGTTTGCTTAGGACTACTTAGGAAAGTTACCATTGGGTAGTGACTGGGATTGTGTGACCATTGTGTGGTTGACAGGAGTAACCACTCCAGAGGTTCTGCTGGAGGACTGGTTGAGAAGCAGCTGGTCAGTTTCTGGCTTCTGGCTACTAATTTAGTTCTCTTTCTTGCTGAATGAAAGCAGTTAGATTTTACTGAAGTTGTGTAAAATAGGAATGAGAAGCTTTGTTCAGAAGATACATGCACTGGGCAAAGTTCAGGGAAGCTTTCCTTGCAAGAATGTTGTCCTGGCAGCAGCTCATTATTCTGGAGTACTGGGTGCATTTCCCTCTATGCCCCAGCCTCCTGAGAGCATCTGTCTGCTCCGCAGATACAGTATCCGCTCAGCTATAACTCTGAGTGGGATGGGTAAGCTAGCAACATGCCTAGGTATTATTTGAAATCAGAGATGGGAAAACCTTGCAGTGTTGCAGGGTGGACCATTGTCTTTAAATTTTCTAAGGTTCCTTAGCTGATAGCACCAGTTTATTTCAATATTATATTGGTAGAAATTTTTCTTAAGATCTTATATGGATTCTGTACACTTTGGCAAAATCTTGTAAATTCCCTTAATGTAAATAGAAGAAAAAAAAAGATCTTGCTGAATGCAGTGACCCATGTTTGCATTCCCACGACCTAGGAAGCTGAAGTAGGAAGATAGTGAGTTCAAGGCCAGTGTGGGCTACAAAGTAAGACGCCATCTTAAACAAGAACTGAGTATAACTCAGTGGTGGATCCCAGCATGAGTTTGACCTGCCTGACAGAGGTTGTGTGAGTATTTTATTTCCCCCTATAATACTGACCTATGATTATCAGCTCTATTCCCCCTTCTGTTTAGTGTTTTTTGAATATGGTCTGTACACTGATTCCCAGTGAGGCTTCTGTACAGCCAGACTTGTAATTTTAAGCCAGCCTTATTAATCATCATTTCTTTGGCTGATGGGAGCTATCAAGAACTTTAAAAGACTAGCTTGTGTTTTTTTTTTTTTTTTAAGGTAAGGACAAATGTGAAGCAGAAGGAGTATAAATGGAGTATGGGCAACTTTAAAAATAGAAATAAACTAAACTTCTTGCTGGGGGATTATCAAGCAGCTCTTAGGTCAACAGCTTTGAAATGAGGTGGTCTGACTAGGATTCACTTTCCGGCTGCTCCGTTGCCTAGCCCTCCGTGCTTCCTGGTGTAGCCTGGGCTTTCAGGGAACATTGTGATTACATGGGTGGAATTAAATTAGATTGTTCTCTGAATGATCATGTACTAAGTTAAACTATTGCCACTCTTAAATGGCTAAATAGTAAGAAACCACAGAAAATTATGTTCAAGTTTGCTCCTTTTACACAGCTAATGTGTATCCTTAGAAAGTACATCTCTAAAGTAATGTAAATATTTTGAAATGTGGTGACTTTTTATATATACATACTTCTGTTGAAAAGTGGCATTGTGATTACATTTTCATTAGTATGTGCTAGTGTGGGTTAGAATTTAATAAACATGGTTTAAATTAGGATGTAATGGGCAGCTGATGAACCAGAATTCTGCCAAGTTGAAGGCTGAGTTCAGTCATCGACACTTTAAAAAAAAAAATAGAGACAAGAAATGGAAGCTTTTGAATACTTTGGGGACAAAAGTTGTTGTTTTCCAGTACACAATGAACAAGTCCATTGTTGAGGAAGAAAGGGCACTGGAAGAATGTCCTGGGGAGGTTAGGAACTGCACCTGTTTCAAGGGATACTCATATTGACTCGGTTTCTTTATTCCTTGGAGGAATCCTAATGTCATATGTGCCTTTCAATTAAGCAAAGCAACATAAAACTGCATTTATTGGGTACAGTAAACAAAGCATCTTTTTAAAAAAATCACAATTACAGTTAATAGAAGGGAGAAAAAAATAACAGCTTTCAGGGTTGGAAGGTGTTCAGAAAAGTCATTCTGCCATGCCCCCTTTCCCAGTCTGTACTCCAGCAAGATGGCAACAGTTATTAGAAAGAACCTTTCTTCCTTGACTAGCTGAAAGTAGACCCCAGTCTTGACTTGTGAATTTGTGTAAATGCAATCGTAAGGAATCACACAGGAGTTGGAGAGATGGCTCAACCATTAAGAGTATGTACAGCTCTTGCAGAGGACCTGGATATGGTTCCCAGTGCCCATATCTTGTAGCTGGCTGCTGCCTGTAACTCCAGCTCTAGGGGATCTGACACCTCTGTCTATTCTGTGCAGGCATCTACCTACACATACATAATATTTAAAAGTAAAAGAAATCATTTAAAAAGGATTATACAGGCCCTTAGTGTCTTTAAGCCAGTATCACTGTTGGCATGCAGTCACGTTGTGTTGTAGGCTGTGCTTTCTCACATGTGTATTCTGCTGCTGAGGGACATGGTAGGGGAGCACTGCTGTGAGCACACCTGAGCCCAGCTCCAGGATGCTTGCCTTCAGTGTGCCGCAGAGATGAATGAAGTTGCTCTAACAGCATTACATTTTGATAGAGCTTCTGTCCCCCCTGCTTTGTAGTGTTTCAGCATCTGCCTTGATTATTATTAATATTATTATTTACTGTTTCCATTTGCTTTTATTTATTTTTTTCTTAATATTGTCTTGCAGTCAGTTTTGGGAGGTACTGGCAAATATTTTTATAAAGTAATTGTGTTCACATGCACTTGAGATGGCTTTGTGTCATTGCTAATACTTATATTTATTTCATTGTACCACGCTGCCAGGGATATAATGTTCCATGACATATTATCATGCCTCTGTTTGGTTTAAAAGTTTTTTGATTTCAGAATTTCATCATCAGTCTTAGGTGAACAAGCGGAGTTCATCAATGTGGACTTTAAGATCATTTTGAAGTTTACAAAATAAATATACTAGAGTTTTACATCAACTTTGTTATATTTAAATTATAGAGCTTTCTGGTTCAGAGTGGCACTTATTTTTCCAATTGCTTTGATGTGTCTTCTGGACATAACTGAGGTAGGTGGTTGGTGGAGAAATGTTCTATAATGAATGGATTCCCTATGTTATGCTTTAACATAGCTTCACTATTTTCTTTTTCTGGCTTCTTCAACTTCAGGCTTATCTATTTATTTTCATTTGTACTTAGCATTGGCATTAAAAATTTTTTAACTCTCTTATGTTATAGATTTAGTTACTTTTAGATTTTTGACATGGTTTTCAATTTGATTAAAAATTTGTAGATAATGTATAAATGCTGTATTAGATTTCTCCTTTGCCTGATCACCCTTTGTAAACAAGTGTTTTACATTCTATGAGGTTAATGGACTTTGTTGTTGCTGTAACTCTCCAGTTTTGTTGTGTGGTGATCAAGATGCTAGGATCTTTTGTAATCCATTAATAGCTTTTATTGCCATTAATAGCTTTTATTGCTCTAGTATCTGTTAATTTTCTGTTGTGAATTTTTGAATAGAGATGCAGCTGTCTTTGTGCTCTGGTTAATGTGGTGATGTGTGTATCCTGACAGTTGTTTCCTCCTAGGTTTGCTTGTCTCTCACTATTACAGTTTTAAATGTATACTGTGTACTACATTTTCAGCAGTTTTGTTAAGAATTGATACAGAAAAGCTGTGCACATATTAAAATATAAAACTTGACATTTTTGAATATAAATGTATATCCATGAGCTTAGAGTCACAGTAATCAACACATTTATCCATTACTCTTTGTGTAGGTCTGGCTGTTAAATCACTACATTACGGGTAGCCCTCTCAAATGTTTCTCTAGTCCTGGAGGTTGGAAGTGTGAGGGGAAGGTCTCTGGCATGGTCAGATTCTTCGTTGAAGACCTTCCTGGCTCACAGACTGATGGGAAGGGCAAGATTCTGCTGTACCGACTTTATCAGTTCCATCACCTCTCAAAGGCCCCCACCTCTTAATTCCATCACAATGGCCATAAGCATTTCAGCATCTGGATTGGGGGAATATGTAAACTGTCAATTCCAAGTGATATGCCTCTCCCACTTTCAGAGTGTCTCCTAGCTGTCCTTCAGGTCCAGGCAATCATTGCCATGCTTTTTCTCTGAGGTGCTCTACCAGAGTTTATAGTAGTGTTTCACCTTGTCTTTTGATTGGGTTTCTTTGACTTAGCACAGTTATTTTCAAATTTATTCATGTTATGTGGGAATATTAGTGCATTCTTTTTAATGCTCAAAAGTGCTGCATTGCATGAAAACACAGATCTGTCCACTCATCTGATAGTGGACATTTCTGCTTCATGCAGCTGGGGCCTGATACAAATGGATAGGCTCTCAACATTTGGGGACAAATCTGTGTAGACCTATGTGCTGTTTCTTCTAGGGACATGCCCAGGAGTAGGGTCATATGGCAGATATATGTTAAAAGTTTTAAGGAATCACTAAACCATGTTCTAGAATGGTTGAAGCAGGTTTTGTTTCTCAGCAGTATGAGACTGGGTACTTGCTTCACACTTTTGCTGAAGGCTACCATAAAAACAAACAAAAGAGTCCTCAGCTTCCTTGTCTGAGATGGTAGAGATTTATCTTCTCCAGTTCAGGAGTTGAGTAAGGCCAAGAGCAGAGTGCATGGGGCTGCTGTTCCCCAAGGCCTCTGCTTGACTCACCCGTGGTCCCTTCTGCTTTTGTGTGCTCTCTCCACTGCCTGCATGCTCCTGGTGCTTTTGCTCTGTTCTCTGGCATTCTTTTTATATGAGACTCGGTTGCCTGTTTTAGACCTGACAAACCCATCTCTTCCATCTCTCTCATCCTTCTTATTGTATCTTCATTTTCCTTTTGGTCATCATCTCTAAGATGATTTTTTTAAAAGTTGTGTATTTTTGGTGGTTTTGCTTATGAGGGTATTTGCTCTTATAATGTCCTTTCCTTAACAACTTCGTGGAATCAGACTTAGTATTTTTTTTAAAAGATTTATTTATTTATTTATTTATTTATTTATTTATTTATTTATTAATATGTAAGTACACTGTCGCTGTCTTCAGATACCCATATGAGGGCATCAGATCTCATTGCAGATGGTTGTGAGCCACCATGTGGTTGCTGGGATTTGAACTCATGACCTCTAGAAGAGCAAGCAGCAGTCAGTGCTCTTAACCGCTGAGCCATCTCACCAGCCCCAGACTTAGTATTTTTGATGCCTGTTTTTATGTACAGTGTGTTCTTCCCCTGGGAAGGAATGGTGTGTGTGTGTGTGTGTGTGGTTAGTTTTTACCCTCTCGGGCTGCTCCATGGTGCTGGATAAAGTTTTCTGCTTTCCTTTTACATGTGTATATACCTCGGCTGTTTCTTCCATTCCATTTCCCTTTGGAATTCTTGTTTTGAGCTTTTACTCTGCTGCCCTGGATGGTCTGGAACTCATTATGTAGACCAGGCTGGACCTAAGTCATTAAAATCCACCAGGCTCCTTGGGAACTCTTGCTTATTAGCTTAATCACCTATTGTCTTAGCTGAATTCGTGGTTAGCTTAATCACATCTTGTCTCCCCAGCAGGGGCCTTGCTCTAGAAAGGGGAGGTTTTGATTTCATATGAGTCAGACTACATCTGGGAGATGTAGCCCTGCATTCCTGTGCTTCCAACCTGTTCAGAGTGGGCTGAACACCTGGACTATGTGTCCCTGTGAGCACTGTTCTATTGGGCTGTTCTGAACTGGCCAGCTTACCACAGTCTGCCCTCAATACAGAGTCCTCTGTAGCCTGGTGCAGGGTCCTGAGGCTGTGGCCTGTGACTGGCATTTGTTCCTATTTGCTGGTGTGTTGGTGTCCACAAGATTCTTGTCATTGAGTATGTCAGAAATGATGTGAGTGTTGGATTTTGTTACCTACTTTTTTTTACGTTTCACTTGAGAAAAAAATTTTATTCAGAGAGATAAAGATTTTTATCTTATATCACAGACATAAGAATTTACTTTTGTTTTAAATTAACAACCTTGTCAAGAGGGCCAAGAGATAAATTGATAAAGCTTTAAAATATGTATTTAGAATTATTAAAGGTTAATTATTTTATTGTGAAATTTCCAAGCATTGGAGAACTAATTGCTTTTATCCGTCACTAATAAGTAAGTCAGGACTCTCTGGACTGTGACAAGTAGCTGAGTATGTACTAGTGTGGAATTGAAAATCTTATTGTAAAGTCACGTTCTATGAACTGCTCGACACACTGCAGCCTGAAAAGTGCTTCTGTCTCTGAAAATACATTATTTGTTTTGTGCATTTTTGCCTAAAGAATATAGAATATTGTCTTGCAATAAAATTAGACACTTTGTGAGCCCCAGGAACTAGAAACTCAATTATCAATCACAATCTCCCTGTTTTCATCCACTTGAAATACCCCTTGGTTTGAGAGTGTTTTAAATAGAAGTACATATAGATTTAATAAAAATTTTCAGTCATTTTATTTATGGTTCTATATTAGGACTTAATAAAATTTCCCTTGTTTTCATATTTTTGTTTTTAAGCTATAATTTTGTGTTAATAATTTAGTGCTTTTTGTGTTACATGTTAACATATATTCCTTATGTTTAATACAAAGGGTTATAGTCCCTTTTAGCTGTATAATGGAAATGCATACCTTTTTATATCTTTAAATGACATTCTACAACAAAATTTAATGGAGTATAGTATTTTATTGTGTTTGTACTGTAGTGTAATTTGCTGGCTTATTATTTGTCATTTGTGCCCTTTCTATTTTTTTCTGTTATAAGTAACACCATAGTAGACATTCTGTGGGATAGCATCATGTGTACTCATGATCATTTCCCTAGGTAAACAGTTTGTATATTTATATTGGAGGTGGTGGGGGGATAAGATATGGAGGGTGAATTCGAATAGCTTTCATAAAAGGCTGCATGAGGAGACGGGATGTAGCTCAGTGGTAGGGTGCTTGCCTAGCGTGCAAGTCCTGGCCTTGATCTTCATCAGCTCCACCCCCAGTCAACACCAACAGAGAGACAAGAGACAAAGAAAGAAAATAAAGTGAATTTACATTCTCACCTGCAGCAAATGGACCAAGCAAATGAAAATGCCATCTGGCATTTCATACCACAAGGCTTCACAGCCCTTGGTGAATGCTGGTTGTGGTCAGGGTATAATGTGGCTGTAAATGCCAGTGCCATAGGGTGCATGGTTATTTTATTTGTAAAGTACCTGCTGAGTTCTTGAGCAGTGTCTGAGGTTACCCATTGAGTACGTGCTTTCATTTAAGGTACTGGGATAGGAGACAGTCCAGATAGACAAGAGATTGCAGAAGTGGTTACTGTGAGAAGAGGAGACTGGGGACTCGGAGAAGAGCGCTTCAGGGGCAGGTGGGCAAGGGACGTGTCACAAAGGAGGGAGGGCTGTTTGGAACGTTGAGTGAGAGTTCACCAAATGGACCAGGATCCAGGAGAGGGGTGACAAAGGGTGCATACAGACCAGCATTAAGTGTCAGTGCACAGGGTTGTGAGCATCATGGATGCTTCTAAGGAAATAGAAGGGATTTGAGAATGCGGCTTTTAGATAGAAAATCAGATGAAAAGACAGACCAGTTTATAAATGGCCTCAGGCAAAGTCTTGGGTTTAACATTTACTCAGTGAGTTAGGGACTTTGCTGGGTTTAAGGCAGGAAGGGATTCTAGTAAAGACACGCATAAGCATGATTATGTTTGGGGTGAGGAGTGGTGGTAAAACCCTTACAAGTTCCTCTTAGAAGAAATTAGGCTGTTAGGAACAAGGGACAGTTTGGGGCATTTCAACTGTTTCTTTTCACAGAATGACTGAACTCTGCCAGCTCTCTTTTCCCAGCGTGGGTTGATCTGTATTTAAATTCCAAGTTCTTTGTTTAGCTTATATTATAATAGCATTTCCGTGTATGTGTGTGTGTGTATGTGTGTGTGTGTATGTGTGTGTATGTGTATACACGTATGTACGTACTTGTGTATGCAATGCATACGTGGGTGGGCTGGCCCATGAGTGGCCCCCTTGAGGAGGCCAGTTGTTGGTTGATGAGTGTTTCCTTCAGTTACTCTCTACTTGTTTTTTTGAGACCTTTCTGAATCTGAAGCTGGCCATTTTGGCTAGACTGGCTGGCAGTGAGCCTCTGAGCCCTGGCTGCCCCTCCCCCAGTGTGGATGTTGTGGGCTCCACCATGCCACTCCCTGCTTATAAGTGGGTGCTGGAATTACAAAACAAGCTCTTTACCCACTGAGCTATCTCCCCAGCCCCTATCATAAGATCTTCCTTTCCCAGTTTCTCTGGAGAGTGTGTATTTTAAAGAAGCATCATTTCCTCCTGTTCAGGGTCTATTCTGGAAGGCCTTACATATTCAGGAGGAGTATTTTGTAGTCTTTGTAATTTGTGCCCCATCTCCTGGAGATGCAAGATGGCATTCACATACTTGTCCCAGGTATCATAAGTTAGGTCCAGCACAGATAGTACTGTTTGATGTATAATATACTGTCCCAGGTATCTAAAACTTGCCCCTCTCAAAGACATGCCCTGTGCAAAATTGTCACCATGACTGCAAGTCTGCCAGAGTGGGATTCCAGCTGATTACAAACATGTCGGGCAGTACTCTAGTTCTGAAACCTAAATGCACTTAAGCTTTTAATAAGTGCCTTAAAACACAACCGTTGCCCTCCCCATTTGCACTCTCTCCCTCATGACCTTTTACTGATAGCCAATTACATTTAAGAAAAAAAATGTTTAAAGTTTTTATATATAGGAGTGTGTGCCTACTTGCATGTCTGTTACCACATGTGTGCAGTACCAATGGAAGCAAGAAGTGGGTGTCAGGTCTCCTGAGACTGGACTCACACACAGGTGTGAGCCATTGTGTGGGCACTGGGAATCAAACCAGGTCCTCTGGAAAATCAGCTACTGATGACGTAGCTCTCCGACCCTTGATAAATGTTTCACATTGCATGCTGTTGTGCTAGTCAGTTTTTTCTTACTGGGACAAAATGCTTGAGAAAGATGACTTAAGAAGGGACATTTTACAGCTCCATGATTTCAGTCCATGGTCACCTGTCACTGTTTCTGAATCCTAGTAAGATAGAACACTATGGCAGGTATGCGGCAGAGTAGAGCTCACTCATTCACAGAAGTACAGACAGGAGCAAAGCAAAAAGCATGACTCTGGTACCCTGCTTCCTCCATGTAGACCCAGAATAGAGTTAGGCTATCATGTGTCTGCAAAGGCCTTTCACAGATATCATTGGGTGAGAATAAGAAACCAGTTATAAATTAGTAAGAGGATTTTGTTTTTGGTTTGTTTTTTCTTGTTTGTTTTGTTTCTAAAGTCAGAGAGAGAAGGCCAAGCATTTGCCACAGTGAACAGTTCTTACACCTTGTCCTGAGGAAACTGAAAGACCTTACAGCTCTTGGGTTTAGACCTTGCAATACCTGCACCAGCTCTGTATGTGCCGTATGCCTGCTTCTTGTCCTGGTCTTGACAGTTTCAAGGAGGGTAGATAAGTACTGGGAGGAGGGGAGGAGGAAGACAGGTCTTTCCTTTAAAAGCCTCCATTGCTTTGAGTGTTGATACCTCGTAAAATGGTACCATTTTACCCATGGATCAGGCATAAAAATACATGAGTCTATGGGGGCCAAACCTATTCAAACCACTACACCTATCGATGAGGTCCTGGGTTCAGTCCCCAATAAAACACATGAGCCAGGAAACTAAGCATCCAAAAGAAATATCTTTACAGTGTGGTTACTGTGTGATTGTTCATAGCCCATAGATGTTCTCATTCAGTTTAGAACTAGTTATTAACCCAACCTTGGACATCCATTCATCTTTCTGTGGAAGTAGAAAGCATCACTATTCTGTCTGATGATGGTCAGCCTTTTAAGCGATGTTGGACAAGTTTTAAAAAGATGCAGCATCATGAGTCAGTGACTGTATTCGGAATCTTTTAGTCTCCCTAGCAAGTGGTGCTCCTATGGATGTTAGACATCTTTGGAAGTGAAACTTGCACAGCATGAAGGATCCACTTTGCTATTTGTTTTATCTATTTTTTGTTTAGGTGTGTGTGTGTGTGTGTGTGTGTGTGTGTGTCCGACCATTACTAGATGTCTTCTTGAAGTAATCCACTTTTAGGTGACCTGATCTGGATGGGCCATTGAGATGACTTAGTGGGTGGAGGTGCTTGCTCCCAGGCCTGATGGCTTGGCATTAATTCCTGAGACCCACATAGGAGAGATCTTCACTCCCTAGTTGTCCTCCGACCTCCACAATGCTACATGATATGTGCCTGACCACCCCCACATAAAATAGACAAACGAAGAAAAAATATCTCTAAAATGAACTGGTCTGTGGCATTCAGTGTTTCTGTGGTAGTGAATAACCACCATTTCTGGGTAGCCTAAAAACCTTGTGTCACCTTGTACCGATTGAATAATTATCCTGTTTCTTCTTCCTTCCAGCTCTTGACAGCCACAAGTTTGCCTCTATCTATGTGTATTTATCTATTCTAAATACTTTACGTAAATGTGGCCTTTTATATTTGATTTCCATCATGGAGCATAGCATTTTGATTGTTTATTTACATGTGAGTGTGTGCCTGGACAATCCACTGCATAGATACACCAGTTGTCCATTGATGGACATTTGAGCCCCTAGGTCTTTTTGGCTACCCTGAACAGTACTGCTGCTAGAAGCAACCACACAGTGACACAGCAGTTCCATCTTGGATTTATCCTGTATCTCTGAAAAGGATGTTTATATTACAACAGCTTTATTCATAAAGCATTGGAAGTATGTCTTTAGAGGGGTCCTGTTTACACGAGGTATATACTCACTGAGTTGAAACCAACGATAATGTTTGATTTCACTGTTGGCAAATTTTAACTCATTTTACAAGAGAGAATAGAGCAAACTGTGAATCCTAATTTTCAGCAACTCCAGCTGCTGTGCCAAACTAGAGGAACAAGAATAGAAGGAAAGTAGTTAGCTGTACTTAAATCTTGAGATGCAATGGTAGCTTGGCTCCTGGGGTAATCGTGGGGGTGGGTGAAAAGTGTGATTCTTGGTGTACCTTGAAGGTTGAGCTGATTTGCTATGTTGACAGGTATGATGGCTGACTGATGGACATAAATACATTGTCAGGAAAGACAGTTGTAAAGGATGCTAAGAGTTTTGATGGGGGCGGAGCTGCCATTTAATGAGCTGAGAGCCTAAGGGCAGATGTGTGGGAAGGTGGGGAGTTTGAGTTTGCACAGAAACCTGCCAGCGATTAGGAATCTGCTTGGGACCAGAAATATAAAATCCAGAGTTGTTGGTGCGGTACTTAAGATTGAACAAGCGCTAACAGAGTGAGTGGGCAAAGCAAGTCTACGTGCCAAATTCCAGGAAGCATATGGATAAAAACAAGCCAGGAAAAGAGAGGGGTGGAGGGCAGAGGTCTGGCCAGTGGGGGAGGAGTAAATTCAGAGTGGGGTGGCATGCTCTTGGCACTGTTTCACCGTCAGGAAGGTAGTTAGTTGAGGTATTTTAAAGCCATGTTTATCCTAGCACCAACTAGAGTACCTTGTTTAAAGACTGGAGCATGAGGTTAATTTTAATTTACCCAGTGTTGTTAAATGTATTTTAGGGAACTGCTTGCTCTGGGTTCTGTGTGCAGTAAACAAGTGCTTGATGATTGTGTTGCTCCCTCTGTGGCTTGCTCGCATAGCACTGGTGTGTTAAGTAAACTAATCAGTTATCTGGCTCCTGTGATTGTGTACCAGTCTGCAACAAGGTTTGTCTGCTGGAGAGAGTGATAGTCACTGGTCACAGGACACTGATGTTTCTTGGTCCCCTTTGATGTTATAACTCACTAAGCACTGCATTCTGGGTAGAGTCTATTAAGAGGGAGTTCAGAGATAGCTCAAATGGACCATTCTACTGAGTCTAAGAGGGTATCAACTTCTTAGAAGTTCAACTTACTGTAGTCCTCTTCTGGGTCAGAAAGTGCTTTTCTCATGGGACATACCCCTGATGTGCAAGCCTGGTAGTAAACGTGTGTGAGATATTCCTCAGTTTGGATTTTATTTTGACAGGCAGGAAAATGGAAAATGAACTAACACATGAATAAAATAATAGTTTTATTCCCTCTTCTTAACTCCTTCCCTCCCTTCCTCCTTCCCTCTCTGCCTCCCTCTTTCCCTCCCTCCCTCCCTTCTTTTTCCTTCCCTCTGTTTTCTTCTTTGTTTTTGTTTTGAATGGAGATCTAGCTAGCCATGTAGCTCTAGCTGGCCTGGTGCTTGCTGCATAGTCCAGGCTGGCTTCTACAGCAGCTCTCCTGTCTCAGTCTTCTGAGTGCTAGGATTATAGGCAGGTGCCAGAATACCTGCGCTCCCCTTCTCTCTTTTCTTTTGCCTTAAGTGTCAAGGTAGAGCTTGTTAGAGGCCAGACCTGTCTGTTAATTGTTAGAAATACAGATAGGCTGAAGTACCTAGCAGGCTGCAGGCCAGTAGGACACCAGCAGGGAAGCACTGTAGTGATAGGTCACATTGATAGAAACGAGTTCAGTGTGGTGGACCTGGCATTAAACATCATAATAGGATCTTGGACATTTTATGGGGTTGCTGACTAGAAGGATCAGATGGTAAAGCACAGATGTAGATGTGTTTGGAGAGGGGAGTTGAGAATGGGAAGGGAGAATACAGTAGTGTCTCCATGTATGCAGCTTACAGCGCAGCCAAGGATCATGGCTTCTCTCTTTGGATCAACAGGTCAGAGCCAATATCAGTAGGCAGAAATTACTAGAAGATACAAACCTTCAATTCCATATACCTACAGTGAATATTGGGTAACCTTTCAACATGTCTGATACCTCCTTTGTCTTGGTAAGAGCTTGATTTTATAATCTGCTCTCCCTGTACCACTTTATCTTTTAGGTGAGGCAGAACCTAGCCCAGTCTGTGTGACTGGGGAGGAGATCGGGATTCATTTCAGACAGTCAGGCTGGAACTCTTTTCCTGGCCAGTGATTGGCTGATACAGCTGTGGTCAAGGCTTTGGTTTTTGGACCATTTGTGTTATTACACAACAGAGGCTGTGTATTTTTTTTTTTTAATTTAAAAAATTCAAGAGATTTGGGGGGAGAGAGAGAGGGATAATACATATGTATGTGGGAACCCACAGGGGCCAGAAGAGAGTGTTGGATCCCCTGGGGAAGGAGTTACAGGTGGTGTAACTGCTGGGTGTGGGTAACTCTGGTTCTATGAAAAGGTTGCAAGTGCTTTTAACCCCTGAGCCATCTCTGTAGCCCTGGGACTGTATTCTAAAGGAAAAAATTTATTTAACCCACAGTAATGAGATCTAGGGCTCAGTGCTGGCATGTGCTCAGTTGGTGAGCACCAACTGTGGCATTCCACCATGATGGAAATGTAGAAAGGAAGAGAGTGCATTCGAGGAGCCCACCGGGGTCGGACTGCTTCACAGCCTCCCACTCTCAATGCCTGCTGCCCTTTTCACAGATAACGACCTTGCGTGAGTGTGGAGCCCCTCAGACTCCATATGAGTCTCAGTGGAGACGATGTGCTGGAGATCTTGGGACACAAGGAATCTCCCTTTTAGAAAAAAGATTGAAAACAGCAGAGAAGTTCTTCTAGTGGAAATGACCAGATGTGCACACGAGACCTGGCCGGTTGGGAGGTCTCTGGAACTAATCTATTTCCATGTGCTGATGCAGAGAGAAGCTGGGTTCCAGATGATCTTTAATACTTTCCAGGGGCTGGACTTGGGGACTTAACAAATGACACAGCAGATGAGTCGGCCTCCACATGAAGCCATTAACATAACCATACAGTTAGTGCACCAGTTTCTAAGGGCTGCTCTGAAGTGGTTCTCCAGGGAGAGGGTGGCCACTGTGACACAGGAGTCCAGCACTGGGCAGAGTTTGGGAAGGCTAGATTTATGTCCTTTGTAACTGGGAGGGAGACTCAAGGTTTGCCATTCTGATTGCACAGTAGATGCCTTCTGAGGTTGAATCTTGGAAGGAGGGGACTCAACTTCAACTGCAGGGCTCTGTTTCTAATCAGGGGTGGGTGTGGAGCATGCATCCTTTCCCAACAGGCCTTAATTACCTCAGTATCTGTTCTCTGTGTAGTCTGTGCTTTTAACATTTCCAGAGAGGGGTTGGTACTTTATAAAACTTTTTCGTTGTGAGGATACTCTGGTTTAGGGAGATGGGTTTCATGGAATTAGATGTCAAAGATTTGTTTAATTGTAGCAACTTAATATTTATCACTTAGTTGTTCCTCTCAGAAAATGGGCCGTTTATTCAAGCTTTGCTTGTATGAATGCTTCAGGATACAATGAAATGATGATACAACTTTGGAAGTGATAGCAGTGGTAAGCATTTCCTTTGAACTTCTATGCAATTTGAATTGAGAATAATTTATTTATTATGTTGAAGTCACATGAGCAATTTCTGAAGCCATGAGAGGAACATTAAAGTAGGTAGGTGTGTCTGTCAGAGATTTGTGAGTTATTCTTCCTTCTGATGGTAAATGTCTGTCCAGGTCCACCTTTCTACTCTACCTGTTGTTACTGGTCATTTTTCTAATGACTCTACGTCTCTTACCTGTGTGTGTGTGTGTGTGTGTGTTTTAATTAAACCATGCCTAATCCCAAGCGGTTGGTTAATAGGGGACAGTGTAGTGTGTCTGGCGTTTCCTGTCTCTTGATGTAGCATTGCAGCTTTTATGTACAGTGCCTTTGTGGTGTTCTCAGGAAGCTGTATTGATCTTTCCTGGGGAGCGACAGACTCCAGAGCATGGTCATTATGACTCTGCAGTGAAGCTTATCAGTTCTGTGTTTCCTGCCTAGGAAGCGCCATCTGCTCTGCAGTAATTACTCTCATATGCAACTATGGAATTGTGTTTTGGAGACCTCAATGCATTACATTCCCCAGATCCCTTATTTAAACACTATAACCACCCCCATCCCTAGAAATACTGGCCTTGATATGCCTGCAAAATTGTGCCCTGCTGCCATGCCTCTGCCAAGGCTTCTGCTCACATGGGTGGCTTGCTGATCTGTCCTCCCTCTACTGTGTGCTGACTCAGCTCCACTCTGATGCTAATATCTTGAGGATAGTCACTGAGAACATCCTGTATTTCATTATGTGTCAGACCCCAGGTCCAGGACAGTCACCCTACAGTAGCTTTAGCCATTGCCCTGCTGTCCTTTTTCTGTGGCTTCCAGTGCTGCCCTCTCCCTCAGCTTTTCATTCTTGTGTCACTTCAGCTGACCTAAAGGTGTTCTTGTGTGGTCAGAATTTGGTTTCTGTCATTGCTTGACCAGTTGAACAGTCGGTTGCAGGACTTTCTGGACCCTTGACGGATGTCTTCTCGTTCTGCTGAGGAGCCAGTGTGTGGGTGTAAATATTAGTAGGCTTCAGTTTGTTGTCTCTACATGTGTCTAACACATCTTCCTCAAAATAGGATGATTTTAATAGTCTTGGTATCCTATGAAGCATGGACCTAAATTTTTCATCATACTGACTGATTGAGTGATTGAGTGAGTGGGCACATGTGCCATGGCATAGGCTCGATGATCAGATGACAACTTGCAGAAATCTGTGCTTTCCCCCTGTCACGTGAGTTCCAGTATTGAACTCAAGTCATCAGTTTTTGTGGCAAGCACCTTCACCCATTTAGCCATCTTGCCAGCCTTTTTTAAATTATCAAATATTGTTTCCTTATGCTAGTTTGATAAGGTGTGTAATCACTCCCATTATCCTTCCTTGCACCTACTCTGTGCTCATCCCAAACCACTTCCCTTCTTTTGAATTTAGATCCCACATCTAAGAGAATGCTCTTCTGTTTTTCTTAATGTGACTTATATCATTTAACAGCCATTTATAGTTCAGTCTACTTTCTTTTAGATAACAAAATTCTGTCCTTTATGACCAAATAAAATTCCATTGTGTATGTATCTGTTCATTTATCTGTTGGCTGATGCCTGGGCTGAGTCTATAACTTAAGAATAATGCTGCAATAACGAGTGTGTGTGTGTGTGTGTGTGTGTGTGTGTGTGCGCGCGTGCATGTGTAGAGCATCACAGAGTGTGTGGGCTTAAAAGTTTAATTTTCTGAATCTTAATGTAGTACTTGAGTCAAGTTGCCTGTTTTATAGCTATTGAGAACATGCCTGCATGTTTATTTTTTTCTGCCTGATGTTTCTAGGGATGCTAAACATTATTAGTGTTGTATGTTGTTTTAGAGAGTTGGTGTCTGTGTTTCCACGGAGACTGTGGGAGCTGCTTGCTGGTGCAGACTGTGTCCCTCTAGTTGGTGGTATTAAAAGCTTTCCCAAAAATTTCATTTTAGACTTTTGAGTTCTGGCTGCTATTATTTGGCCGTTTTTGTTATTTGGAGGTAGTTTGTATTTCGTGCGTTTAGACTTGAGCTATTTCATAGTGACATAGCCACATTTGTGACAGCTATTGGTGAAGATACAGTTGGTCTAGGCTCATCTTCTGGGAAGCATCAAGTGTCAATTTACTTCACACACGTTTTCATGTGTGTCTTTTAAAAGTCCTGCCTATTTGGTGTGCTTAGTGTGTACTTAGCTGTGTGTCTAATAGTGCGCTAGCTGTCAGTTTAAGCCTCTGAGTGGGAGAAAACATTTACACAGATATATAGAAGATAGAAGTAAATGTCCCAGGTACTCACAGAGCAGGGTACTCAATGAGTCGGCACATTTATAAGATTGAAGAGAATGACACACACATAAGCTATTTGTAGACACTGCATTTTTGTTAGGTGCTCACTGCTTACAAATGCCTGGTTATCATCCTGTGCACTGTTGGTGGGAACAGAAAGTAGTATGGCTGTTTGGCTGCTGTGGGAAACAGTATGGTTATTCCTCAAACAAAGGAATAGAATTACTACACAATCCAGAAATTTCACTTCTGGGTATACAAACTAAAAAATTGAAAGCAAAAATAGATACTCAGGAAACTGTGTTCACAATAGCTTTAGCTGAAGTTGCCTGAAGGTGCAGGCAGCTGCAGAGCCCCTGGATGAATGAATGGAATATGATCTAGCTTTGGAAAAGAAGTTCTGCTGTACATACTACACACTGATGAACCTTGAGGACATTATACTAAGGAAAACAATAAGTAGGTCACAAAAATTCCGAAGTATTGTGTGCTTCCATTTTGAAGACACCTGGCATTGGCAGCCATCAAGTCAGAAAGGAGGGAAGATGGATGGCAGACATGTTCAGTGGATGTGGCTTGTGCTTTGCAGGGTGAAAAACTTAGTGGAGATGGTCTCATAGCAGTGTGAATGTACTCAGTACCACAGAGCTGTGTGCTTACGAGATGGTTAAGATGGGAAAACAAGCCACAGCTCACACAGTTGCAGAGTGTGGTTTAGGGAGGTAAAAGTGACCACGACACTGGGAGGTGAAGAGTCCTTAAGAAGCAGATGAAACAAAGATGGCAGAATGTGGGTACCTATTTAGACTGGATGGGGGCTATCCATCAGGGTCCACTGTGGTGCTCTCTTTATTTTAAAGTTCTTGTTTGTGGTTCAGTTAGGAAGACTACTTGCCTTTTCTACAACCAGTGAGTGCCTCGAGAGAGGAGTGAGCTGGTATGAGATGGAGCTGGTTTGCTCCTTAGTGCAGGAGGCTGAGGGGAGAGCAACTTTGAAGCAAGGGAGGGCAGGTTTTCTGCAGACAGCTAATTTTGTGGTACCCAAATGGAACCAACTCCCCCAATTTGTCCCACTGACTTCTACATGTGCACCATGACAATAATGTGTGCTTTTACACTAAAATAATCATTCGTGCATGTGTGTGTGTGTGTGTGTGTGTGTGTAAGTTGGCAAAAAAGGAGCTGGAAAGATGGCTCAGCAGTTAGAGCAAGTACACAGAGGACCTGAGTTTCGTTCCCAGCACTACACTGGGCAGCTCATAACCCCCTGTAGTTCCAGCTCTATAGGATCAGTTACCTCAGGCCCCAGGGACATTTGCATTCCAGTGGACACAACCCCCATGTACATAATTAAAAATAAAGTGAACCTTTAAAAGACTAGCAAAAAATAATATTGGCAGTCTGCTTCATTATTGGAATATTATTATTTTCTAAAATAACTTTTGCACTTCCTTCTAAATTTGTAACCATAGTTCTACTGAAATATGAGTCTATCCTGTCCTACCTAACAGAATAAGGTGAGATTACTCGGTACTTCTTTTCATTTAATAGACTGTGATAATCATCATTTCCTTGCTATAATGTACAAATGGTGTTCGTGAGAAACTTGTAGCATCTACTAAAATGTCAAAATGGAAAGAAGAGAGTATTCTGTGAAGTTTGACAATGACCCAAGAGAAGGGCCTGCCAGTGAGTGGCAGGTGTGAGAGCTGGTAGCAGAGTGCCACTGGCAGCAGTTTAACTCAGGGACAACGTCACATGCAGGGGCTGGCCAGTACGGAGGACGGGGACACAGGACAGTAGCATGAATGGTGTGCTCGCAGACGGTCAGGTGGAGGTAGGGATTTGTCTAATGGAGCTTCTTGCTGGAGTTGCTGTGTGTTTGGTGAGAGCCCAAGGAGGAGACACCACAGTAGGGCTACTTTCTTGCCCTCCTATTTCTCTTCAGTAGTTTCTGTCTCAGGCTGATTCGTCCACTCTACAAATTCTGAACACTTCCTGTGTGGAGACTGCTTTGCTAAATACTGAGAGAAGCTGAGGGGGCAAAGCCAGCAGGAGCCTCTGCTTCAAGCTCAGGTCAGGAGTCACTTCCAAAGTGTAATGGGAACGGTGACATCAGAGCAAATCCTATGTCTGGACACACTCAGGTGCCCTAGGGCAGTGGTCCTATGGTTCGCAACTCCTTTGGTAAACCTCTGTTTCCAAAAATATTTATGTTACAATTCATAACAGTAGCAAAATTATAGTTATGAAGTAGCAATGAAGATAATTTTATGGTTGGGGGTCACCACATGAGGAGCTGTATTAAAGGGTCTACATTAGAAAGGTTGAGAACCACTGTCTTAGGGGGATAGAGGGAAGCCAAGAGCTAGAGATGAAGGTACTGAATTCAGTTCCGGTATTGCTGGTGACAGCCCAAGTTGCCCGCACCTATTACCTGGGTTAAAACAGATTTTCTTCAGAATTGTCTTTATATCACCCAGCCTGATGTGTGGGTGATAAAGGAAAAGATAGCACATTTTGGTCTCAGGTTCCTACCTGGGATACTACTGTTCATACTCTGCTTAGCCACTTCCTGTCTAGCCCTTATGTCTCAACTCAGACACCCTTCTTCTCAGCCCTCAGTCAGGACTGTGTGTGATCCGGAACCTGTGGAAAGACTGGTCCCAGAGACGTCCAGAGAGGCAGGGCAGAAGGCCAGTGGGGTCCAAATGAAGTCCTTCAGGAACACCTTTCAGCCCTAGTCCTGTTCCCTCATGAAAAGTAACATTACAAACTATCGAGTGTGCCTGATAGTTTGTGCAATGAAAGCAGAAATCCCTAGCAATCTCATGTTATTTAAAAAGCCCCGGTGTAGTCAGTTTCCAGTAAATACTTAATGAGTGATTGGATGCCATTGAAATGTGTCAGTCAAGAAATTGATGAGAGGAGGGGATTGTGGGTTGTTCCATCATTGGCGGCATGCTGGGCTTATGGGTTGGAAGGCAAAGGGAAAGAGGAGGAAGATGGAATAGTGTGTACAGGAGAGTTGGACAGAGAGCCTGAGAAGGAAGGCCTTTTGTGTCTCCTTGAGATGAGGGAGAGGGCTTTCAGTAGCAGGCTGCCGTGGGTATACACGGTTCTGTGGGCAATAACCTCATGCTAGGTGCCTGTGGGTTTCTCTAAACCCTGCATGTATTTGTAGTCAGAAGCAGTACAGCATAGCTGTATTTAAGTTCATCACTTGGGGATGGATTCTGATAACATCAGCATGCTGTGCTTCCTGCTGTCCTGTTAGGTCTAATCAGTACTGATTTGGGCAGCTCTGAGGACTGTGAAGTCAACAAGGGGGCTTTCTGCAGCATATTTTGCTGGACTCCTACTTTAGAGACAGATTTCCTTCACTGGTATTTTACTGGGAGGTTGGGTTCTGGTCCTGTATTTCATTTGTAAGAAAGGATAGATGTCTTGGAATAAGGCAAGATGGAGCATACTTGTAGAGGTGCAGGGTGTGGGGACTACCATCTTTGAGAGGTCCAGCAACAGCATGGGGTCTCTCTTCAGTAGTAGCATTTGTGCACTTGCTAGTGTACCCAGGGCATGGATCCATAGCAGCAGGATAGATGGCAGCTTCATATTTGCTTCATTATGGTTTTGGAGGGGTATTTACATGTTAACAGTAATATCACTCTGTGTGTGTGTGTGTGTGTGTATAAAAAAACTTGGATGAGCCAATGCTTGCTTTACTGGAGAAGCGTGCTGGTTTTCATGTACTGCAGCACTGCTTTTGAAACCAGGAGTTCAGAAAACTGTTTATTGGTCAGTATTGTACTTTGCTTTCTCACCCTTGTGTGTGTGTGTGTGTATACAAATATATGTATACAAAATGTTAAATTTCTGTTTTAACTTCATTAGTGTCATTAAGTATAAAAATAAATATATCATAATTTCAGAAAAATGAACGAAGTATTATTTTGACTTTGTAATCCAAACTTGTGATTCTATGATTGTTACTGTTCTAGCTTTTAAGGACAGCAAGGGAGCCTTCCAGGGAGCCTGCAGCTATGAGGCCGTGTGCAAGCGTGTGCACACTCAGTTTTCTGAAATCAAGTTGCTTCTGGTACTTTATATTTTAATGTCATGTTAGAGGCTTCATTTCATGATCATTTGTTCATTCACATATGTTTTTATTTTTAGCTCTAAGCAAAAGACATGAGGCCTCAGCTGAATTGAGGTGGCTTTGAGGTCATCCAATTTCTAGACGTGTGCGATCACCTGGTCCTGAAAGCCCTCCACACAGAATGGTAATGGCAAAATTGGAGGGATGGAGAAGGGGCCTCATTCTCCCACCTCTTCCCTCCCCCAACTTTTAAGTATGTTAAAGAAGCAGTACTTAGAGAAAGGTCTAGGCTTAATTTCTGGGAGAGACTAAGATTTGCTCAAATTCAAAAGATGTTCTCAGCTGCCATTAACTCAGAGAAGAGACTCTGTGCCATTTCATATCCTGCATTTGATATAGTACCATTGTAGCTTCTAAAATTATCTTACAAGTTTGCTGCGTGTTAGCCAAAGTTGTGAAGTTGCTTCATTGCTGAGCTCTAAGAGGGGGCAAATTCATCCCAGTCTAGTGGACCACACAGAAGACCACCTTCAAGTTCTTTGTTACCAAGGAGACAGTTGCATTTTGAAGCACTGCTTTGTTGCTTCTCATGTTTCCTTGCATGGATGCTCATCAGCTCTTCTGTGCATCGTCTCACATTTGTCTGTAATATTTTCTCTGCCCATAACCCCATAACTGTACATGTCAAGTGTGGCAAGATTCATAGAACATTTCCATCCCTTCATGGACGTGACATTTTATGACGAGTGAAACCTGAGCTCTGGCCCCAGGAGAACTGAGCTCTTACTTGCATGTCTGCTTGTCCTCACTGGCCAGCCTTGTCCTATTTTAGACAAAAGCAGTGGTTAGTGGAGTGGGCTGTTCCTATATGCAGGGTTACAGATCTCTTGGAAGGGAGAACTCTGAGCTCTTGGTTTTTCTATAGAATGATGCTCTGGCCTTAAGTGGCATGGTTTCTAAACCATGTTAGAGGAGTTGGTCATGTTGGTCATATGGTTCATTTTTGTGTATTAACAGTGTCTTATGCTGGTCAGGGACGCACACCTTTAATCTCAGCACTTGAGAGGCAGAGGCAGGTAGATTTCTGAGTTCGAAGCCAGCCTGCGCTACTGAGTGAGTTCTAGGACAGAGCCAGGGCTATACAGAGAAACCCCACATGGAAAAACAAAATAAAACAACCAGCCAACCAACCAACCAACCACATACATACATACAAACCAGTGTCTTAGTAAAAAGAGGCAGAGCACTATATTTCTGAAGTCACAGTTCTAGCACTTGAGAGACATGAGCAACATAGTGAGTAATACTGTCCTAGATGAGGGTAAAGTCTTAATGAGAAACAATTACCAGCACTACTGATGCCTGTATAATTAGAAATTGTAATCTCTAGCTGAGCTTAATATACACACCTGTTGTCCCAGTACTCCTGAAGCAGAGACAAGTCAGTCTTTGTGAGTTCTAGGCTATCTGGGTCTACATAGAGTTCTGGGCTACATAGTGATAATGCACGTGTTCCCTCTCCCTCTCCCTCTCC
>NW_021621022.1:2753232-2816204 GCF_004785775.1 Grammomys surdaster
CACACACACACACACACACACACACACACACACAATCTAATTTCTTATTACTCAAACAACAGGTTTTCTTTTTTTTTTAAATTTCTTTTTCATAGAAGAAAGCAAAGCAAGCACATTTGGATGCTGTGGCCCCCTTTGAGGTTAGAAGGACTTTAATGTCAAGTTAGTGTACTGGAGGGCAGTCAGCTAAAAGGCAACTTCTAAAGGTGTGCATTATCCAAGAAGAGCCTGTGGCTTCATTACTGCACCTCAGTGTCTTTGCCACAGTGATCACTTCCAGGAGAGAAAGACAGTACTAAAGACTTATAAATGTGAAATGGTGTTGACCCAGCAAATATTAAACAAACAAGTGGCACATGAGCGTAGTTTGGTATTTATTTTGCTGTATGGAAACTGCTTTGTTTTAAAGTAAATGTAAAAGCTAATGAACACGAGTAAAGCATTGATGTTGAAATGTTTTGAAATTTATACAAGTAAATATTGACCTTTTCTGAAAAAAAGTATTTTTCTTTGCCCTTGTTTAATTTATTTTCCCTTTTTTGTTTTTTAGGTTTGCAATTTTTTTTGGTGATGGCATGTTCAGAATCTTGGATCCCTAAATTGAATGTTGGAAATATGTAGGAGCCTTGGAAATGATCTTGTTTTCATATGTTAATGCCTTGGTAGGTGAATTAGTAGACTAATAAATATATGTAAAGGAGCATTGTAAGGTGACAGGTGTGTCTTAAGACTGTCACCTGTCTGAGTCTGTGCTCTGGAGACAGCTCTGTTGTGGAGCTCTCTCTGTCCTGGGTAGTCTGTGGGATTCCTCCCATGATGCTTAGCTTAGCTGGTTTTCTTTCCTACCTACATTGCAGTCTGAGCTCCTTAGATCACAGGGATCATTAATCAGGAGTTTTGAAGAGAAGAAAAAGCATCAAGTGACAATCTTAAGTGCAATAACTACAGAATTTCTACCTGGAAGTCATCTCACAAGGTCTGTATTAGAATATGTAAATTTTTAAAACTAATATATGTGTAGCGAAATGCCGCCAGTTTTTAAAATCGGGCATTATTATAGATCAGAAGTGTTCACATTGAGGGAATAAGGATGGTCGAGTTCACCTTTGTCCTATCTCCCCCTAGTCAGTTGATGAGTTAGTGGAAGGGGTTAGTGGTCTGTAAGCAGGAGGAGAAAAGGCTTGAATTTCCAGAAGGGATTAATTTCCCTTTAAAACAGAACAAAACAAAACACAAAACCCAGAAGTCAGTTCCCTTCCCTATGTGGGCTGCTCTCATGTAGAATGTGGGTGAGAGTGTTCATCCATGGACAGATAGATGGTGGTATCCAGTGCAGATTAGAGTTGCTGTAGTTGTCCTTGGTGGTTCGTTGGCCTTCGTCCGCCTCCTGCACCTGCTGGAATTCAGAGACTTGAAGAAGCTTAGTTACTTGGTCAGCGTGAATACTGTCCTCCTCTTATATCCTAACTGGGGAGTAGTGATTTCGAGCCCACAGTTAAGCAGCCCAGAAGGTGAGGGCAGTGCAGGAAGCTGCAGAGACTGAGTCCGAGCTCAGGAGAGCTGCTGCTGAGCTTTATCATTGGTGAGTTTGTCATTGTTTCCTCCAGCCTTCTCCTCCCCTTTCAGTGGCAGGAAATAGATGATACTTATTTAATGGAAAACACTACGTAGATTTTTGTTTTTAATTTTACATACCAATCTCAGCATGTGTTGCCTGTTTAGCTGCTTTCTGATTACAACTGGCTTTTAAAAACTCTCCTTCTATGGCACTTCTGTCAATAGAGGTTTCCTTTTAGCCACTTCTAGCCACAGTATTGATTGGGCCTGGGTATCTGATACACCCAGAACGAATTAGCCAGCCAGAAAAAAAAACTTTGTCCCCACCAGAATAAATATTTTAAAGACCTTCTTAGATTCTGAAAACCATGTGTACAAATGAAAGAGACTCAAGAAAGAGAAACCTTAGGCTCCTGCTAGCACAGAGTGCTGGTGGGCTGCAGACTGACCTTTCCAGAGCAGCTCTCCTGGAGGGGAAGAAGATGCTGGGGTGTCCTGGACACGAGACATTTCATGTTGTCATAGCTAGTTTTCACAAGCATGCCATGGAATTTAAGAATAATAAGGCCAGTGTTTGGAAATATTGATGTATTTCCTAATGGTGAGTTTGAATTATGGCATGTTCTAAATGTGTTTGCAGGTCAATGGTAAATTTAAGTTCAAATAAATGTCTTAAATATTAGAGAAAATACATTATCAATAAAATTCTTTTGTTCCTGTTGTGTAACTTTACAAAATTCTATAGAATATTATGTGTATGGTGGAGAACCGAGGGCATGAATATGGTCACATTGGCCGTCTCCTAGAAGCTTTTAGATAAAACTTTTAAGACTGTACTTAATCTTGTTTTACTTATAGTACTGATTAGAGAACATTGTAGTGTCTCTCATGGGAAGTCTGTCCCTTCCTGGGTCACTGTGCTTCACAGCCTTGGTACATCACACTCCAAAGAGAACAGATCTGTGCGTGTTATTTATGTTATTAACAGAGGGACCCAGAGAATGAGTGGAGGAATAGCCTGCCATTTTGGGGAAATGGTAGAGAAACTCCATATGGAAATCAGCTGAAAGCTGGGGCTCCTTCACCAGCACCCCCACACAGACAGGCACATTGGCATAGGAGGATACCCAATCTTTGGGGTTCTCATCACTCTCTCGGACTTTGATCTGCTCCCTCAGTGCTTCTGTGCTTCCAAAGGAAGGACTTCCAACTAGAAGGCTGTCTACTGTCTCTTCACACAGGCTTGCAGCCTAGAGAAAGGGAACAGACTCTGCACACTCTATTCCACAGGACATAGGGAGACAGTAGAGTGTGAGGCATAGTGCATGGTGGTGTCTTTACTGATAAATCTTGATTCCATAGTCGTTAACTAGGAATGCCTTTTAAACACAAGCAGATACTTTCCCCCCTGAATTATTGCAAGGGTTTTCTTATGTCAGCATATTAAATTATTCTTAAATTATATAATAGTGACTGGAAATTTGGGATTCTGTTGTGACTTGTAAATTTGAAGTGCATTTTCAGGAAAATTGTCAAGATTCCCAGGTAACTCATTTTCATTCCTTGCAGCCTTCTGGTATGTGATCCTTTCTGAGTTTGTCAGTTGGGAGGAGACACCCTTTGGCTTCTGTTCTGCCTCAGTGGCTTTCTTTGGCTTGCACTACTCAACATCTCATTTGTTAAAAGGTCCATTTGGACAGCTCTTGTGATTTCACATCCACAAGAAAAGAGGGTCCTGCATGCCTCAAATCCATGTTTCCTGTGGTGACCATAAACACATTAAGTACAAGGAGTTCCAGAACCTGCTGGACTTCTGCTACGTTTGCCCTGCTCATCCTTGCTGGGTAATTCCATCATGGTTCCTTCCAGCTCTTTAAAATGGTTCCGTTTGGCTCCCGAGTCCACATAGAGGTATCAACACATAGTTCACCCCTCTTCTTTCCCATTGTTAGGTTGCATTCTGCTGAGAACAGGAGCTACGCATCACCTTACTGAGAGACTCACTCCTGATGTATTTCCATCCTCCTTCCTGAAGAGAAAGCGGCATTTTAAGCATAGGGGCCTTGGCTGTCTAAGGATTGTCTTTAGAAAGTCCACAGCACTGTATTCTCAACGTGGCCTCTCAGTGTGCTGGTCACTGCCGTTGTGGTTTCCAAGGAAACCTTCTCCAGCTGCCATGCACTGAAGCCTGAGAAGCCTAGTGTGCCTCAGGCATGGGAAGACCCAGAGCTGACGCATGAGTATGGAAGCTTGCTAGGACCTGAAGAGAGCTAGAGACGCTCCTGCGTTTCCCCTAGGTGGCTAAAAAACCTGTTACATAGAGAAAGTGTCTGTCAGCAAGACTTGTCCAGACCATAGACCAACTTTTTAAGCCCGCATGAGTCCCCATTGGACCTACGCAGACTATCTGGGTGCATGTTTGTACCATCATTTAATCTTTTGAAAACTTGGTTATACTGACATAGAAGTTTTTTACACATAAATTTCAGAAGCAATACAGATGTGTGTTATGGAAAGGCTATATACTCTGCTTGTAATAAATTTCTGACTCTTGCATAATAAAAATTAAATGGTCCAATTATGGAAAACCCAACACTTGGAATTTTTTTGGTGGAGTGTGTTAAGTGCATGGCTGTTTTTACTTTTCCTGTAATATATGCATATTCTCTGCATCTGCTGCATATAAATCTGTGGTCAGGGGTCATGTGTTTTCTCCAGAAATTCTAAGCTCTTGGCTATAGTCACTAAGTCCTGGAAATGCATCTCAAGGTTTTCTGTGAACATAGCAAACTTTGTCCAAGTAAAGTAGCTTTACACTCTGAAGGAGGTTTTAGTAAGTAAGAGTGAGTGGGGGATGTGACTCAGAAAGAAAGGAAAGACCCCTGTCTGGAACACGAGTAGATAAGCTTATGTGCACGTCTGAACCCAGTCAGGGGCTCAAGGGTACCAGAGCTCCCAGATGACCAACTAAGTGCAGCACATTCAGCATGCACACGCAACAGAATACAGGGGAAAGAACACGAGGGCAAGCAGGAACCGCATGGTAAAAGATGAAAGTTTTAATCTGGCGTGAAGCTCATGATGGTCAGTCCCAGCACTCAAAAGGCAGGAGGCTTGCCCTGTATCAAGGACAGTCAGGGCTATAGAGTGGATTCTAGTCAACAGCTTTCAAAAACCTAGACAAAACTCAAAGTATATCTCTTTCTACTGTATGTCAGGTACATAAAATTAAAAGTTTATACTGTTGAGTTCTCTTAAAGACATTTGTACAATTTCTCATTGCCCTTTGAAGTCAGAAGCCTGGGAGATGGCATTTCTTGGCACTGTAGGTCAGATTTAGCAGGTTAACTGAGTTTTACCTAAAGGATTTGTTTAATTTTCAAGTCCCTTAGTAGGGTTTCTGAGACCAGTCAAGGGGATTGTGACCATTCCTTTAACACACAGTTCAGTAGGCATCTTTGTAAAACCAATCTAATGGTCAGGGTGGAACTAATGCTTGGTCAAGAACTTTCTGGAAATCTCTTATATTACCAATATGTTAAAATTCAACTGAAAACTCAGATGATGTAAAGATTCCTGACAACAGAAGACTTTCAGGAAATGACTTATACTACCCTGTGGATTATGGTTATTAATTTTGTGTATGTGTACACAAAATTGCCTACACAGTGTTACAGCTTGAGTATGGGGTCAGTGGATAGTTTGCAGAAATCAGTGCTCCTCTACCATGGGTTCTGGGACTGGACGTGGGTTGTCAGGCTTGAGTGGCAAGTGTTTTTACTCACTAAGCCATCTTCCTGGTCTGGATTAATCAATTTTTAAAATTTCTGCTCATCTGTAATATGAAGTTTGAGGCTGATTTTTGCATCTTCTTTAGCTGAGCTACTTTTATTAATAAGCTTTAAAAGAAATGAACCAAAACTACACTGAAGTGTCCCTGATGCCTTTAAGATACATAGCCATCTTCATCTTCCCAGAAATGTCATTTTCTAGAAAAATTTAAGTGCCATAATTCCAGTTTTCATACCTTTTCTACTCATGGCCCAGCCACAGTGCTAAGTGTGTCAGGGAGCCACTGTCTTGGGAAGATGTGGCTTTTCCTTGTCTTCTTCAAGAGTAGGGTTGGATGTTGTTCAGTTGTTCAGTGTCTTACAGGCACAACATTCAGAGGAGGCTCCGTGACCTCTCGGGTCTGTGCCAAGTTATTCCCAGGTTGTACATGAGAGGGCATTTGTTCTAGTTAAGTATTTTCCTTAGAATTTTTTTTTAAGAGGCCCAACAGTGAATCCGTAAGCCCCGGGCTGTGATTAGTGAGACAGTTGTTTCCTCCATTCGTTGGGACTTAAAAGCAACACTGAAATGATCAAGTAAATGAACTTGGCTGCAGGCTCGTCTCGGAGTCTGTCGAGTTGCTCTCTGTCCTTCCCTAGGGCTGCCCAACCATCACCTGAACTTCTGAAAATCCATCCAAAGTATTACTTGCCATTAAGATTTTGAGCCAAAGAGTTTTAATATTCCCAAATTACAGCAAAGATTACTCATCAGTACCTATTGAAATACTTCTTAAAAATAACTGAAACTAGAAACTGGTGGTCTTGTGATTTTTTTACTCTGAAGAGGAAGCACAAGTTTCTTTGGGTCTCTGATGACAGTCTCAAGCAGGAAGCTTAGCCGTCTCTCTGCCTTGTTCCCAAGATGTTTACATTTTGGTCAACTGGCATCTTGGTTTCCCTTACAAATTGTAGAGTTCTGTTTGGTTGGTTGGTTTGGTTTGTTTTCTGCTTGGATTTCTTCATGGCCTATGTAGAAATCCAAACTCCAGATCACAGAACAGGCTTTCATACACTTTCCAAAGCTGTCTGGAATCCGTAGGATGTACCAAAATATTGGAGATATTGGAGAATGGTTCCCACCTGAGGAAAATGGGAAAGGTGTGGCCTGGTGTACCTTGTGGGTGGCTCAGGGCTGCTGCCCTCCACTCTCCATTTTTCCTGATTTGTCAGTTGGAATTCCTTGATTTTACCAAGCTGAAGGCAGGCGTTGGAGTGATGCATTACCTGTCTGCCAGCATGAGCAAAAAGGTTTTACAGCTCCCCAGGAAGCCGCTGTAGTGAATTGTAGTTTCTTCCTTTTGGTTTTAATTGTAAAATGTCTGTTTAAATATCTGCCATTTCCTCTTTAAAAAAAATAATAAAAGTTTTGCCATTGCAGCCAACCTAGAAGCCCATTTAGAATTGTGCTCATCAGTGTGACTCCTTGAGGCCTAGGCAGGTCAGTCCTGGGGTGTCTTCATAGCTGCCCTGAACTGTTGGGTCCTGTACCATCTTCCTCTCACTTGTTGAGAGCTCTCAGGCTGCACTAGCACTGCTGAGGCAGATGCACTGTGAATAGGCAGGAGTTCTGCTATCCCGAGACTCCTCTGGATGATGGAAAATAACTAGCTCTTGCCATCTTGCCAACTGAAAGCTCTCACTTCTCCATCTTCTTTCCTCTCACCCCTTTCAATATGAGCTACACCAAAAGCACTCTTCCAGAAGATTTTTGAAAGACTTGGTTCAGCTGGATGCACCAATTAAAGCCCTTCATTCTTGTATTGATGATGTTTTCTAGATCTCAGCTACTATCCCAGTCTCTTGGGAACAGAAATGAGCATAAAGTTTGTGTTTGGAATAAACTTGGTTTAACATGTTTTGAACCTTGACTGACTACTGACAACACAGGGAACAAGACCATGGCACTGTGTGCCCAGCATGCTGTGGGGAGACGGAAGCCATGCGTGGTGATGACTAACAATATTAGGGTAGATGTTCCTCAGAAGGTGTGTCCTGGGAAATGTTTGTAAAGGTTTCTGCATTTCCAAGTACTCCTTGGCCCACATTATGCATGTACGTCAACTGTGAGCAGCTTCTTGCCTCTCTGTGCTTGCCTCGCCTGATTTCCCACTACCCAGCCCAGACATCAGCTCCATGGCAATAAGCATTTATGACACTTAAAATGAAGAGGTTCCACCGGAAGGGAGTGATGTTCCTCAAGGGTCTACAGCCCAGACTTAGGTCATGCAGCCAGATATGAAAAAGAACTAGCCTACAGGCAATTAGAAATAGACCAGTAGCAGACTCCATGTTTCATGCTGCAGGGAGGAATTGCAACTCTGGGCAAAGGTGTCCTCTACTGTCTTCTGCAGCTTTCCCTGTAAAAGTTAGTTAATGTTGAACAGGACCAGGATTCCTTGGGTCCTGTGCACAGGTCAGAACTTCTAGTTAGTGAGGGACAGAAGATGGGGCAATTAGATTTTTTTCCACCATCTCTATACCTTTTTTCTTCAAAATGTATACAACTTGTTTTGAAATTTTGATATGATTTGCAAACCTTACTTTCCATTAAACATCCTTGCAGCCCAATCTCTCCCCCCTCTTTTGTGTAGTACTGGGTTTGAACTTAGATGTCATACATGCTAGGCAGACCACTACACAACCTGTCTATGTCACAGCCCCACAATTTGTTGCAGTATTAGCAAGTACACATTCTTCTCAGCATCTTTCTCTGTGTGGATGAAACAATCTCTCTTGTATTGGCTCCTTGTCACTGCAACAGAATACTGGACTGAAATGGCTTAGGTGTGGCAGTAGATCATGACACCAGCAACATGACACTATGACCTGTGAATCCGAAAGCTGGGGTAGCTAGGTCTTGACCTATAAGCTCCACCACTGTAGCCATTGGTCAGCTGGCTAGACCCATGACCAAAGGCTCTCCAATCTTTTCTGAGCTTCTCCAAGCACGAACTCAGCTGTTCAAAACACATGAGCCTATGAGGTCACTTCTGTGTTCAAACCATGATGCCCCTACTGCTGGAAGCTAGGTTTACAGTTCAGGTTTGTTCCAAGTTTTCTCTCCTACAAACTCGGTTCCAGTGACAACTTCCATGTAATTTCTCTCCTACTCCATTACCTTGGTAGGAGTTATCAACACTTGGAAACTTGGGGTGTGTATATCTGAGATGCAGTATACAAGGACTCACTGCTTCCAGATGCCTCCTCTGAGTAGTGTGTGCGCTTTTTAGAACACTAAAGCTGGACAGCATTTCCCTTTGGACTTGTAGGGCTGTGCCACCTGACCTAGGTACTCATGTTTTTTTTTTCCCAGCCAGGTTTTGCAGCACCGACATTAAGGTCTACAGACCTTCCCAGCCTAGTGTGAAACTGCTTTGATTACAAGTTTTCCTGGTTTAATTAGGTAGATCAAAGAGAAGTGTTCTCACTGCAGAAATTGAAGATCTGTGGCAAGTCTTGATCTATCTCTCTTTCTAGTCTTCTTAGGGTGGTGGTGTATTATTTTATTCTGGTTTTCAGGGGGGGAGCCTTTTGGATGTGGCCCAGTTGTGCTGTTTTGTGCTTAGGGCTGTCGGTACTGGTCCTCTCCCCATGCTGCCCTCCCAGGTCATCATAACACCTCTAGATGCTTTCTAGGTGAAACCATTGGGCACTAAATGCAAAGAGTAAGACCTTCAGGTCCTTGCCTGGTCACAGAGCTTGACTTAGAAGTCATTAGTTCATTAGTCCTGGAAATGGTTGCTACACTGTCTCATTTCCACATGAGTAAAATGGAAGACTTTATGCCATCTCCTCAGCACTAGTGTTTTAGAATTTATTCTCTATTTTACGTAGCTAAGTAGGCAGTTGAGTAAGTTTTGCTAGGAGCAAAAGGATTAATGGCCCGGCCATGACCATAAGTAGAGTAGTTAACCAGAGGGACCAAAATTTAGCAATTGTAAAATTCTTGACAGCTGGTTGTCTTAGAGTTTTACTGCTGTGAACAGACACCGTGACCAAGTCAACTCTTAAAAGGACAACATTTAATTGGGGCTGACTTACAGGTTTAGAAGTTCAGTCCATTATCTTCAAGGTGGGAACATGGCAGTATATAGTCAGGCATGGTGCAGGCAGAGCTGAGAGGTCTACATCTTCATCTGAAAGCTGCTAGCAGAATACTGGCTTCCAGGCAGCTAGGACTAGGGCATTAAGGCCCATACCTGCAGTGACACACCTACTCCAACAAGGCCACACCTTCAAATAGTGCCACTCTCTGGGCCAAGCATATACAGACCATCGCACTGGGGTTTGCTTGCTTGCTTGCTTGGTTTTTTTTGGTTGTTTTGTTTTGTTTTGCTTTTACCTGGCCATGACTAAACTCTTTAAAATCATTCCTGACTGACTGTCGTGGGAAGCAACAGCTCCCAGTGCCATACAGAAACCTCCTCGACTCATAAAGGGAAGGTCCAATCCTGTTTGATTTGAAGAACAGCTTTAGCTAAGGAGTCTCACTGGACTTCCACCCTGAAATCAAGTTTTTTCTAGATGGCCCGGGTTTGTGTCTACTTGAGTACTGGGTTCCTTAAAGTTTTTATCCTACCTCTCACCCCCACCTTTCACTCCTGTCATCCCCACCCCAGCCCCCACCCCCATCATCTTCCACATCTCATCTCATCCCCCATAGCTGAGGTTCTCACTGTAGGGGAGGGAGCCTGAGATGCCTGTCCTGGCCAGCAGGGGGATGGGAATGGGGACGGCTCATTGTGTGTGGTGACTTCTGAATCTAGATTTTGATGGGCTCTGCCCTCTTCTATTACAATGAACCATGCACGAGGATGAAGAGGAGTAGGGTCTCCTCCAGTGTAAACAATCCAGAAGTGCACACTTGCTTACAGTGTTAGTTCAAGCAAGCCCCGGGAGTCTCTAGGGCCTGGAAATCTATTCAGCTGCCATTACTGGTATTAACCCTGCTGTGCACGACTACAGGAATCTGTATAGGGAAACTATCTAGTAGGTAGTTTGGTGACATTAAATAGGCACCCTTCCCCTGCAGGTTCCCGAGGGTGAACTTAGGTTGGATCCATTTATAACTGTTAGGGCGGGAAGTGGCCAGTGCCAGCATAATATGAGGGCCAGTCTATCCACTGAGTTTCAACCTACCTTCCAGGTAACCATTTTCAGACTTTGGTCAGGACTGCTGGCTGTGCCTGAACCCCAACCCCCCATATTATGTTGGCTCCAGGTTCATATAAGGTTGCCAGGCTTAAACTTGTGGGCAGACTCAGACATAAGCAAAGCAAAGGTGCAGCCTCTCAGCAGTCTGGTGAATAGCCCCCTGGGTCTGTAGAGACTTGAGGAGTGAAAAGCTAATAATTTCTGCCTCATGAACTTCTCAATGTGGGATGCACCTGGCCCTTAGAAAAAGCAAAGGTTAAGAGGTTGGCTCACTTTTTTTTTGCCAGTCCCAAGAACATACTTAGTCTGCCTGTCTTGAGCTTTGTAGCTCTTAGGTACAACATAGTTTTCAGTCAATATTTAGGACCTTTGTTGGGTTTAGGAAGATTTTGCAGGTGAAGGCCAGACCATTATTAGACTGCAGGGAGAGGGAAAACCCAACTTCATTGTAATATCTGGGCCTGAGTCACCCAGCAGGTTTAGTTTCCCCAGATGGGTGGCCTGGTGGAGTTTGGTGAACATCTGTCTTGCAATAATGGCAGAGAGTACAGGTCTTTCATCTGGCAGGAACCACCTCCTGTTTGCCTCCTGTTTAGCATCTACTCTTTTTGTCTACATGCTTTCTTTTTATATAGGTTGGGGTTTGGGACAATTCAGGTTCAAGGTGCGTAACCAAGATCTGGTGAGGCCCACAGTGGTGCTGCCTTCTGGGTGGCTCATTCTGCTACCCTATTTGTTTGGGCCTAAGGAATTCCACTTTTGATGCCCTTTGCAATAGACAATGGCTACTTCACTAGTAGGGCCTGGCTTTTTCCTGTTTTTGATTTTCTTTTTGGCTAAGGTGAGGAGTCCCTTCTCTTGGAGGTGGGCCACTACAAATGTGAACTGACTGTGTATACCATGATGGCTTTGCCCTATTCCCATTGAAGTCACTGTGTTAACTCTAGAACCTCAGCCCTTTGTGCTGAAGTCCCTCAGCTGAGGGAGTGGGCCCACTCTGTCTTGTCCAAGGTGACAACTGAGGCACCAGCATACGTGATTTCATTTCATCTTGAATAAAATGGCTCCCATGACTATACAGTACCTTTTCTGCTTCTTGTAGCAGGACATTTGTTAGGTCAGATCTGATGGCTTGGGCCACATGAGTCATTTTCAGGTGTAGTGGGGATCAGGAAGTGTGGACAGAGAGGCCTGAGGCACCCAGCCTGCTAGCCCTGGAGTAGAAAGGAGCATAACACAGGCAGCAGCTGTGGTGAGGGCCTTGCCTCAGGCAGGAGCTAAAGCTGCTGGAGCCCATCTTTCACCAAGGCTACAAACGTTTCTACATTACCAGCACGTAACTGGATCAGCTGAGCTGTAAGGTCTTACTGGCTGGAGGGGCCAGGGCGTCTCCTTTCATTGGATTGGTGCCAGAAGACCCTGTCTGCATCCACTCAAACATCATAGAATCATACCCTGCAGTACCTCCTATCTGGGTGGTGAAGTCATAACCCTAACAAGCTGCTGTCTCTGAGAGGCCATGTTGGGTTATTGTCTGGCTAAGCTGAGGACTGAAGTTTCATAAAGTAGTATCTAGGACTTGTCCAGAAGTGCATGATGATGTATTATCTGTATGTCGTACATATACCTTCCTGGGATCCCCCTCAGGAGGGCCAAAGTTTAGAGTGGTTAGGAACAGTTCCTGGCCCAAAGTCAGTTTGTCATCTTTTACTAGTATGACTATAGCAGCAACTGCTCACAGACAAGCCGGAAACGAGATCAGTTCCTTTGGACAGATAGAACACTGACTGCTTCCAGGATCCCAGTGCCTGTACAAGGTCCTGCTCTGTAGGATGGAGTGTCCTTCCCACTTCCTTCCCTTCTGTTTCTGGCTCTCTCCTCTGGGATCTCTTTTATCTCTTGTTTTCCTTTACCCCCTAGACTTGAGCAAACTCCAATAATTGGGACCTATTTATTTTATCAAACCATTCTAACTTCTGAAGTTTCTTTTCTAATATCTGGGAACAACTGCATAACAAAAGGAGTATTTTCTAGCAGCTGTCTTTAATCCTTTAAAAAGAGGTCTGGCAAAAATTATACAAAGCCTCCTTCCCTTGATCAGTGAGTGTTTGGAGATCCAATATGGGCCGGTCAGAAGGAAAAATTGCTCTATCCAGGCAGTGATGAGCTCCCTGCCCCACCAAACTTGGCTTGTCTATTCTTTTCAGAGAATGATAGGTTCCAAGTTTGTCGTTTATATAGATCATTGGTTGAAAAGGAGACCTAAACTATGAAAGGAGAAAGGAGTTGAACATTCTCTTCTCTGGGCTTGATCTGGGGAATGTTTTCCCCTAGATACAACCAGCTGGTTAGAGCAGGCGGGAGAGGGAAAAGAGGGAGCACTTGGCTAGGAAGCCATTTCCTCCCTGTGCACACTCCACTTAGATGGCAGAAGGCTCTGGTTGAGACTGGGCTCCTTCCCACCTCCACACAAGGAGCAGGAGCAGGACCTCAGGGACTATAGGTAGGGTTGGGTGAATAGGTGGAGGTTTCAGGTTTCTCTGGCTGACCTGGCCTAGCCAAAATGATTAAGGTCACCAACCAGAGAGCACAGAACTTAAGGAGGGGTGGTGGTGGAGTTGTCTTGCACCATATAAAGCCACTGGTCAATACAGAGAAACTGCCCTGGGTCGTTGGGGTTTTCTAGGCACCATGTTTTAGATAGCATGAGTCATCACTAGGCCACCAACTCCAGAAGATGGTTAATCCATTTCACAGAAGGTCCAGAGGTGGTTGGTTTGTTTGTTTGTTTGTTTGTTTTTTTAATGGAAAAAGCACGTCATATCTGTTCTTACCTGCAAAACTTCCCTTGGATTGTGACAGCCACTAACCACTATTGCTGCTTAGAGCTACCACTAGTGTCATCATAGCAATAGCAGCAGCTGCCTCTGAAAGGGACAAGTGACTGGTAGGTGGCCTGGTGTGGGCTCTGAGCCTGTGGGAAGTTGATAGCCATCTTGGGGGGAGTGGAAGCTGTGCAGATGGCTCACTCACCTTTCAGTTTTAGATCTGTTTCTCCAACCAACAAAAGTAACAGAATCACCCAGATCCACACACAGACACACCATAAAGACAGCCAGGGGTGGCCCACACACATTCATACATCTGAGTAGAACAGAGCAGTCTGATGATGTCTCACATGGGATTTGACCCATTAGCCCTTTCTGGTCTCTGCTTTGTGTCCTAAACAAAAGGCATCTTAACCAGACTTGACACTCCAATACTATTAGGCACAAAAACCATATTCTGGGTTGACCCACTTCAGTTAGAAAAGCATGCAGAAGCAGAGTGACAGAAGCCAAAGGCAATGTTAGTACATTTAGAGACTTTCCCAGAACTATGGACTTTGATGGTATAGGTCTTTGGTCGTGTTTTGGAGATATTGCATCCTGTGTGCTGGGTTCTAAGACCTGAATAGTATTTCATCATGGTGTCTCTTGTGCTAAGGTGTAGAGGGACTATTAACATCTAGGAATGTATAATACTTATCCAGGCGTTTGTGCTGAGATACTCTCCCTGGAACATTCTGATAGTTTGTCCCCATTTACTCATCACAGAGGCTATGACTGGAACTTTTACAACCCCAACTAAATGCAAACCCAGACTGGGCAGTGTCTCTGTTCAATTTATGGCTTTTTTTTTTCTCAAGACCTAAGCAATCCCTGACATGTTAGACAAGAGTCCAAGACCAACCGGATCTGTATTTAGAAGTAAAGAATATGCAGGAAAGTAGCTGCTAGAGTGGGGTCTCCATGGCTTCCCGGAGCACTATTCCTGCCCCACCCTTGACTCTGGGTAGTACTAAGCATCATCATTTAAAGGCATTTCAGTGGGTTGCTGCAGGCCGGAGGTACTGGGAAGCAGCCGTGTACCTCTGTTGTTTGGAGGACAGTGTTGAAAGGTGCTTGGTAGGTTGTCAAAGCATGGACCTTGTTGGGGACCTGCTCACACTGAGCTAGGTACATCCACACAGTTGTGAGGATGGAGAGCAGTCATAGGTCTGGGTGTTCATGGGAAATGGTGGACTATGTGGTGCTGTTGCCATGGTACATGGCAGAAAACAGGAGCCAGGACACTGCTAGTGGGCACCAGGGAAAGAGTCCTTGGTAATCTCACTTACTTCTAGGCCATATTAATACAGTTCTTGTGAATCCTCTTCTAATAAGTTAGATATCTACTGATTTGGCTCAAGTGTCTGTGGAGAAAATTTTAGAAACTTCTAAGATCCAAAAAGTCTACTAAAGCAATGTTTAAAACACTATAAGGCATGGTGGCTCAGCAAGAAAAAAGGCTTCTGCCAAACCTGATAACCTGGTTTCTAGACCTAGGACCTACTTGGAGAGGCAGAACCTACTTCCACAGAGTGTGCTCTACACACATGTGCATTCTACATAGCAAGTGGATGCCTACACACATATACATTCATAACAGCTAAAGTGTGCATATATATAAGTCTGCCCTCCCCATAAGATTCAAAAGACAGTAAAAAAGGAAATCTATTTCTCTAAGAGTGTGAGTAGACCAAAGTTTAAGTGAACAGAACTCAGGATTCTCACACAGTAATACATGACTATTCAATAATAAGCTCCCTGAGTGCTTTAAGGACCTCTGAACTTTCTCTGAAGAATGTACTTAGTTAAAAGCAAAAGCATCATGGAACTTATACATGAACATGCATCTTGCCCTAGTTAACTTTAAGTATCATCAACTTGATACATTTTAGAGTCAAGTGAGAAAGGCATCTTAACTGAGGTTGCCTAATCAGATTGGCCAGTTGGCATGCCTGCAGGGCATGTGGCCCACCGTTTGTGGTGCTGCTCCCTGCACAGATTGTCTTGGGTGGTAAAAGGAAACTAGATAAACATAGGCCTGTGAGTGAGCCAGCATACAGTGCCCCACTTTCATTTCTGCTTCTAGTGCCTGCCCTGAGTTCCCTCGATGATGAAGTATAACCTGTACACTGAAATCAACCATTCCCTTTCCTAAATTGCTTTTGCTCAGAGTGTTTTTATCGCAGCAGCAGAAGGAGACTAAATCACAGCCAACCCTAAATTGTAGAGTCTGGCTTGCTGAAAATTTCTGGCACCTGGCCAAAGGGCTCTGGGCTCCAAAGCTTTTGTCACAGTTTTTCAAATGCACAGATACGCTTGAAGATGTTAGGAGCTCACATGGGTGCTTAGACTCTAACAGTGTTCTGTGGACCTGATGGTCAGCTCAGGACCAGTGGCAGGACAAATGTCACATGATAACCTTTAGGACTAGATTCTTTCCTCCCCCTGCGTAGGTTTCAAGGATCAAACTCAGGTCATCAGACTTGGTGGGAACCACCCTTTCCAAGTGAGCCATCTCACCTGCCCTCAAAGTCTCTTTCACGCTTGATTTAAAAACTATCTTCGCAAACCTGGAACAAAATGACTCTGAAAGTTATTTTTCATTGTAGACTTAGTTGGAAGACAAATACTCCCCTTTATTAAGTTGTTATCAATTCTTAACTCTTAACAGATGCGGAAGCCAGACTGGTGAGTGGCTTTTAAGAGTTAGTAATGCTTGAGCTGCATCTTAGAGCCACTGGGTAAGTTCTGTGAAATACTGTGCACTTGTCTGCAGTTCAGGAAGAGCTGAGCCAGGCACAGATGGGTATCTTAGGTCATTGTTCTTGCAAGCTTTGGTTGTTTACACGTTAGAACATCTCAGCATACCAGACATGTTTGGTACTGGCCTTTATCTCATGTCGGCAGCAGGGGTTAGTGCTCTTCCTGATTCTGGGTAGTGAGGACCCAAAACTGCATTTCCTGGGGGTGATGCAGCAGCATTGCACGGGTTCTTTCATTACTATGAACATGACTATTTCCAAGTTCTGTGGCTGCTTTAAGTGTCACCATATTCTAGTAGCTTTTTAAAAATAGATTGTACAAAGTATTTAATAATACTTTATATTTGTGTAATTCTATGGAGGACAAACAACACAATTCATTGTTGTTTGGTCTACACTATAATCACAACAGAAATGGATTGTAAACCTGCAGATCACTAGCCAGGCTCGTGGTGTCCCAGCACTTGAGAGGCAGAGGCAGGAAGATCCCTACCAATTTAAGGTCTACCTACCAGGGTCCTGCCTCAAAAGCAACCAAAGAAAGCCAGAAAACAGAACCAGAAAGAAACTTCACAGATTGATATCTGGGGAAAGAAAATGAAATAATAGTCTCATCTCTGTATAAAATGAAAGTGCTCGGCTGCCTTCGCTGGGAAAATTCCTGTTTCTGTCCCAGAGTTGCAGACTCATTCATTCATGATTGTACAAGGCAGCTTGCCTGTGAATCAGCTGCCTTTGTCTTCTTTTGTGTCTGTCTGGTGAGGAGCAGTCTGTGAATGGGAAGCAGCCATCTGCCTGCAGTGGGGAGGTACAAGCAGACTTCAGCTTTGGAAGAGTGTTAACCTCAAGTTTATTCTGATGCTGGTGTGGATAATGATGGTGCCCCTGCTTCATCTGGTTGTGAGGATCAGTATGTATGAAAATCCACGTTCTGTCCCGGTGAGAGGCTGCAATCCCATCCCCAAGTATTAGCCTTGTGAGAGGACCAGCAACTCCATGCATCACAGCAGATGAATTGAAGGGGGTATTTGGGCAGAAGAACTCAAGGAGAGAGTTAGTCAGTTTGTTTGTTCATTTTTCTGTTTTTGAGGTGATTTGGTCAGTGTGTATGTATGGCTTATATATGCCCCAAACAAAAAATAGATACTATAAAGACTCAGAAGTATGAAATCCTAAATTTTGTGTCACAGATAGTAAGCTTATTACACATATGAAGTAAAAAGAAAAACAGAGCTTCGACCTGGAGTAGTTACTATAGTTATTATATTGTTTGTATCATGGATTTGGAACACTTAAGCCAGATACAAATACATGTTAGGCCATGTTAAGAAGAGAAGGGTCATGCTACCCTAGTTTCTCTTTAAATTCCAGTGTGCGTGTGTGCGTGTGTGTACATGAAACACACATGTGGAGGTCAGAGGATAATTTCCAACAATCATTTCTCTCTGTCTATCATGTGTGTCCTGGGGATCATACACAGGCCATCAGGGTTTGGTGCAAGCACTTTTACTTGCTGAGCCAAGATGGCACCCTGCCCCAAATCTCTTAATATTGTTGCTGGGCCTACATTCTGTGATGGAGATCGGGCACCATATGTACAAGATGCAGTCTGCTGGCTTGGGACCTAGAAAGCTTGTCTTTGGCAGGTTTCACAAGAGTTATCTTTGCGTGTGATTTGAGGTGAGTCGTGTGACTGGAGCTAAGAGCTAGGTTGTAATGCTGGAGGGAGGGAACATACTACAGGGTCAGGTGACCCTGTGCCAGCGGTCAGCAGTCTGGCAAGTGGCCCCTGGGCCTGTCACGGAACAGTTATCAAACATGGTAGGTCCCAACCTCTGTCTCAAGTGAAGTCCAACCACCCATCCTCAATTAGCCAACAAAAAGCCAAATTATTAGTGGAAAGCAGAAAAAGAATTACTCAGTGTAGCCATGGTGGGAAGATGTCTCTACGGCATTCATCACTGCATATGAAAGGCTTTTGTTGACTTTCCATCTCTGGCAGAGTACATGGGGAGAATGAACCAAAGGCGGTAGACCTATTTTGGCTCCTGGTTTCAGGACATGGTCGCTCTGCTCAGGCTTCTTGGCTTGAGTGAGATAGAGACTCACGGCAGGCAGCGTGTGGTAGAGCATAGTTGCTCATGGTTGTCAGGAAGCAGAGAGAGAAAAAGGAGGGGATCTGAGATGATACCCCTTTCAACAGCCACTTCCTGCAGCTTTGCCCACCTCCTAGTTTCCAGCCCCCAGCATCCTGTTACACTGAATCCATCAGAACCCTCACGACCCAGTCATTCCTAACGGCCCCATCTCTGAATTCTACTGCATTAGGATCAAGCCTTTCGCAAAGCCTTTAGGTAACATGTCAGACCCTAACTGGTCTGGAAGTTATCTGGAATATTGGGCAGGCCTCTTAACCCTGACATTCTGTTATGAGCAACCTCTTTATTGATTGTTGCACACCAGACAAATCAAAAGAGTTTGAAAAGGAGTCTCAGCTCTACACTGGCTGAGAACCTTGGTCCCTGCCCAGGAAGAAGTACATCCGGGCACTTGTCTCCAGTCTCCTTGCTGGTTTCTGCAGGCAGCACCACGGACAGCTCCTACTGCTCTAGTGCAGTACGTGGTGCCCCTCAGCAGCATTACTCACACCATGGCCTCTAAGAGGACCCCACCTTTCCAGCCCGAGTTCTCATCCAACCCCTCAAAGCTCACGGGTGATCTCAGTTCTGAGTGTTGTATGGTCTCTGATAGCAGTGCAGTGAGCCACAACCAGAATTTTTAAAGGTAAGATCAATAGAATAAAACATGGGGTCTGTATTCTTTAATGGAATGTTCCTTTGTTTTCCATTTGTATGTATGTGTGCATGTATGTGATTGCATGCTCAACGAGGTGCAGTGAAAATTTTTATTTAATTTTATTTTTGACTCCTGAGTTGTAAACAGGAAAATTTTTTAGGACAAATGCTTCAGGCACACAGTCTCCTTTTGGGCATGGGACAAAAGGGATCCTCCTGTCTCTTCTCTCCCATAGTGCTGGGATTACAGGTGTGTGTCAGCTTGTTTCCCCTTTTTAAAAAAATGGGTCTTGGGATCAAAATCAGGCCTTCATGTTTGCAAGAGAAGCCCTTTGCTGTGTGAGCTGTCTTCCTCAGCCCACAAACGAGGGATTTCTGAAGAGGAAATAAAAGGATCAGTAAGAACTTTAAAAGGTGTTTGACCTCTTTGTAACTCAGTAATGCAAACTAAGAGAATGCCATTTATGTCTATCCGAGGGCACGAATTACAGGCAAGCCTGGGGAGCAGTGGCCCACATATTCCTGGTGGATTACCAATATCTCATTAAAACAGAGGCCGATAATCCACCTATCACCTGACACTTCAGCTAGGAGTATACTCCATAGTACTAGTTTTGGTTATGAAACCATTAAAAATAAAAGCAATAACAAAGTATAGATATTCATTAGTGGAATATTATATAGCTGTTAAAGCTACATTTGTATCATGGGAAAAATCTGAAAAAAAATATTGGATGAGAGAAAATACTTATAGAAGCGGAGAGATGGTTCAGCAGTTCAGAGCGCTTTCTGCTTTTGCAGAAGACCTGTGTTGGTTCCCAGCTCCCATGTCAAGTGGCTCACAATCACTTGTGACTCCAACTCCAGGGGATCTAACACCCTCTCTGGCCTCTGAAAGCATCCTCACATACACACGCACAAGCATACCCACACACATACACATAAACAAAACATTAAAAACTTATTTATAAAAGCATGGCAAATATTTACCTTTTATAATTTGAAATGTATGTGTGTGCATAAGTAAGTAGTAACTAAAATATTCACCAGAGTGATTCATGGGAATTTGATGCGGTGTCTCCTAGTCACAGGAAGGGGAAGGGTATGGGGGATGCTCAGAGATTCAGTTGTGTGGTCTTTTACTATCATTAATCAGGTTTGAAATGTTTCTTTCATACAAAGTCCCGTGTAATGACATTCCTTTCTTTCATTCAGAAAGCTTTTATGATTTCCGTTTACCTGAGTGGTAGAGTTCCAGAGCCTCCGTGTGGAATCTCAGGTTAAGATAAGGTCTTAGCTCTCAGACTCCAGCCTCTTGAGCCAGCACTTCTGTCAATGGACCCGATCTTTAGCCATACAGTGACAGGTCATGTTCTGTGCTTCTCCATTCTCATGTCATGGACTGTGTGGTTTTGTTATTCATAATCTGCTTACTCTGTTACTCTGTGACTTTACACATGTGACTTCCCTTTCAAGGCCTATTAAAAATGCTGCCTCATTCTGTACATCCATCCAGCCATTCATGCCCCAACCCTTTTATCCCCCCATTCAATTATCCGCCTACTTGTCTGTCTGTCCAGACTCCTATTTACTCATCGTGCTTGTTTATCCATTCACCCATCCACTCACCCAACACTTCATTCAGCCGTTCAGTTATGTATTCACTCATACATTATTCCATATACCCATTCACCTGTACGATTATCCATCTACCCACAATCCATCCACCCACCATTCATCCATCCCTGCATCCATGCATCCACCCATTCATCCAAGCAGCCTTTCATTCAGTTATCCACCCACCCACCATCTATCTGTCCACCTAACCCTCCTTTTGACCTCTGTCCATTTATTGAACATCTTTAGTCTGCAGGTTGTCTATAACTTACCTTAATTTTCTCCATTATAAGTCATTGTACCTTCTGCAAGATCTCTGTATTGCTTTGTGTCTGTAATGGCTTTTAGTCACATTAGCGTTTCTCATCCTAGACTATACATTTTTAATGCTTTGTACGCACAGAAGCTCATTAAATATTGGCTGAAGAAATAAATTAGTCTCAGGTTGTCTGTCCACAACACTGAGCTCAATGCTGAGATGATGGTTCTGTCCTCGTCACTTGACTCGGAATACTCAGTGTCTCTAACTCATTGTTGCACAATGTGCATGCACATCCCAGGTTCCCAGGTTTGTCCTGGTGAGGAAAGGAGGGAGAGAGGAGGGAAGGGGAGGGAGAGCCAAAGAAGGGGGTGGGTGCGTATCAGATCTGTCTTTGACCAGTGTCCTCTCACATTGACTGAGCATCCAGACTCTATGCATCAGATGATCTTACCTCTCTGGGGACTTTGCTTTTAGTCTGAGAGGGAAGGAAATGCCATGAAAAATTAGTAACCTGACAGAGAAGTGTGAGGTGTGGGCCAAATGAATAATGCTGGCGTCATGACCTGAGATGGCCCAGAACGAAACAACTTGTTTTATGCTTGGCTGTATGAGACTGGTTTTGAGAGATTCATTCTTTTGCAAGAGGATCTGGGTCAGAATTATCATTTTATGTCAGATTGGGTTTCTGTAAATTTTTTTTCACAGCTCGATAGATGTTTAACAACATCTCCATTAAGTAAAAACTCTTGTACAGGTGCAGTTTTGAAAAATATATTCTGATACTACAGTGTTACATGGTGTGAGCCTCAAATAGCTTTCTGACCTGACACCAAATGGGATTTTCCTTGCGCTCTTTCAGACAGGTGTCTGCATTCTTGGAACTGCTAACCTTCGCAGCCCTTGCAGGGCTTTCGTGGACTACGGTTTCTACTGTAACAGCGGCCAACTCTGTGTCTCCAACCCTCAGGCTAAGGTTTACTTTCATCACTGGGTTCTCCTCTATCCAGGCAGGCTGCTTGGAGACTCTTCAAGTTGGAAGGGGCCTTTGTGTAGGCTCCAATCTTTACAGGACCCTCCTCTGCCTTCTGTCCTCGAATGTTTCTAGTTGCAGGGAGTGCACTGTTTTTCATCCCTGATGACCTTCACGTGTCAGGTTGGATGTCACAGGTGAGTATATCTTGGTGTGGATTTCAGGAGACTCAGGCCTCCTCAGGCTCTAGATCTGCTCCCAGATCCCAGTCCTTTGCAACAGGGAATTTGTCAAACTTTCCATCCAACCGTGACATTCTTGGAGCCCTGGCCTCAGGACGAAGATCTTCATGAGTAGCATGTGGCACTTAGTATTCTCGGTGGCAATAATGGAAGTAAGTTCTGTCTGTGTGTGAGTGTGTGAGAGGGAGGAGGAAATAGGAAGATGAGGTACAGGGCAAACATGGGGTGCCATGTACAAATTAAGGGCCAACAAGTCTTCTCTGCAGGAACTAGCACTGTGACCTCAAGGTGTGACCTGACTTTTCTGGGGCCCTCACAGTCAGTACCTCTGAGGTCAGGTGGAATCTCACATCCACTCACTTTGGTTTTGTCTTGGGCAAAGAACAAAGGAGGAAAGCCTGGAGCAAGGCAGCATTTCTGCGGTGGGTTAGAGCCCAGCAGATGTGACCCTCACCTGGATAGCCAAGAAATCAACAGAGATTACAGGCTTGTACTAAGTCCTGCCGTGTCTGTGTCCAATAATGGAGCTCTACTCACCAAAGAAGAAACCTTTGCTTGCTTCCCTCCACTTTGCTCCCTGCTTCACACTCTGCCATGTGCATCTTGTTGGCCAGGGAAGTAAATGTGAGTGAGTAATGGAAGCAGAGCCAGCTAGGCCCTGGCTGATAGGGCCCAGTGATCACCTGACAAGGGGAAATGAGCTGGCTTGAGGAGTGGGATTTCTGGGGATCAGGCAGTGTTACCCCAGGACCACCAGCTGTGTACACATCCAGCCCATCTCTCCTGAGTGGCTCACAAAGAACACAGAGCAGTGTGTTGGAGTTTAAACACTGAAATGAGCCTCACAACACCTTGAAGCACGCTATGTCCTATCTTCACATTATGGCCAGTGTGACAAAACTTTTGGAACCAGGACACCACTTTTGCCTTAGCCGGGGGTCGTTTGTTCTCAGCTGGGACCTTTCCTGGCCCAGGCCTGACGCCCATACCTCACCCTCTCAAAGTATGTAGGCATATTCCTATCTCAGTTTCTCTATCTGCACACCTTGTTATTGGACCCTGTGACTACACAACACTTTCTTCTCAGGACCCTTCCTCAGAGATCTGTTCACCAGTTTGATGTAACAGTTAGGTCTTCCTATGGGGCAGGATAGAGTGTGCCTTAGATTCCAGAAAGGGTTTGTTTGCCTAGTCTTGGTCGTCTACAGAAGATGAACATAAACAGCAGGTATTCCTTTGCCAGTAGTGTTTTTGAAATGCCACAAGTGTAAACACAACCAGACTAAAAGACTTTGCAGAAGTGATTGATTCACAGCTAGCACAAGGGAAGTCGTGGGCTGGCTGGCTGCATACTTAATACCCATATAGACCTGAATGGAGTGCTTGGAAAGGCCCCAGAGGCTAACATGCAAGTGTAGTGCTGAAGGACCCAGAAGACAGGGCCCCTGCCGATCAGAACCGATGTTCTCATAGGCTGGGGAGCTGCACTCTGATTTATTCCAGGGGTACTGAGATCAGCCTGGTTGGCAGGGGCAGTGCCTGGTATACTTGCCGTTTACCATACAGTTTACCATATATACCATACAGTGCCAAGTTTGTCATATGGATGCTGACAGACATGTGGCCTACATTTCTAGAGGAGCACTTTCGGGATTGGATTGTTTTATGTTTAACTTGGTTTTATATTCTGATGAGGCAGGTGTTTGTAATGCCAGCCTTTACCAGTTTGAGAATTCTCTCTCTCATGCCAATCTTAGTTGTCCAGATCTAATCGGGAATGGAGAATGGGGACCCATCTTTGTGGTATTTCACCAAGTCAAACTTTCCAAGAGGCAAGCCTGGTGGCACTTCTCCTCAGAGACACAGAGAATGCTATGGTATAGCCTACATCACTGCATGACTGTGGAAGGAAGGTTGGTCTTACAGAGATACCCTGGCTTTGCATGCCCTGACATTTGTTGTCTGCAGTTCCAGGCAAGCTGACTTGCCTCCCAGGGTTGTGAGGACGAGGAAACAGCCACAGTTGAGCATCTTTCCTTCCCTTGGTAGTTGTGTGCACGGTCTGTGATGCCGGGGGTGGAGGTGGGGTGCAGGCTTAATGTATTTGAGAAGATACGTGGAGATCAATGAGTTGACCATTCTTTCCAGGCTCCAAGTGAGCCTGTGGCTTCCACCTTCCTCTTCCACCCTGGAGACTCTGTCCCAACCTGGAAGTGCGGTGGTAGCGCTGGACTTGGAGGATCACCAGCTAGAACACTCAGACTTACAGATGAGTCCAGTTCTCCCAATTAAGGCCTCAACATCAAATCATTCATTTCAGAAGGGACCACTCTAATCTCGAAGCAAAACAAAAGCAGAGGAACAATAAGAAAACAGATCTGTCCACCTCATACAAAATGCAGGCTGTACTGGGAAGAATAGAAGTATGCGCCTAGAAATATGTTAGTGCTGCAATCACTAGGTGAGTCTTTTACCGTTGGGAAGACATTGTCACCTCATATTTGCACTGGTGCCTTGTGAGGAGGGAAGAACCACAGGCTGGTGGAACTGGGTTGTCTTTGCTAATCCATGGAGGAGCTCTTGGCCCCTGGTACATGTGAGCAGTTGTTCAATGCCCCATGTTCAGATCTGATGAACCTTTAGTTCATGAATACCTTTACCTAATATGGAATTTAGGGAATCCTTCAGCCCTCTGATCTAGGGAGGCAGGATTCTCCCAGGAGGCTTTTATCTGCCATACAGATGTATATGTGCATGTGTATGTATACGTATACGTATACACACACACACACACATATACTGAGCTGCTTGAACAATGGATATGTCACCATTTCTTGGCATTTAGGGTAGATTGGACAGCCTTGTGCATCTTTCCCCTGGCTGAATCATGAGGTAGGCAGGCTCTCCTCTGGGAGGCCTTTTCTGGACCTTATAGCCAGGGCAATGCCTGCTCCTTTGCCACAGTCAGCCAGTGTCTCCCATTGGTCAGTGAGCATGAGGGGCTAGTCACATCTCATTCCCCAAGGTGTGTCTGTAGTGCTTAGGACACCGTGGGCTCTCTATTAACATAGTCTCTGATGATGTAACAAAATCAGAGAGAGACTTGTCTCATGGAAATGCTTAACTGTAATAGAGTTCAGATTTGCCTCCCTTCAAAGATTCCCATGTTTCCCTGGATTTTGTGAATGATATAAATGCTTTGGTACATGCCTAGTACATTCATATTCATTCTCTCTCCCTCTCTCCCTCTCTCTCTCTCTCTCTCTCTCTCTCTCTCTCTCTCTCTCTCTCTTTCTCATCCTTGGCTTTTTGATGCCCAGCCTATCAGCATGGTTCCCTGTGCTCAGTAATCACTCTGGCCTTGAACCCTTGCTGCTCAGTCTCCAACCAGCATGGTCCCCCTGTACCCAGGACTCAGCTGTGGTCTCAGCTACCTGTTCCCCTCCCCAGTCTTCTAGCCCCACCTTCTTAAGTACTCTCTACACTGTCATTGTTTGCACCTCTTCTGGGTCTTCCATTTCTCCCTGGGAACACTGAAGGCTCTCAGAATGTAAGTAAAGTAACTGAATGAGTGGCACCCTAGAGACCAAATCCTGCATGAGATAAGGAAACAACCTGAGGGCCTAGGTAGTCTCCTTTCTGGGAGGTGATCTTGCAGCTGGCATCTGTATCACAGAGATCATGGAAAATGTGGAAAACTGCCTACTTCTCGAGAAAGCAATTTTTCAGTAATTTTCCTTAACTTTACATGGACTTCCAGTTCATAGACCTCTCCTCCAAGCCTCCCAAACTGCCCTGTGAACTGCTGGGATGATGATGCCTCTCCTGTAGGATATGGTACATACACTGTTACTATCTCAACTCTGCTGTCCCTGGTTGCAGTTGAGGAAACAAAAAGTTGCAGAAGCATTGGCAGCAATGTAGGTCACACAGCTGGAAGGCGGCAGACTTGGGGGTTGAATCTCACTGACCAGTCTGTTCCTTCTTCATTCATGACCCTCCCAGGTCACAGGCTGTGCTTCACCTTGCACTAAAGCTACCCTTCCTGTAGTTCCCAAGGCAGGCCATGAAAACACTTCCTGTTTGCCATGGGACCATTATTTTGTTTTAAATGTAGAAGACAAGTTCAACTTACTATCCATTCATCTAAGAAGTTCCAAAGTGCTGAATGTCAGGCTAAGGTGTAACATACTGACTTAATGTGTAGTTTGGAAGTTGGTTCTAGCAATAGTTTGTTCATTAATGAGATGCTGAGACTGCATTGAGAATACAGATTGGCAATCATTTAGGTTGGTTTGGTTACAAATACAGAAAATGCAGTTTCTAGTCAGCCAAATAAGGCAACTGGATAATATCAGTTAACAAGAAGTTATCACAGTGACACCAGAATTGGTTAATTTGGTAGCTTAACGTTGACATCAGAGACAAAGGCTCCTTCCATCTCTTTTGCTCTGCCACCCCTAGAATGCCATTCAGGCTCCCTTAGTGTCTTAACAATGATGAGATGATGTGGGAAGAGCCTCCCTGCCTCTGTAAGGATTCATAGGCTTCTGCTCATTCATAGGCCTCTCCTCAGTGGGCGTCTACCATGTCTGCCTGTCTAGACTGCATTCCTATTTGGAGTTTAGAGTGAGCTTCTGGGAAGAGAAATGGGGTCTCTGGGATTGTTGGAAGCAGATTAGAGTTTGCGTATTTGGTCAGTCCCTTTTTCCAGGGGGGAAAGCTCAAGATCAGACCTCTTTAAGCAAGGAAGCAGGGGAGGAATGACTATGGGTTGTGGGTTTGCCTGAACACCAAAGCGCCCTTCACAGAGACAGTTATCAGTGCCTCTCTTGGAGTCAATTTAATGGGTTTAGAGCTGAAGAGTGTTCATAACACTAAGATTACAGGCATGAGGGAGACAAGCTATACAGGGAGACTTCTAGAGAATGTACCACATCAGAGGTGTGTGGGTGGCAGGCCAACTTTCATGAAACTGGCTGTGCAACCATTCCCTGGAGATCTCCCAAAGAAGGGCACAACAGATCCCTGCAGGACAGCACCAGCCAGATGACCTCCAGGGCCTCTCTTCTGTTGCAGCTGCTTCTGGAGTTAATTCTGAGAGGATTCAGGCAGCAGACACAGCACTGCCTCCATCAGTAGCAGAGCAAGCTACCATGCTTTCTCTTTATTTGAAGTTTCTCCTTTCACTAGAGATCCAGCAGAATCTAGCAAAGAGATACAATCAGTGGGGTTCCAGAGACCTGAATTAGATTTGAACCCCAACTGGGGAGTGGCTTTGTAGCTGAGGCAAGTCACTTAACCTAAACAAGTCTCTTTCTAGTATACAGGACTCAACTTATTGGCATTGAAAGTTTTCTGTTCTCTCTGACTTTTTAGACTGGCTGGTCCAGGGTTGCCCTCATGCAGTCTGGGCAGGCTGTTATGTTTTCCCATTGGGGTACCTTGCACCCCTCACACTTAAAGCTCGCCACAGCAAGGCTACTATTAATAGAAAACATAGCTATCACTGTTTGAAGACCTACTATGTGCTGGGCACTTCTGTAGCCAGGGCTTCTGAGTTCACCTATGTTCCCCTACGGTGAGGTTTTCCTTTCTTAAATAATTAAATTACATTTAAGGGACAACCCATTAGCCACTGAGACAACATATTCACAAGAGTGAGGATCAGTGATATGAATTCTCATTTTTAAAAAAATCTTTTCTAAGCACATATTGGCTTTCAATCCTAGTCTTCACATGAGTACATTGGGGTATCCATTGAAGCTGTGAGATACCTTCAGGGAATCCAGGCCACCTCTCAAAGAGAAGACATCCTCCTCCACTGGATGTTCAAATCCTAGGTAGTGATTTTAGTGACCCTCTGACTCTGATGTGGATTCCTAGGACTTCCTTGCAGGCAGGCAGACTCCGCAGGGTTGACATGCGGTGAGCATCTGTATGCCAGCTAGTTTCCAAGTGGTGTGAAGCTGCAGGTGTGTGAGCATCACTCTGGAAAGTGCCAGGCTGTGGGAAGGGTTCTACACTCGTCCACAGAGCAGCAGGGAGACCTTTGACAGAGGTTAGAGAACAGAGTTGGGTGAGCATATTCCACGAAGCTGTCCTTTGGAAGCTATGGCTGTGCGCTGAAGCATGCTGGGGGAGGAACCTAGTGATCCAGAGATCAATGCTGGCCCCTGTTCCACGCTGATGGTCTATAGGCAAGACATTCAAAGAATGGGCTATAGGGCCTTCTGCACACCAGCCTGTCACCATGGCCAACCAAGGTTGGACAGAAGAGAAGCATTACTAGTAGCTCCAACCTCTTATCTGACAAGCATTATTTTTTTTCCTTGAGGCTCGGGGCAATGGTTTCCCACTGCAAGGTTCCAATGCACTGTACACCCCATTGCCTACCACTACTCACCCCCTCTCTCCTGTCCTTAACCAACACTATTTACCTCTGAAGGTGTTTTGTAATCCTGTCTGTGAAATATGGAAAACCAGCTCTTCCTAGAGCTATCAGATTGACACGAGGGCTAATTAGTGTCCCCTCCGAGTCCCCGCCTATCTTCCACCTTTGCTACTTACAAGTCACTGCTTAGTCCTCCCTGTAGAGGGTTCTGTGTGCCTGGGAACTGCCGCACAGAACAGGCACACCTGCTGAAAGAGAGATTGAATGTGGCCTGTCATCAGAGACAGAAGTCATGGCTCCTGCCCTTAGTAGCTCTCAGTGGAGCTCAGGGGATGCAGCAGGTGCTGGCACTAACTGAGTTTTGTGAAGACTGGCCTGGGACAAAAGGAAGGAGAGTTGGAAGGAGCCAGAAAGGAGAATGGTAAAGTTACTAAGGGGCCAGAGAAGGCCAGGGAAAGGCCGTCCAGACAGAGTGAGGAGCTAGGACTGAGGGACAGAGCAGGCTCCTGCTGGGGCAGGCAGCGGTGGATCCTTTGAGACCGGGAAGGTTGACTGTAGCCCACAGAGAGGTTCCATTATTCTGAAACTCTCTCCCTAGACCAAATCCAGTCTTAGGAACTGACCAGCTACAGATGTGTGAAGGACTCAAGTCCCCCCACTGAATGTGCCGAACTCCTTCCCCTTCAGGCTGGCGGTGGGCCCAGCACCCACAGAGAGGAGAAGCTTCTTCGAGCCTCAGAAAAAGCTAGAACGTTGCTAGCAAGCGCCTCTTCATAGCAGGGAGTAAAATAGATCCCACACAGTAATGCTGGAAGCTAGTGAAGCCTGATAGCTGATTTCAGACTTGGACTGAATGAGGCACAGGCAGGCTGGTGGGTGGAGCTCTAAATATACACCTTAATCTCATCATTAGGATGGGGAAGATGTTTCATTAGCGTTAGGTGCTATGTAAATACGAAGCACTTTCTGAATAAATATTTGCCTTTCTTTCTCCCCTTCCAGAATTAGGAGATGCTCTATGGAAAATAGCGCAATTCATAGACACAGGAGCGTTGTATTTTGAGAGTGTTATTTTAAAACGGCAATGTAAAATATAGCTGAATTCTGGGATCCTGCCTGAAAATAAGACACTGACTTCTGTGTGCCCAGGAAAGCCATGAGTAGCTGAGATTGCCCATGGTGCATCTGTTCTCACTACTGAGAGACTGTCCACACATGATACTCAGACCAGATCTCAACTCCTTGGATTTGGAAAATATTGATGTTTGAGAATAAAGTGCAGCAATGAGCACAGATTGTGGGTGGACAAAGCTGTAAGGTGTCAGATCTGGAAACTATCTGGAGGTTGCCATGTAGAGTGTGTGTGTGTGTGTGTGTGTGTGTGTGTGTGTGTTCGCGAACACTCGTGCTTGGAGGGGCGTACCAAGGCCATGCGGTAGATAAGGCAGGGCAGAGGCTGGGAGAAACCCCATGTGGGAACTGTGCTCTCTGGGCTCCTCCACTTGGCTTTTGATTTTCTTTTCTCTTTCCCTCTTCCCTTCCCCACCCTCTAATTTCTTTCATTATTCTCCCCTTCCCCTATTTCTTTCTTCCTCCCTGTTCCCCACTCTTACTCTTTCTCTTACATAGTCCAGGCTGGCTTCAAACTCACTTTGTAGCCAAGAACGAACTTGGATTTCTGATTCTCCTACCTCCACGCCATGAGTTTTGGGATTATAGGTATACACTGCTCTGCGTACTTTATGAGGCGTTGGATACTGAACCCAGGTTTTTCTGCTTGTTAAGCAGGCACTGTACCAAATTGAGCTATATCTCCAGCCCCATTGGCTTTTATTAAGTATTATTTATTATAAAAATAACACAATATGATAAGAGGATTAAAAAAAAAGGAATGTAATTTCCAGCCACTAAGAACTTTAGCTAGTAATTTCTGCATTCCCTTACAAATAATTTAAAATTTGTTATTGTAACCACAATGGGCATAAACTTCTGTCTTCAGATCACTTTCTTATATGGTTGTGTGGTTTTTCATAATCACTGTGTTTCTTTGCTTATTTGGTTGATTAATTCATTGATTAAGACAGGGTCCCTGTAGCCCAAGTTGACCTAGAACTCACTCTGTTTCCCAGGTTGTCCATGAACTCTCAGCAATCCTCCTGTCTCAATTTTCTGGGTGTTGAGCTAATAGTTGTGAACCTCTTCCCTGGCTCTTGATCACTTCTGTGACAGCTTGCCAGAGCCCTCATTGCTACAAAGTAATTGTGTCTTCCTGAACCACAGGCCACTAGGAAGGCGTTTGTTTTACAACAGTGCTGAGATGGACGTCTTCAACTCTCTAATTTTTTTCTTGTTGAGCAGCTCCCTTGTCCTTCTCTCAGAATCAACCCCAGCACCCAAAGGTAAACACAGCCCTGGCTGAGTTTTGCAGTCCAGTCATGGGGTTTGGTAGGGAAACTTGTGACCTGGGCCAAGGACATGATAGCCCAATGGGAAGTGTAAATTCCACAGGGTCATGCACATAATAGAGAAGCCATGGCTTGTCAGGTTGCCCAGGCGATACAATCTTGGAGCCTTCATATGAGGTGGGGTAGATCATTTAGCAGAGCCATTTCTTGGAGACCAAGAGTAAGAGGGGAAGGCTTGGTCACTCCTGCAAGTGGAGAACTAGCCCCTCTCAGGATCTCTTGGCGATGTGCTCGGCCACTGTCCACTGCAGCACCAAATGACTTTGAACACCCAAGTGTACCACTTGCAGCTCCACAACTCCTCAAAGGTGCAGGAGCGAGTGAGCATTGCCTTCTTGCCCTTGGTCTCCAGCAGACTGCTCTGCCAGTTGATCTCCCTGTCAGTGGATCAGAAATCCAAGTTCATTCTTGGCTACAAAGTGGGTTCGAGGTCAGCCTGGGCCTTGTAAGAGAAACAGAGAAAGAAAATGTCAGATGTCAGAACACAGGATGGAGAAGAGGTACACAGGATATAGGGAAAGAGTCTGGGCTGAAGGCAGCCCCACCACTGACTTGACTGAACTTGCTGGCACGGGAGTTTCTTGTAAGGGTCCAGCCCCAGGAGAGGAAGTGAGGCTGATACATTTAATTTCTCCATTAAAGTTGCTTAAATGCCCACATTTTGATGTGTGATCAAATCATATCTGAAAGATGCTGGGCCAAATCTGTTCCTGATGAACTGCTGTACAGATAATGGAAATCATTTCAATAAAAGTCTTATTCATGCTAAAACCTTAATCAAGAGATAACCTATTTGACACTGGATCACAGAGGATATGTAATTCTGCCCTGGCGGGAATAGATTTATCCTGTTTGACTGATTAATGCATGAGGAAGTGGGAATCAAGCCAAAGTTAGTCTGCGTTCTGGATTTCTCCAGTACCTTTTGCTTTTAGTGGGAGTAGCTTTCTCTGTGTGCCTTTAATGCTTTACTTCATCATACTTCCCTCAACACACGGACTGCCTTTCATCAAAACTGCCATTTTTAAGTTGGATAACCCAGAGAGCCAGGGGCTGCCTCTCTGAGCCCTTTAGATGAGCAGAAAGCTGCTGGCGCATGACAGCCGTGGTTCTGCCTTTACTTAGAGTATTAGCTACTTACTACTTGACATACATAATGGGGAGGGGTTGTTGGCTCACAGCCTCAGAGGTTATCAGTCCCTTGTGAAGCATAGCAGCTGAGCGCAGATTCGTCCCTGGCCTCTGTCCACTGCAGCACCACTTGGAGGGAGCATGGGCTCGGGCTTGTCCACGGTTTTGAAGATGAGGAGACAGAGGGAATAGAACCAGATGTAAGGCTAGGCTGTAACTCTCCATTTTCTCATTTAGAGTATTCCAGCCCTGCCAGGCGGGTCCCACAACCTCCTAAGCAGCTGAGGACCAGGTGTTCTGAATCAACCACAGTACCCAGAACTTTGCATGAGAACACTTTGTCCCTAGTGGACACAGGCTGCTAAGTTTCCTCACTATCATTTGTCCTTGACATGCCTGGTTCCTGTGTTTATCATACTTGTGTTATTCTGTGGTCCTCAGATTCCCTCTGTAAATTAAGAGTGCCTGTAGCTTCCACTCCCCTTTCTATACTGATTGCTAGTTGAACAGGGGGGACAGTGCGTAGTGGAGTCTGTGTGGGGTACAAAGTTCTGTGGGACCTGGCAGTCCCAGGTTGATGTTCTTCCAGAGGTTATCTCTTTCTAACCAGACCAGGACTCTTCTTACACACAGGCTTTCAGCCTTTTACTTCCCACACAAGATGTGTGCTTCTGAGACCAACTGGACAGAAGCAGGCTAAGCAGATGGTTCTGAAAAGTTGCTACTAGCTAGAGGGGCGGGAGGGGGGAGGGAAGAGTTTCCATAACAACAAACTAGGGACAGACTCAAAGCAGGGACAAGAGTTGACATCTCTGAAGTTTTGAGAATTCTGCTCTGCTGTTCAGAGAATGAGATGAGAGGGACAGAGTCATTAAATTGCCAAAGTGACCCCAACAATTATAGCTGATCTCTCAGAATATGGGATGAGTTTTCTCTCTCTTCATTTCCCTCCTAAAATGTAGGGTTTTTTTTTTAAACAAAGAGTTAGGTCCCAGCCTGGCACATGCTGTAACTTGGGACAAGCAGTGTGAGAAGATATTTCCTCTTGGAAGTTTTCCAAGAGGCTGCTTGGTCATAAGGACATGAGGGACTGAAGAAGCTCAGGATTTCTAACCGAAAAAAGAATAAGAAAAAGTCCTCATTTTAAGGGGCCTTGGGGAGCTGGCTCAGTGGTTAAATCATGTGCCAGGAGAGCACAAGGACTGGGGTTCAGATCCCCAGAACCCACATAAAATGCCGGGTGCATGGGATAGCCTTTCTATAATTCCAGCCACAGAAGCAGGAGATGGGATCCCCTGAGGAAGCAGGCTAGTGAGAACAGCCATATCAGTGAGCTCTGGGTGTAGCCTCAGGAAACTCTGCCTGGATGAGTAAGGTAGAAGGATGACCGAGGATTGTTTCCAAACATCAACCATGGGCACCCGAATGCATGTGCACACAAGTCCACACACATACAAACATGCACACACAGATACATGCAATACACACACGAAGGTGGAAAGAAGAGAAACAACGTGCTATATTTAAATCTGCTCCTTCCCTCCTTGTAGTGGGGAGGGATGTCTGCAAACAGGCATCCATGAAGAGTATTACTCTTAAATGTGAGGTTTTCTTCTTCACAGGGTTTGAGAACTTTCTGAAATTATGCATTCTCCTTTCCTTCTCCAGTTCTGAGGACTGAACCCACAGCCTTGAGCATACTAAACAAGCATTGTACTGTGGGACCAAATTTCCATCCTATTTTTTAAAATGGTTGATCGTTCTGTGAGGTAAGGGTAGGCGGGGCACTGGCTCCCCACTACAATGCCATTGTTCCTTTGCAACAAAATTGCAAGACGTGTTCAAAATAAACCAGTCGTCTACCTTTTCTTACCCCGCTCCCTGGATCCAGCCACATTTTCTCCATCAAGGGGTACCCACAGGTGGTGTGGTGTAGGTTTCCAGACTGATGTAAATACCTCAGTTCCTCTTACACAGAGATTCTTTGTCCTGAAGATGGTACCCATGGATACAGTGGTCTGCAACTGGCCATATTGAGTTCAAGCAGAAGCCGATCTCTGCTTCCTTCCTATTAAAAGCCACACTTTTGAGTCTGTTGTTTGACAAGTTGAATGTACCCAGGTGTGGTCATGTTACTATTTAGTTAGCTGTGGTACCTTCCATCCATCCAATGAATATGCTTCCTTTAGTCACATGGGCAAGCACATAGAACAAAGAACTGTATGTGGTGGCACCCACCTTGCTGAGACCCGTTTTTCTTTCTTGCCCTTTCTGCCTAGGAGGAGGAGGTGGCTGGAAAGCCTTCGGGGTCTATGTGTTCATTCCCTGCTCCTAAAGGATGGGCAAGACTTAGGCAGTCTGCCTGGGTCCTGTATACTGGTCTGGCTCTCTGGTGCCTCCGTCAGAGGTTTTAGTGTAACCTACAAGCTGTTTGATTTGGCCATCAGATAGTATGTTTAGCTGTCACCCTATCTGTGAGACTGGGGTGCTTTAGGACAAGCCATCGGTCACACTCAGCAAGCTCTCCTTTGCCATGGGCTTGCTCCTACTTTGGCCTCGTGGGTCGTGCATATTGGCTGACAGACATTTCACCTTCCTGTCTTAATTTTTGTATGTCAAGACCCTTCTTGTGAGCTCTCCAAGACAGCAGCCAGGTACCCCTTGTAGACTGGCCAGCTCTTGTCTTGGGCAGCCTTCTGTTTAGTGCTCACTACTTGTGGGTCAGGAAACCCAGGTCTGGTAAAGGATGCCTCAAAAGATGCCAGAGACCTGTGTGAAGGTCTGGTGTTTCTGTCTTTTCCCTAGATCTCAAAGAGCCATAGCTTGTGGGGCTCATGGAACCCTCCCTCTGATGGAGTTGACACTATACTGGGATAGTGGGGAGACATGGGAAGAAGGACACAGTCAGTCTAGTTTGTATCACAGAACCAGTATTAAAAGCTCTGTGGCCTAGGACAACGCAGTGGAAATCTCTGGGCCTCATTTTATTATCTGTAAAATGGTGACAATCACTCAGTCATTCATAGGTCCCTGGTGCTGACAGTCATCAGTGATATTGGTGAAGACTCATGACTGAGAATAAGTCATTTAATTAGTGTGTGTGTGTGTGTGTGTGTGTGTGTTCCTTTCTCTCTGGAGTTCCTGCCCTGCCTTATCCTTCCTTCCAAATGAAAATAAGCCTGTCTTCCCAGTAGACTCAGTGAGATCCAATGAATCCTCATGTAATGATCCAGGAATGATTGTGGTGTTCCCCCAGATGACTCTGGCAGTACACTGGTCTAAGGTGGTTTGGAGTCAAGCTTACGATCAGTTTGAGGCTCTTCCATTGGTGGGTCATTGTTTCCTCTCAGCTGACCTGTTGGTCCCTTATTGCACCTCAGGTCCTACCTAGGCCACATAGGTGAGCACTGGAGGGCTGCTTCCAGGCTCTGCTCTGTCTTTAATGTCTCCTGGGGTCCCAGTTCTGAGGAGTATGTGAGGGGTTTCCCCCTCCTACAGCTGCAGCAGCAGCCTGCACTCATGCTGACACAGACTGGAGTGGTTGCCATGGGGACCAGGATCCGTGCCCAGATGCATTCTCTGAGCTGAGAAGACATGATGGGACTTCTCCCCAGAGTGATGGGGGTTTTACTTTCTAGAGGAGATGGAGGAAAAGAACCACAGGCTCCTTGCCTGGCTTTCCTAGTCTGACCTTGAAAGTCCCCTCCTCCAGGAGATTCACGGCCTTTGACTAGGGCTCCTGCATGTAGCATGTATCCACTCATAGTCACCATCTTCCCAATAGATGCTCCCACTCTTGGCTGCATCCACTGCCCCAGATCCTTGGGGCCACTTGTAAGGGAGGAAACCTTATGATTATTCATCAGTGCTAGGTCTTCCCTAGGTCCAAGATTCCATTTGACCTTGTGGCAATCCCCAACAGGAAACCTGTACTTCCTGAGTGGTATGGGAAAAAAATGAAGTGGCTCTCCAGAAAAGGAGACCTTCACAGAGACAAGTGGGACCCCAAAGACACTGCACCCAGAAGCATGCTTATGCTTCCCAGCAGCTGGAGACTGCTCTCCAGATGAAAGGGGATGATCAGACTATTGCTGCTGATAAATGCTAGCCTTTCTCACCCTGGTGGTTGGTACTTAAGGTTATAGTATGCATAGGACACCTGACTTTCCATCTGTCCTGTGATACAGAGATGGACAATCTGTACTGAGGCCCTGGGTACTAGCTGGATGTCTCTCTACTCCTCCTGTGCTTCCCTCGGCTTCCACAGTGTCTCCCCCGAACTAGGCACTTGGCTAGAAGTAATGCATAGTAGGCTGGTTTATGGGTTAGAAAGCTGAAACTAAGAGCCAAAGGTCAAGTGACCACTTGCTACATAGTTTCTTGTCTAATCCTTTTTTGTGACTACTGCCTTCATCTAGCCTCAGTGAATGGTACCGCAATCTGGTAGACCAGAAGGTACAGGTTCAAGATGCTTAAAAATTTCAAAAGCTATAAATATGGTAAAACACATGTAGCATGGAATTTGCCATCTGCAATATTCGAAGTGTACAAGTCAGTCATCTCACTTAATGTAAATGCTGTGCCGGCAACACTATCATCCATCTCTAAGATTGTTAATCTCCCGGAACTCAAACTCTGAGTCCCTTAATCAGTGTTTACCTGGGAGCTGCTCTTTCTCCTTGGCCCTGAGGAGCCCCATCCTGCTTCCTGTGATGTGACTGCCCTAGAGACCACATTCAGTCACTATTTGTTCTCTTATGACTTGCTTATTTCTCTGTGTATAATCTCTCTGGGTTCCTTTAAGTGATAACACATATCAGATATCCACCTTCTTTAAGACTGGATAATATGCCACAGTATAAAGACCCCATTCTGATCACTCAGCTGTTGTTGGACAGTTGAGTTGGTTTTGTGTTTTGGCTCTGTTGTGACCCATACTTTAGGGAGGATGGATGTGTAAATATCTTCTCAAGGTCAAGTCACTTTTTAAAATGAATGAGTTGAGAAGAACAACACTTGGCCTACCTCCTAGGATTGTTGTGATAATGGGTGGAAGTGCTTTGTGCAGGGCTGGATTCCAGGTCATCTCTATCATTAGCTGTTGAGGTAATTATTTAAAATGGCAGCTCCCAATCTGGCTTTCTTAATCAGCTGCCATTTTCCTGACTAGCTGAGGCCTGTGGCCATGGGCAGTGACAGCATACTGCCACTGTTTGCTGCTGCTCAGCTCAGGCCTTCTGCTCAAGCCGCCAGCTTAGGTGGCCAGAGACACAGACCCTGCCACCCACAAGATGCCAACGTGGGAGATGGCTCTGCCAATCTTCCACACTGTCCCTACAAGGTTGAGCTGTGCCCAACCATCCCACCATCCAAGCAGTAGCCAGTATGAATGAGACTCTAATGCTTAATGATTAACCAAAGGCTTTATATGTTTGGTAATGCTCAATGTCAAGATGCCCACACAATTGGAAGTGTAACCCAATACCCAACCTAGATATATGAACTACCTTTGACTGCTAGAAACAGACGCACATCTGCTTCCACGTTCTCTTCTCTGTCTCTCTCTGTCTCTCTATCTCTCTATCTCTCTATCTCTCTCCCCCAGTTCCTTCTCTTCCTCTCCTTACTCCTTCTCTTCCTCTCCTTACTCTCCTCTTCCTCTCCTTACTCCTTCTCTTCCTCTCCTTACTCTCCTCTTCCTCTCCTTACTCCTCCTCTTCCTTTCCTTACTCTTCCCACCTTAGCTCCTCCCAACTTGTGTGAAAAATATCCCGCTACAGATAACCTTGCTGGGAAGACAGCTTTCTCTAAAAGGAATCATCGTACACATAGAGTGTTGCTTGGGACACCTTCCTTAACAGCCTTCCCTGGGTGGAGCCTCACATAACAGAGGAGGAGACTAATTAGAATACTAGTAAAGGATTAGTAAAGGTGGACAAACTCAAGTCTGTGTTCTTTGTGTCAAGGTTATCCATTACAGTTCTCAAAGGAACATGTGCACAGGCACGCAGGAACATACAGGGACCCGCACACCCAGATGCACACACATGTGTATACATGCACACATGTGCTCACACATGTACACACATGTACATGCACATTTGCACATGAAGATATGTATTTAATGATTGGCTTACATGACTGGAGGCCAAGAACTGAGCATGATATGCCTTCTGAAGTTGGAGAACCAAAAAACTTCAGTTTGGATAGCATTTGGCCTGAGTCTGAGACATGAGACTCAGGACCAGTGATGGTCAGGTGCAGCAGTAGATGGAGGTCCCAGCTTAGTCAGAGAATGAACTTGTCTTTGCTCCCCTTTTGTTTTACTGGAGTCCTTCCTGTGTTGGAGAGTCTCCCAGTGTGTTGTGAAGAAAGGTCTTTCCACACTCTACTTCAAATATAAGTCCCTTCCAGAACATTCCCTCTCACGATCGCAGAATTAACATGCAATCATCAGTCCACCCTAGAGATACAGTGATTAACCTTTGCACATAATACAACCAATCAAGACTGTTTCAACTCAAGTTTCTCATCAGGGGGCCTGTGACTTGTAAATGGGACCCACCTTTTTCTTAGTGAGGTCAGACTATAATAGGACTTTTGTGCCTTCCAATCCATACACTACAGGCCTTTGTTGCCCTCTCTACTTCTGTTGTGCCTCAGCGTCCAGCAGTGGTACCACCAGCCTGGTCCCATGAGCCCCTTAGAGCCACTCAGGAGCCCCAGGGTGGTTTAGAGTGCCCCAGTACAGTTGTTCTCAGTGTTCTGCTTGTGTCTCCTTTATCCTGGACCTCCACACTGCAGGTTCTTATTCTGCACTAGACACAGCTTCCCCAGATGCTCTGGAGGCTGCTTCAGTTTACAGCCATTCAGATTCTCCTCACTAGGCCAACATGCAGCCTCTACTTTGTAATCTCTTTTGGAGGCCCAGTTCCTACACCTCTGTTTTCCATCCGACTTGGCCATCAGGTTGCCTGCTCCCTTCCCTGGACTGGGAGTTTCTGGGAGCAGGGGAGGTGGCTTGGGCACATACCAAGTACTCACAAGATATTTGTTGATGGAGTGATGATCTCTCTCTCTCTCTCTCTCTCTCTCTCTCTCTCTCTCTCTCTCTCTCTCTCTCTCTCTCTCTCTCTCTGTATATATACACACACACACACACTCTCTCTCTCTCTCTCTCTCTCTCTCTCTCTCTCTCTCTCTCTTCCCATTGAGGGGCGGGAATGTGATTTAGCCATCATTTCTATTTCTTATTGGTCTCCCATATCCAGCTGAGCATCTGGTGTATGACAAGAATCCAGAAAATTGTTGTTTAGATAAATGAATGAATGAATGAATGAATGATGAGCCTGAAGGCTCTGTGAGCTCTGGGTAGAGCGCGGTAATTCTGTGAGTAGGTACTGTTGACACATTATTATAATCACTTGGTAGTTACTGTAGTGACCTCCATGGGCGTGGGGCTGTGGGGGAACTCTCTAGATGAGGGAGACTGAGGTGGGGGAAAGCACTGACACAGAGGGGAGATGTGGGGAAAATTTAGAGGCCGCTACAGCGGTGGGGCCCTGGAGGGGCTTCCACGCTGAGGCGGGTCCCACATTCGGGAGGAATCCTGTGGTTCTAGCGGCCTGGAGGCCTTGGCTGAGGCAGGCCCCAATGACACGAGGAAGTCCTTGGTTCCAGAAAGGTTTATTGTCATGGCGGATGGTGGATAGATCTAGGCGTACCCCCCAGAACTCAGGGCAGTCCCAAGTTATATAGGGAGGGAGAAAGGGGGAGGATTGGGGGAGGATCTGGAGGAGGCATGCTTAATTTGCTCTGCCCTCTGGCCTTCATTAGTATGTAAATCTCTAAGGCCTGAGGCCTATGACTGAACAATGTAATTTTATGAAGACATGACTGTTTTTTAGGACCCTGGATTCTGGAGGGTGCTGAACTCCTGCAGTACTCACACAGAATCTCGGGGTTCTAGGCACCTGCTCAACCATGACCCAGGATACCCTCACACAGTCCCACAGGGAGAGCCTGAGCAGAGCTTGCAAAGCTATGTGGACACTGGCTTCTCTCCTGTGTCTCCTGGGGCTGAGCACAGCCTCCTTACTGTAGTCATGATCCTCAGAGGGAGAACATTTGAAAACATACCTTAGCTCCCCTTCCCCAAGAGTATCTAAGGCTGCTGCTGTTAAGAGTCTTGCCTTCCTGCCTCAAGGTCATGAACAACCAAAAGCTTGACATTTCTAGTCTTCTGTGGTATCCCCAAACCTGTTTTTTTTCTATACCACCCCCAGCCATCTTTCTGAAACCAGCCTTACAGACCACAGGGTATCTGCCGTATGTCTTCTTTGTTTTCTGGCAGCATTCTGAGAGGCAGCAGATCCCTAGGCTATCAGCCTCCACCCATTGGAGCCTACTCAAGGGTTGTCACACTTTTCCATGGAGCTCCACACTCCACCCTGGTTCCTGTGAAGCCACCAAAGGCTCCCCAGCTACTTGGCAGGACTTGCTACTTCTTAATCTTTTCTCTCAACCTGTGACTAAACTGTGTGGAGTGTGGATATCAGGACCTAATGCATCTTTTAATTCTCTATTATTGATGGAAATTTGGGGTCTGGAAAGCAAAACTGGCTTTGGGATTGATTTTCATCAGTTTAATTCATCTTCAGTATCGATCAGTGCCCGTGGTACAGCGGAAAACCAGGTCTGTTGCAGGTGAACAATGCATGCATGCCATTACAGGCTGTTTGAGGCTCATCCCAGGGACTGTGGCAGCCTTAGGGCACATCCCACTCTGCCTTTCACCACAGTCCTTAATTACTGAGCCTCTCCTCAGGTTGGAGTATGAGACCTCCAAGGGTAGGATATGCCTCCAAAATAATCTTCCTCCCAGAGAGTCAACTCCATGTCTAGCACGGAAGTTACCTTCATTCACCATGATTAATGCAGCTTTAGAGCTCACTGGAGCCTTGGGTTTCCAGACAAGACAACACACATATGCATGAATGCTGTAGCATCATGGTTTGAGGATCCTGGACAGCAGCTAATGGACAGTTGTCCCTCCCAGTTTCATACTGTGCTGATTGTGGGCTGCTTTACCCTGCGGGGCCAACTCTGGTAGGCTTACTTTGGCATGATCCAGATATTCTGACTATTGTCATCTTCCTATCAGGACATGTGTATTCTTGCCTGGTAGGTGTGGTCTGTGCTTCCTTCACTCAGTGGGGAGATGGGCTACTGTATACATTTTTCTTCCTCACTCCACTCCAAGTGAGACCTTGGTACTCTTGCCTCTTTCCTTGCAAGATATGTCTTTGGGTAAGCCCCAAATCTCTGTGGTAACCTCCAGACCCCTGTGAAATTTGGCTGTGGAGAGAACAGGCCTTCAGCACCTGCAGTATTACTAGATCAGCAGGAGGCATGAGTGTGAGAGAGCGGTGCAGCCATGAAGGTTGTTTTTTAGCACTAATGCTGGGTGACTGGATGTCAGAGGGCTGGCTAGATATGAAGCCACCACAGAACTTACAGAGTCTGGGGAAATATGTTCTGGGCTCAAAAATGTAACTCTACAATTGGCTTTTTGGACAGAGCGGGTTTAAAAACCAAGAATCTGTCTGTATCTTGACAGACTGTTTCTGTCTTAGTCTTCTACTTGATTTCAAGGGAATTTTTTTCGGGTGCGTTCGAGGAAATGTATGATTTTTCTGGTCCAGTTTCTTGGAATAATGTGTCTATTGAGCAGATATAGTGTTGATAAAGGCGGTATGGATACTCTGTCATGTTAACGAAGAGAGTGTGCACATGGGTCTTTCCCCAAGCACTGGGCCGTGTAATATGTTGCCCTTGTAGTCTCCTATAACAAGCACTGTTGTCTGGGAGGCTTTGCCAGCCTTCATTTCTGCCCTGCTCGTTCTGGAGGCTGGAAGTCCAAGCTCAGGGTATGCACAGGTTAGCCTCTCTCATTGGTTTGTAGACAATGATGCTTTCTTCTGTGTTCTCTCATGGCCTGTGTGTGTGTGTGTGTGTGTGTGTGTATGTGTGTGTGTCCCTATTCCAGTCACTTCTTAGAAGAACACAGGCAGATTGGAATTGTTTTCCTTATAAGATTTTTTTTTTATTGGATGATTTATTTACATTTCCTATGTTGTCCCCTTACCCCATCCCCCACCACCCCCTCGGAACCCCCAATCCCCTCGCCCCTCCTCCTTCTTCTCTGTGGATGTAACCTCTATCTACCCCCCCCACTCCCACCTCCCCACCCTCAAAATTCCCACCCCCTGGGGCATCCAGCCTTCATGAGGTCAAGGTTCTCTTCTTCCACCTATGCCCAGCAGGGCCCTCCACTTTTACATATTCAGCTGAAGCCCTGGATCGCCCCCTAAGTGCTCCCAGGCTGGTGGTTTAGACCCTGGGAGCTGTGGTTGGTTGGTATTGTTGCTCTCCTCATGGTGCCGTAAATCCTTTCAGCTCCTTCTGTCTTCACTCTAACTCCTCTATTGAGACCCCCATGATCAGTTCAATGGCTAGTTGTGAGCATCTGCCTCTGAATATGTCTGACTCTTGAAGGCCTCTGAGGAGATATCCATATCAGGCTCTTATCAGCATGCACTTCCTGTCTTCCACATCAGCATCTACCTTTGGTGATTGCACATGGGATAGATACTCAGGTGGAGTGGTCTTGAGACGGCCCCTCCTTCAGTTTCTGTCCCTCACTTTGTCTCCATATTTGCTCCCTTGAGTATTTTGTTGCTCCTTCTAAGAAGGACCGAATCACCCTCACTTGGTCTTCCTTCTTTATGGGCTTCATGTGGCCTGTGAGTTGCATCTTGGGCATTTCAAGGTTCTAGGCTAATATCCAATAATCAGTGAGTGAATACCATGTGTGTTCTTTTGTGATTGGCTTACCTCACTCAGGATGATAATTTCTAGTTCCATCCATTTACCTAGGAACCTCTCGAATTCATTGTTTTTAATAGCTGAGTAATACTCCATTGTGTAAATATACCACATTTTTTGAATCCATTCCTCAGTTGAAGGACATCTGGGTTCTTTCCAGCTCCTGGCTATTATAAATAAGGCTGCTATGAACATAGTTGAGCATATGTCCTTGTTAAGATCTTTACCAATCCTTCATCTGATAGAGGGCTAATATCCAATATATACAAAGAACTCAAGAAATTAGACTCCAGACAACCAAATTACCCTATTAAAAAATGGGGTATAGAGCTTAACAAAGAATTTTCAACGGAAGAAACTCGAATGGCCGAGAAGCATCTAAAGAAATGTTCAGCATCCTTAGTCGTCAGGGAAATGCAAATCAAAACAACCCTGAGATTCCATCTCACACCAGTCAGAATGGCTAAGATTAAAAACTCAGGTGATAGTAGATGTTGGCGAGGGTGTGGAGAAAGAGGAACACTCCTCCATTGTTGGTGGGACTGCAAGATGGTGCAACCACTTTGGAAATCAGTCTGGCGGTTCCTCAGAAAATTGGACATAGCATTACCCGAGGATCCAGCTATACCACTCCTAGGCATATACCCAGAAGATGCTCGAACATATAACAAGATTTTCTTTTGAATATAGACAGAAGGCCTGGTAGACAAGAGCACTTGCTTTTGCAAAGGTCTGGAGTTCAGTTACCAGCACCCACATCCAGCAGCTCAGATGGCCTATAACTTCAGGGGATCTGATGCCTTCCTATGGAATCCATGGGCTCCCCCATGAGAGGTACCTGTACACAGGCACATACACATACATGCACACAAATAAAAAGTGAAATATATAAAGATTTTCATAAGAATGTTTACAAAGCTAGTCTTCCTGTGAGGGTGGCCTACAGCATAGGTACACTCTTGAAAATCCATAGTGCACACTTGTGTATTGACAGCTCCAGACAATATGAGAGCTGCCTCTCTCTCCCCAAACCTCAGAACTTGATCTGCCCTTCTTCACTTCACTTGCTCATTGATTCGTCTGGAATGCTCTTTCCAAAATGTTAGTGAGCTGGTAGCACTCAGACATTCTTCATGCTCAGTATTAGAGTTGGGGAACATGGGCACGAATTGTGAGTGTCCGGCTCACAAATGACCAGACTCAGCCTGAGTCTGCCCTAGCCTGAGGACTGAGAGCACTAGCAGTAGCCAGGGATATGTGAGGGCCTTGAAGGAGATACGCTATGCTGCAGGTGGATCTTAATGGTAGAGCTGTTCTTCAGGAGGAAATGGGCCAGAGGCTGCTTCCGCTTCCAAAAAGCCCAGTGTCCTATGAGGCCAAGGGCAGCAGGAGACACCCTGAGTGGAGATTCTGGCAGTCAGCCTCTTGGCATGATTCAGGTATTCTGGTATAGCTGTCTAACCTTTGGACCATCAGCATCTATCCACCCTGACATAGGTGTTCTCCATTTGGTACTCTGTATAGCAAAGGCAGCAGGGCCTCTGCTCTTTATCCCACTGAGAAAGAACCAGAAATGCATTATTCTTTGTTGATGTTCCACGAAGAATGTTGTTTGGTGGCTAAAGTCATAGTATTTGTTTCCATCAGTTGATGGAGGAAGTAGACCAACCAGGAAGGCCAGGCAACTGTTCTCTTGATTCAGTCATAGTTAGAGACTCTGAATTTGTGCTTAAAATGGGAAAGCAAGAGAACTAACCCCCACCCCGGGCTAGGAGCAGCCTGGGGTGGGTGACAGATGGGAGGATGGAGGCATGAGAACAAATAAGAATACAGTACAGAGTTAACTGCCTGGCAGATGCTTCTGTGGAAGGAAGAACTCAATTATTATCAATGCATTAGGCACCCAGGTATTTTGTGTGACTGGGTTTCTTGCTAGAACTTGAGCTGTAGAGGGTACAGTGATGGTCTGGGCACTGTAATTGTTAGGGATGGGCTCTTTGATGATGGGAGACTGCATGGGCACCATGTCAAAGAAGCCACCTGGGCCAGAATTGGCAGCCCCAGCAGAGGCCCATGTTTCTATGGGATTCCTGGTCACCTGCTTGCTGGTCATAGGCGCTCTCTCTGTCTCTCTGTCTCTGTCTCTCTGTCTCTCTCTCTGTCTCTCTCTCTGTCTCTCTGTCTCTGTCTCACTGTCTCTCTCTGTCTCTCTGTCTCTGTCTCTCTCTCTGCCTCTCTCTCTCTCTCTCTCTCTCTCTCTCTCTCTCTCTCTCTCTCTGTCTCTCTCTCTCTCTTTCTCAGAGAAGAGCATAAGTCCAGTCTGATGCAAGTGAAAAGCCACCTTGTCTTTTTTCACAGAGGCATGTAGGTGTGAGGACTCTGGCCATATGATCATTCAAAGCTGCAAGAAGCAGCTTGTAGTCCCTGCTGAGGCCCCTGGAGAGAGAGAGAGGAAGCAGTGCCATGCAGACAGGAAAAAGACAGGAAAAACATTAACAGATGGTAGGATAAGGAAGGCAAGAACAACTAGGAGGCAGCACAGAAGAGTGGGCGCTGGGTACTGGCATCCAGACACTGATGGCCAAGGACCACTCTTCGTTGTAGGGCTGGCTATTATTTGCTAGTTTATTCTGATATTGTATGTCAGGAATGCCCATCACTGATCATCAGGTCAGCCAAGACCACCCTCCATGTTCCAGCATTCCTAGGTGTCGTTGGCTGAGGCTAGCCTCAGGTTTATTTCTGACATTCTATGATAGCAGAGATAGAGGGGTCCTTCCTTGTAGAGCAGTCCTGATCCCCACCCCTGTGGTGTCAGCCATAATAGTGAGAGGGCCACAAAGGACAGATGAGCAAGGAGAGCAACATTTTTTCCCCAGGTCAACAAACCAGCATTGAGTCAGGAATTGAACAGACCCCATAGACATAGGAAGGAGAAATTAACTGAACTTGAATGTGTTTATATCCAGCTGGTGAATGAGCAGTCAGCAAACTGATGTGTCACTGTATCTACAGATGAAATGACTCTGACTCCTCTAACATGGAAAGGGGCAAGAGCCTGGCATGATGGCAGGGGATTTTACATTGGACCCTCACCCATGAATGGGCCTTTTATCCTTCTGTGGATTCTCTCAGATCACTGAGTGCTCACCTAGGTGACCATGGCTCATTTGCAACCTCTTCAAGCATTGGGGTCCCCTTAGAATGTCATGATCCTTAAGGTCCTTTTGAGCACTAAATCTGATGCTTTCAAACTGATAAAGACTTGGTGCTATAAACTACACCCAACACAGACATAGTATTTATTTTTCTGCAGTAAAGACCAAACTGTCTCTTTAAAGGTGGATGACAAGTCCCTCACATACCCAGTATACTGCTAGCTCTCCTCTTGTAGATGCCTGCAATGCTACTCTGTGTCACACATGCAACTGCATTTCTCGAGAAATGGAAACAACTCCCCATGTCTTACAGCATAGCTCTGTGGTCCCAGCTTTCTCAGAAAATGGCCATAGGCTTTTATTTGTGTGTTTGTTTTGTGGATCAAGGGCACTGTATAGGAAAGTGAAGGGTGTACTACAATGTGCCATGATCGTGCTTTCCAGGGATGTTTTTCATGGCAACTGCCTTTCTTTCTGTCAGATCACACAGCAAGGATGCTCAGGGCTGCTTCTGAGAAGTAGCAATGACAGAAGAGAGGGGCAGACACAAGTCTTTCCTGACCACAGAGGTCTCACTTGGAAACTGTTGTGTGTAACTGTGAAGTCCTTTATGTGACGTCCTTTCTCTTCATGGGAAGAGGAAGTGGCAGAAGGTCAGCTTGTAAACTACAGAGAACAGTGGAGACTAAAAACAGCATCTATAGAATAAGCAGATCCCAGGGGCGGATTAGGAAGTGTGGACAGACAGAAGGCTGCTTACCATGCTAGGCAAGGCCTCCTTCAGTGAGTTAACATCAAGGAGCGAGGGTTATATATGCCCCCACATGGCTGTTAATGACTAAAAGCCCCTTAGAGGTGACTGAAGGTGGAATCATACAGCAGCAGCAGAATCCAAATTACATCGCACATGGAAGAATCTACACAGATAGCCATCTGTCCTGCTTAGATATTTATCAACTTGACATAGCTAGAGTCATCAGGGAAGAGGGAACGTCAATTCAGAAAATGCCCCTGTCTTAGTTATTTTTGATTGCTGTAATAAGATCCCATGGCCAAGGCAACTTACAAAAGAAAGCATTTACTTGTGCTTATGGTTTCAGAGTTTCGGAGTCCATGATGGCAGAATGAAGGCATGGCAGGTAGCAGGATCAGCTGAGACTCCACATCTTAAAACCATAAACACAGGACAGAGAGCACACTGGGAGTGGCACAAGTCTTAAAATGTTAAGCCTTCCCACAGCAATACACCTCCGCCAACAAGGCCACATATCCTAATCTTTGCCACTTTTACCTACTGGAGACCAAATTCTTAAAAGTATGATCCTGTAAGAGCCATTTTCATTCAGTCTACCACAGCTGCCATCAGATTAGCCTGTGGACAAACCCATGGTACATTTTTCTGGCTGATGTGAAAATATCCAGCTTGCAGTGTGAAGTGCTACACCTGGGCAGGTAGTCCTGTGGTGTAATAGCAAACCTGACAAGCAAGAAGAATAAGCTACTAAGAAGCATTCATCTATGCCTCTGCTTCAATTCCTGCCTTCAGGTCCCTGCTTGAGTTCCTACCTCTGCTTCTCTCAAAGATGGACAGTAATCTGTAAGACAAACCCTTTCCTCTCCAAGTCGTTTTTGATCAGAATGTTTTTATCATAGCAGTAGAAAGCACACCAAGATACCATGGGACCTTGAAGGACATTTAGTGTGAGAGCTCAAGGTCACAGGGACTTTGCAGAATATAATGCTTTCTTCTCTTCCTGGCCACTTTATCTAGAAACACTAAAGCTTGAAGAGAGAGTAAGCCAAGAAGCTAGTCCCTCAGGCCCATATCATACCACTGCTGCCATGCTTGCTGGGAATCTACCATATGTTTAATCACTAGGAATGTATACATGAACTTCCTGTTATTTGTGGAAAGATGCTGTGTCATAGGACCACCCTGGGTACTTTGAGGTTTGTGGAGGATAGGTCAGATTCGGGTCAAGCTGACAGGAACGGAAGCCTTAGGACTCAGGTGAATTTGGAAGGAGCAATGGATTCAGATGAATGAACAGGGAGGAAGTCATATATGAGCCATGAAGGGAGAAAAGTGTGCTTAGGAGTTACTCATTTACCAGTCCTCAAGAGTCACAGGTTAAATAAAATTTAAGTTAATAAAGTAAGGGGGTGGCGGATAGACAAGACTGTATGCTTTGTGTGACAAGTCTCTTGGTTGTGGTCCCCAGAGACTGGAAACACTCCCTTAGGAGGATAAAAGAGGAGCTGGAGAGATGGCTAAGTGGTCGGGAGCACTAACTTCAAGAGTAGAGGAGCCAGGTTCAGGTTCCAGCATGCATATGTGGCTCACAACTGTCTGCAGTATCAGTTTCAGGGAATCCGGTCTCTCTTCCGACCTCCACAGGTACCAAGCACACGAATGGTACATATACACACATGGAGACAAACCCTCAAACATACAAAATAAAAGTAGCTGATGAAAAGGGAGATGAAGGAGTTGTAGAGCCGTGATAGAGACCTGCCTGATAGGATAGTGTCACTGACAGTAGAGCCAGCCAAGGATATTGAGGACGGCACGTTCAGTTCCTTGGGAAGTTCTTTCTGAAGAATATTGAAACCAAGCCATGTGTGCATGTGTGTTACCTTAGCATTAGGGAGGATGCAGGTGACCCTGTTTTGAAGAAAGAAAAGGTAAAACACTGAAGCTGACAAGACCCAGGAGAGAGCTAGCTATCATGGTTTGCTGAGGGGAAGCATTTGGTCCTATAGCAATTGCCAGAGAGACTTGGATCTGTTATGTTTCCGTCCTCGCGTTGGGTGGTGGGCAGCTCAGAGCTAAATTTTATGCAGCAGCATTCATTCTCTCAAGACCGACCTTTTAAAAAGCTGCTCTGATTATTTTTTCCTTCACCCCATATCCCTATTTAGCCTGTCTTTCCCTTTATTTATATAATGATTTTCTTATTTAATGCTGTGTCATATCCTTTAGCAAACAGACAGTATTTTTAAAGCATTTCAAAGAGCATTTACTACAAGAGTCGCAAAGAATACGGCCATGTACAGCATGCTTTCCAGTATCAACCTCAGAGATCTGTGTCTTTGACTTTTCCCGCTGAAGCAGCTCTAAGCTAAGTTTTCTGCTCAGTGACAGTAAGTTTCCTTAACCCAGGATCCACACATGGATCCACACATTCTGTCAGTTCATTCATTGGTTTGTGTTTTTTCATGTTGTGAGTTTTATTGTGTATGTCTCTTCTGTTGTGAGCAATCACAATTTTTTTTTAAGGAGGAAAGAAATGTATTATAAACACTAGAGGGAAGAAAGAAAGAAAAGAATAGAAAATGCAAATATTTGAAACATAGCAAGAAACTTGATAGGGAGCTGGAGAGATAAGCTCTGTCATTAAGAGCACTGGCTGCTCTCCTGTGGGACCTGGGTTCAAGACTCAGGATCCACGTGGCAGCTCACAAACATTAGTAACTGTAGTCCCAGGGGATACAACACCCTCTTCTGGCCTCTTCAGGATCTGTACTCACATGATGCAGAAATACACATAGGCAAAACACCTATACACATAAAATATAAATAAATAAATCTTCTTTGAAAGATTGAAAGAAGACTGACAGGAGATAACTTATAACTGAGACAGCATTGTCAAATGGAATGTTTAAAGAGGTAAAAGACGGGATCAAATGATTTGCAGTTCTTGCAAAATAATTTTATATTCTCTTAATTACATTTTATTTATTCATTTGCATGTGTGCATGTGTATATGCACATGCCTCCATCTCCATCCAAATAACACAGTATGCACTTAGAAGTTAGAGGACAACCTGTAGGGGCCAGTTCTCTCTCCTACCATGTAGGTCCTGGGGATTGAAATTACTTCACTAGGCACCTTTGTTCACTGAGCCATCATTCTAGCCTGCAACCTAAAAGTCTTTCTTTCTCAAAAAGTTATTGTGGGCAGACTTTTCCCCTTTAGCATGAGAGATGTTAGGACATTTATGGTCAGGAGTTGGGCCACCCTGTAGGAGGCTCATACTCGCCTGTGAATGGCAGCAGACAATCACTGTCTATGTTTGACAACTGCGTAGTTTAACTTAGCTAAGGTGGAGAAGGGCAGAATGGAGAGAGAGACTTCCTCCTCTCCTCTTCTAGTTGAATGACTGAGGGGAGGGAGTGTGCCTTAGAATATAAATGAAGCTGTAGTTGGTGCTCTGGGAAAGGAGGAGATGCATGGAAGAGGAGAGAAAACAATTTATTGCAAAAGAAATAAGAAGCAGGATACAGCAGAGAGGGGCTGGAGGACTTGAAAAGTCAATGCAGGGAACTGATGCGTGAAAGAGGAAGACCCAAAAACGCAATCTCAAGGGATGGATTGATGGACAGTGCTGTAAAGAACCTGAGAAGGTCGTATGGGATAGAGGGTGGGAGGCATTCAATAAGTTTATGTCACAACCAGCAGTAAACTCAAAAGATTAAGGGAAATTAGGAGCTCCAGGACAAAGTTAAAAGAAAAAGAGATGAGTTCACTCAATTTCTAATTGAAAAAAATCCTGAGGCCGTCAGTTACATCCAAGTGTCTGTCAGAATAGCTACTGAAGGAGAGAGCTGATAAACACAGATTCCAGCGTCTGGGGCCAGGTCCAAATCGTAGATGAGGATGAGAATAGAGAAAAAGGAGAGGAAGGTCCCCAAAACTTTTACCAAGCTCTATGTACCAAGAGCTCTTACATCTCCCACCTCAGCCGTTGTCTCCCCCTCCCAACCCCCTTCCCAAGTACTCACACTTGACGTAGATCTGCACATCCACCCACCCAGCCTGGCTTGCCACATAGTAGTCACTTAGTGTGTGCTCACGTGTGGCTAATGCTAAGTGTCTCAGTATGTAAACACCATTATCTCTGTGTTATAACGGAACGAAATTTATTTCTCATACACACAGAAGTGCAACAGGAGTGTCCTCTCTGTGGGGATTCTAGAACTTAGGTTGCCCCATGCTTCATTTCCAGGATTATTGAAGTCATTTCTAGCCAGTGTGGAGGAAGAGGATGGTGGCTCATGACTGACATTCTAGCTTTTGAGAAGCCGAGGCAGGAGAATTGCTAGGAGCCAGCTTACACGACAGAGTGAACTTCTGACTCAGAGAGGAAGTGGGGAGTGAGTGAGGGAGAAAGATAGAACACACACACACTTGATCATGGGAGAATTTTAGGGCCACACCTAGTTGGGGGACGGCTTTCGATTACCTTTCACCAGTTTCAGTTTATTAACAAGAACAGCGTGATTGCTAAGGAGACTGAAAAACGTGTGTTGGCTGCGTTTTCAGGGAAAACGGGGACAGTTTTGATATGTACATACATAGAGGTTAATAACAGTATTTTTTAAAGTTCACTCCACAAAATAAGTAAAGCTCAAAATCTAACAACATCACCTCAGAGGGTTATGTTTCCTCCTGGAAAATATTTGCAAAATGATTTAACTGTAATGATCTCATTGAGAATCCATCTCCTTTTTCCTTGGGTCCTTGGCATGATAGTTTTGAAGTAAGTGCCCCATAACCTTGTGGGGCTCGAGGTTTGGGGTCTTCATATTTTTTCTGTAAAGTCGTTCTAAGGGCAGGGGTGAATGAAGGCATATGCAAATACATTTTGTGCATACTTGGTTCACAGATCCATCCCAGGCCACAATGTCCCTGCAGTTCTTGAGAAGCCGCTGACTCTCCCTTACCTCAGCTTTGGCTCTGTAGACCACTGGGTTATGTTAGTCTGCTTTGCTGTCTATGCCCTGTTTCCCCCTAGTGCCTGGGCAATGCTAGCCTGTATCTGTCCAGGCCCCATGACAGCTATTTCTCCCATCTTGTTGGACTTCCAAACTGGACCTGACTTGCTTTCTGCTGTCATGTCTAGTTTCTTTCAGCAGTCCTAGTTTCCTTGGCCTGTCTGTTCTCTGGCATTCTGTGTTTTCCGATGATTTTGCCCTGGATGTATTAGCCCTCTGCTGTCCTGGTTTCACCCCGTATGATGTTTGCTTGCTTGCTTGCTCTTTAGAGGGAGGAGCATGGCTAAGGGACCCAGCAGGCTGTGAGATAAGAGCAGAGCAGCTCCTGCTGTGATGTCCTGGTCTGACCCATACACACAGAGATCCCCTTGAAGGGCCTCAGTTGCAGACCTACCACTGTGGCTGCTGGCAGCCACCTAGCTTTCTCTCCAGGGTGCACCCAGCCTCCCTCTCTCTCCATATTTGGACCAAGTTGGCTTAATGATCCTGTCTGACCCTCAGTCCCTTGCTCTAGGGAGATGGGAATGGATTTCTCATTTTCAAGCCTCATCTGTGCTTTCTTGGAACCTTGAACAGAACACTTTGTGGCTTCTGTGGCACTCTATACAGAAGCCTGTTTGGTGAAATCTCAGCATCCTGGACAGGCCCAGTGTTTACTCAGTACCTTGGACAGAGTCCTGGGGGAAACAGCCTCGGGACAGTGATCAAGACAGCCTCTTGTGACTTCAGCACCAAGGACAGAGACTTTCCAAAGGGACACTAGACACCCTAGACAGCTGTCTTTGCTATGGCCAAAGGCTCCAGGCAAAGTTTTCAGCAAGCTGGGCAGACACTACTTCCACCCCAAGCCCCCCCGCACCCCCCCCCGTCCTGGTGTTTTGTGTTTTCATTGCCTCTACAAAGGATTCCCAGTTCTCAATGGCCGCACAGATTTCCAGTGTTGACTAAATAAACTGACTTATACTAAGATTCACCCAAACTTGGGGACTGGCCTTCATGGGTCTGTATTGCCGTCAGTAAGGACAGCTAGGTGGGGTTTTCTAATCAGTCTGCTCCCATTTTTACTTATTTGGAAATTTTAAAACGGCTCTTTAAGTTGTTGCTCCAGCTGAGAATTGCCACTGTCCCTGTGCAATGAGGCCAGATTTCAGTGTGGTGCTGCAGCCCAGCTGTTTCAGGCTGAGCCAGGAAGCAAATTATTTCTCATCTATCTCCTGTGCAGGCACCACAGGGAGATCACAGGCTTTAGACCTGGCTCACAGTTCCATTGTGATCTGGGATACATTGTTTCTCCTTTATGGATCATTTGTAAAATATTCTTTACTACCCAGAGCTGTTATCATAGCTTGTATTAGGATTGGCATATTTCTGTGGCACCTGAATTGTCTTTTTAAATTGTAGCTGTCTCCTTGCTTGCACTTGTGCTCTGACCTCAAGGTTCCATACTCTGTGTGTGTGTGTGTGTGTGTGTGTGTATGCACATGCATGCATGCACGTGTGTACTCCACTAGGCATCTACATCAAAAGTCTTTGTCTGTTGCTCTCTGCCTTATTTTTTGAGACATGGTCTCTCACTGAACCCAAAACTCACAGATTAGGCTTGACTGGCTGCCAGTGATCCCCAAGGATCTTCCTATCTCTGCCTCCCCTTTCCTAGCTCACCACACTGGCTTTTATGTGGGTGCTGGGGCTTGAAATCAGGTCCTCATGCTGGCATGGAAAGAACTTTACCCCACTGAGCCATCTCCTGGCCCTTATAATGTTCTTATTCTATTAGTAAATGGATTTTTTTGTTGTTTTACAGGTGTATTTTAATGTAGACCTTGTCACCTGTATCTTGCAACTGTCAAAAAGGGGAATATCCTGAGTTGGGGGAAAATTGGATCTGAGTGACATTTTATAAGATACTGAAGACCCATATGACCTAGAGTACCCTGTAGTGTTACCCAGTGTCATCCTTTACAAGCCCTTATATAGATGCTGTTACCTTGGCCAGAGTTCCAGATCGACCCACTGTGGACCCACAGGCTGGTACAGGTTGTATAAAGGACAGTGACCAGGGTAAGGGCTCTACCCTGTACACAGATCTTGGTTCTTGGTCTGCACACCATGGTCCTCACTGGTCCCTCCTTCCACCTGGCACCGCACAATGCCTGGAAGAGGTATGATGTTTCTTTAACATGCAGAGCCCAGTTTGTAAACAAACCCTGGAGCTGGTGCTGCCACCGCCCTCGCAGCAGATGGCTGTGCAGCTGCCCACTGGGTGGGGCCTCCCTGGGAGCAGAATAGACAGACAGGCTCCAGGCTCTGTGATGAAGCAAAGGCGCCCAGTTGGGGGCCAGGGGAGGATGCGAGGAAACCTAGAAAAGGGAGCACCTCACTCTGTTCTTCCAGGACATGCCTCTTGTTTATGTCCTCCTCCCTCCCTGCTTGCCAGCTTCTCTCCATCCTTTCCTTCTTTCCTCCCTCCCTCCTCCTTTTCTTCCCTTTCTTTTTTCCTTTTCTCCCATCTTCCTCCTTCCATTCCCAAATTTCTAACCCACTTTTTGATTCCAGTGATTGTTCTCTTCTCAGGACTTGCATGAACATTACCCTCCACTGTGCTGCTGTTCGGCTGGGTAGTGCTATGGCACAGTGTCCATGCCTGGGAAGTAGCTAGTGCCAGATGGACAAACCTGAGCACGGAACTTAGCAAGCTGGGGCATCCCTCCCTGTGTGATTGGCTGTGTAAGAGTTCTGGACTTTGAGGCCATTTCCTGTCTGCTAAGTGAAAGTTCATGTCTTGGAAGGACAGCTGTAAAGTCAGGAGGAGTGTGAGCAGTGACTGAAGGGTTACTTTAATAGCCTCTACTGTGTCCGCTGCTGAAGGCACCACATGTGATGTGCTATTCCTGAGTGGGGGAATCCAAACTGTTGCAAAGAGGGGAGGCAGTACAGTGGGAGTTGAAGGCTGGGGAGGAGCTTGTCAGGTGGGGAGGTGGGAGGGCAGAGGAGTGGCTTGCACAAAAGCAGAGAAGCTGGATGGTCCCTGGCTGTGTTGAACAAAGGCTCTGTGGCCACCACCACAGCCACTCAGATGTGCTGCAATACTGCATGTGATGCAGGGCAGACGCTGGCATGACAGGATTAATGTCACTTCTTATTCATTCTTTTCATGTATTGAACATGTGGTCCCTGAGCCCCTACTATGTGCCAGGCCCTCCTAATGTCTCAGCCGTGAACGAAAGCACAGAGATCCCTCCATGTGCGGCTTAGGCAGGAGTGAGGAGAGACAGAAGGACTGAGAGCTACTGTGTCCACAGGTGTGCTGATGACTGTACAGAGTGTGGCGTTCAGGCAGAGCAGTTGCTTCTTGCTGCTTTGGTTCAGTGTAGAGAGAAAGCAGGACTAGCTTCTTATGAACAGCGTGACTCTAGGGGAATGAGGGGACTTTTCAGTGGCCTGGTAAGTCAGCTTTAGGATGCCAAGGTGGCCATTCCTGATCTCAGAAGTGAAAGGGTGGAGTGGAGTCTGCTCACAGACATGGGGAAGGGTTCAAGGAAAGCAATGAGTGCACGGAGTTCTGAGTGATTGCCAGGGGTGTCGTCGTGTCACTTTGTACTGAGTTTCTGTTTTTATGGGCTATTCAGACTCTGGGCTCAGGGGTTCAAGCCACCTGCTCGTCCCCAGGAGCTGGACCAGACAATCGCACCCTCCCCCACACACCATGGCACCACCCCAGAGCAGCTGAGAATCTTTAAACCAAGTGTCAAGAGGCGTAAAGAAGCATGTACCCACTCACGACATGCCCCACCACATAGCATGAGTTCCCAGTGACTCTCAGAAGAGCTTGTGAGCAGTCAGGGAACTTGGCAGTTCAGCCATGTGGAGCTCGGAGAGGAGATGGGGAAGGGGGGACTTGTGAGAAATGTGATTACAGCCATGTAGACAAGAAGTTCCCAGTAAATGCATACATAAAAGGCGGGAGGCAGTTCCCTGGGAATGGTCATTGGACTGGGCTTTCTCTGCCTCCCTAAGTTGGATACATACTGTGGGAGGCCTCCTCACCTCAGCCTCTATCTGTCCAAGAGTCCTCCTGTGGGGGCAACCAGCAGGGGATGCTCATAAGAACATGAACGAGCGGAATACGACGAGCCTCAAGTAGAGGGGATTTCCTGTGAGGCTGTCGCTCTCCCGTGCTTGACTGAAACACTGCACAAAGAAACATATGAAAGAAGTATTGTGTTAATAGGTGATTGTGTGACCTGTGCTCCCTGGCAAGACAGAGGTTATCTTGTCACTGAAGGCTTTGGTCACTCCCTGTACCATCATTCTGGGCTGCATGTCTCTCCTCCTGGCCTTGCTCAACATTCACTTCCTGATATGACTGAGACAGGCCATGTCCAGCGGAAGGTAGGGTCCACCTTCTCTCACATGCTGACTTCCTGAAAACAGAGCTGGCCTCCTAACACCAGGCCTCTATTTGGAGTTGGATCACTCAGCTCCCCACGTGATATTCCCACCATGCCTTGTTCTTCATGAAGCACTACTTATTGCAACTCTGCAAGGAATGACAGAAGAAAAAGCATGCAGCTAGGATGCACATTTTGTGGCCCAGTGGTTTCTACATTCAGCATTTCCTGCGTGTTGTCTGACCTTCGCCCATGCATACGTGTGTGTGTGTGTGTGTACTATTGAGGCCACTGAATTCTAATGACCAGAGAGACCTGGAGAATAATAGTTCCTTCTGGACCGGTGAAGGGCTCAGTGGGTAGAGACACTTGCCAACAAACCTAATGACCTAATGACCAGAGCTTCAGCCTCAGGACTCTCAAACTAGTGGGAAAAGTGACTCCCTGCTCCCGAGTTGTGTTCTGATCTCCACATGTGCACTAAGGCACATGTGTACATTCACACACACACACACACACACACACACACACACACACGTTGCATCCACCTAGTGGGCTATATTGCTTCCACTTTCCCAGTATGTGTGTGTGGTGGTGGGGGTATTTATTGGGAGGAACCAAAGGGGAAAATGAAATTTCATGGACCAGGGGAAGATTTTATTTTTATCCACAGGGCTGTTGTAAGTGGATCTCAGTCCCTGTGGGAAATCTCAGGACGAGAAGGCTAGAAACAGATTTGATCAATGAAAGTCGTTTCCAGACAGAACAAGCCATTGATAAATTCTAGCCCTGCCAGGTCAATCTGCCTCATCTGTTTCTGGGAGACAAGGGGGGAAGGGGAAGGAAGAGGAAGAAAAGGAGGGTGAGAGGGAGGGGGCAGGAAGGATGGCATCCACTGGGAGGAAGCTCCTGAGCTGGGCCTCCCTAGAGTCTCTTGCAGGCTGCCCCCCCTCCTGCCCATGAATCTTTTATTTCCGTGTCTGGGAAAGAGGAAGGGATGCAGATTTCTGTCTAATTAGTGTGAGAGGATCTGGGATTGATCTGAGCTGTGATTGATGGATTCATCCCAGCTGCCAGCGGGGCAGTGGGCTACCCGAGGGAGGGACAAGTGGATAGCTGACTTCCTTAGCACTGCAGAGATTTTGGAAAGCAAAATGAGCCCTCCCCACAACCTTAGTCCCCTTTTACAAAAGACTGTGGAGTGTGAGGTCCTGAACAAGAAACATGATATCCCCTAGGGTGGGATCCTAGCCACACAGTGGCAGGCTCTGCCACAGTATAAAGGGAGGTAGGAAAAGGGCATGCTGGATTTTAACCTGTTTGTCCTACTCAAGGCCTTCTGTCCTCCCTCAGCTGCACCTCAGCCCTGTAACCAAACTCCTCTACTGTGACTGAGTGTATAACATGGAGAGTGACCTGAAAGTCCCTCAAGTGAGTGTTAGTATGACCGGGGAGTCTCTCCAAGCCTGTCTCCTCACAGTTCTCCCTAGAGTTCTAGACTGTCACAGCCAGAGCCTCTTAGACTGTCCTTCCTGCTCTTACCTACATCCTTACACAGATGAGGAGACCTGGCCTGGGTGACAAGTGACATAAGGAGACATGGTGGCCAGTGGTGAACCGTGTACCTGAACTCTATCTGGATCTGGTGTGTTCCTCCATCACTCGGCCCCATAGCTGCATTGTACAGAGAGGACTGGTTGATGTCATGCCAGCACTCCCAGAGGCTGGAGACCACTCCTGATGCCTCTTTACTGAGGTTGGCATCCTGCCTGCTGGTAATAAACAGTATCAGTGTATCAAGGTTTTAGCTGGCAGAGAGCTCATGTCTGGATGGCAAAAGCAGTATGATTTGTGACAAGGGTAAACTGAGGCACACAATAAAAAGAATGTCTTTCAGCTATGCTGCAGTGGATACTGACCTTGTGCCCCGGCCTTGTGCTTGCTGTACTTGCTGCTCAGTGATTCCACATGAGCGCTTAAACCTAACAGAGAGGTGAGCCCTGCAGAGTTGGTTAGTATCTTGTTTTCCTGCTTCTTAACCATTTCTAGTATCTTTTGGGTCTTGCAGCTTGTTGCTACCAACACTAGCATTTCCCTGCCCCTACTGGAAATCCCCAGCCTTGAACTGTTGCTCCCAGAGGGCATTTGCTGATGCCACTCTGTTTCATTGTTTAGTCTTGTTATCACTTTTTGTTTGGTTGGTTTTTGATCTCTGACTTCTAAGAAAGACTTCATGGGTAACTTTGCTTGAAGCAGCCGAAGACTGGGATCTTCAGCCCCTCCCCTTGTCTCCTTAAGACTTTGTGTCTTCAGCCTCATAAGATTTGAGTCTTCAGGTCTTCAGCATCTTAACATTGGTGTTTTGACCCTTTCCCTTCTCAGGATGGGGAGGATCCCTGAAGGATCCTGACTCTGCCACCCCCATCAACAGGTCCCATGCCTACTTCAGTATGGACTTGGGCATGAATTTCTCCACACGAAGAAGCGAAGTGAATTGGCCCCACCAGTAGAGTTAGCTTGGAACCATCAGTGGGTCTAATCCCGACCCAGGTTAGGCTCCTCATCAACCAAGAATAACAAGACAGAAGGTTAGTCTAGAAGGTTCCAGGCAGCCCACAGGTCTTTCCAGCCACCAGATCACCAGATGAGGCACTTCGAAGAATAGGATACCCTGCAAGCACAGCACCTGACCCAGAGAGACCTCCTAGGTGCCACTAAGCTAGACTTGGCCTCACAGATGTCTCTACTACTGAGGCCGGCCACATCTGCCTGCTTGGTGGCTCTGCACACTTACCAAGGAGACACACAAAGGGCTTGTCCTGATCTTGCCCTGATGGATGCCTTGTGATCTCATTGATATGAGCTGCAGCCTGTATCCACAAGGTACCTGAGTAGCCAGTCATCTGAACCAGCTGCTCTTCTGACAAGGGGACATGTTGGAGGTGAGTGAGGGACTGAGCTATGAAAGCATACTAGGAGCTAAGGAAGCAGAGTCCCAGGGCTGGCCCAGGATAGGACAGCCACCTTTGGCCCACACAAGTGACTTGGGATGCTACTGGGACAAGGGACCATATGCTAAAGTCTATGGGCTTCTTAGAGTCCAGGGTGACACAGAAAGTGACCCTTTGCCTGCTGCTGCCTGTGGCCTCCATCCAGAAAATCAGACACTCAGTAGCTGTCCCCACCACCCTATTTCTAATGAATCCCCAAACAGCCTGAGAATTAACCTCTAGACCAGTTCCCAGTGGGTAAGGGACAGACCACACAGACATTGCAAAGTCAGGTTCACACCCTGCTCACACTGTCATACCACCTGGTGCTAATTGAAGAACAGAGGTTGTCAACGTTGGAACTCTCTTACTGCTTGTGGGTTGATGAGTTGTCTTCCACCTATGACCTGATTTTGCTTTTCTTGAGAAGCTGGGGCCAGGTCTGCCATGCTTCCTGCTGTCTGTCTGACACCCTGAATCCAGCTGGCTTGCCTCCGCACTTGCTTCCTGCTTGCTTGCGGATCTGAGTCACAAGGATACAGGTGGCTCTCGGGAACACTTTCAAAGTCACCCAGGTTTTCAGAGATGCTTCCGAGCCTCCCTGTCCTCCCACAGGCACCCCCTCCTAGCACTACTGCAGGCAAAGCAGGAAGGTGTGATTGGGAGCTTAGATCATCCCGGCTAGCAACACTTCCTAACAGGGAAATACCTGTGATGTAGACCTTATTTAAGTCTGAATGTAATAGTGTCTGGAACAGACAGTATTCAGCCGCTCCCCCTTCCCAGGCCTTACTTTCTCTAGTTAGAAAATGGCTTGTCCTTTCTTAGATGCTTGATGAGAGCTGATTACCACTGTGGCCTGTTTGGAAGGCAGGGCCACTAAGGGGAGAGAAGGTGCCTTTCTCACCAAACTGGATTCATTTTCTCTAGTTGGGATGGTTACCTCAGAAATGGGTTGTTTTAAAGGTTGGCTGAACTGGTGTCCTGTCCCTGGTATATCTGTCTGTGGTTCTGTTTCGTATCATGAAGGAAAGCAGCACCAGGCCCTTGCCAAGACCAATGCTCCTAGACTCCTCTCCCCAAGTATATCTCTTTCCTCATAAAGAACTTGGCCTCAGATAGTCTGTTTTAACAACAGAATAGGAACTGACAATATCTTTCCTCTCTAATATTGAAGTACATATTAAGAGATCTCAGCATGGGATTTTGCCAAGCTTTAATTTCTTCACAGTGACGCAGGGATGCTGGTGGAACGGGATATGGAAAAACTTCCACAGAGTTGAGCAAGATCTGAACTTCCTCACTGGGTTGTGCCCTAACCAACCTGGTTTTTTGTTTTTGTGTGTTTTTTTAAACCATAGTTAACACATAGATAAGGCAGGCTGCCTCTTGCCAGAGGCATGATATATAATGTGACAAGCCAGGAAGGGATAGAACTCAGTCTCACAGGCCACAGACGATCAAGACTTTCATGCTGGAATCTTCCCAACTCAACATTGCTACTGCCTGGCTGCTACTTGACATGGGCAAAGGGAGTCAGGATAGTGTAGCTCCATTCTGGTTGTAGAGATGGACAGAGAGTGCAGTGTGGCCAGCAGGAAGACGACTAGCTCTGAGAGCCTCGTCATCGATCAGGGCAGTGGACACCTCTACGCTTAGTGTTCCCGTCTGTGAAATAGGTCAGCATCACCCAAAGGCCTGTAAGGCATGAGGATCCATGGGGTTGTGTTGTTAGAGCTGGTTGTCCTTCACGTGCTGCAGTTATGGCTAAAGTTTTTAAAGCTTTTTAAAAATGTATTCCTTAACGACCTTATACATATATAAATACATACTGTACCTTGATCATATCCTGCCTTATCCTTTCTTCCTCTGTAGAACACATTTTTTCTAAATAGTCCCTCTCCTACTGTGTGTGTGTGTGTGTGTGTGCTCGCACACGTGTGCGCGCACAAGTCCCGCTGTATTTAGTTAGGCTGCTTGAGTGAGCATAGATGTGGTGTTCTCCTGGAGCACAGGCAGTTTACCAATGGCCACAGTCCCTCTCCTTCCTCCTTCAGCAGCCATCGACTGCATGTGGCTGTTCAGGGAGGAGTGGAGCCTCATGACCTCCCTCCCCATCCAAGCTGGGATGTTGACAGGTCCAGTTTTGGGCAGGTAGCCTCAGCTGCTGTGAGTTCACAAGTGCAGTGGTCTCGTTGGGTCTAGAAGACAGAGTTCCACAGACCTCCCCTGTCTCCCAGCTCTTGCAGTCTCTCTGTCCACTCTCTTGCAATGCTCTCTGAGCCCTGTATGGTTGATGCAGGTGTCCTATTTAAGGCTGATCGTTCAGTCACCTCTTCTCTCACTGGGTCTAGTTTTGAGACTGCATTAACTGTTGTCCTCTTCAGAAAGAACCCTTTTGAGAACAGCACTAAACTATGAATGTAAATGTGAGTACTTAAATTTATCTTTATTTCAATCATATATATGTCCATCTGTGTATGCAGTGCCTACAGAGGCCAGAAGAGGACACTGGAGTTACCGACAGTTCTGAACCACCTTGTGAGTGCTGGGAATTGAACTTGGATCCTCTCTGCAAGAGCAGTCAAGTGCTTTTAACTGTCGACCATCTCTCCATTCCCCCAACCTGAATATTTAGAAAGCAGTTTGACAGTTTGACACCATGCCTGTTTAGCAAACCAATGTGATAAATGTTTTTGGCGCTAAAATAAACACAAAATTAGTTATTGTAGCCATTTTAAGTGTACAGTTCAATGTCATCAAGCCCCTGCTGTCATCTGAACTTACTCACTTTGCAGATCTGAAACTGGACATGTGACATCTGAGTTTAACTGTCCCAGGACTCACGGTAATTTTTAAAAAAGAAAATTAGATAGATATGATGACACACACCTTTAATCCTCACACTTGGGAGGCAGAGGCAGGCAAATCTCTGTGAGTTCAAGGCCAGCCTTGTCTACATAGTGAGGTTTCATAGACAGACTCTGAAATGCACTTGCTCCCTCTACACACAAATAATGAATACAAAATATATTGGGATGGAAGATTGGCCATGATATAGTTTAAATTTCATTCTATATTTCCCTTAGACTGTATAAAATTGTTCCTAGTGTAGACTCCCTACTCTGCTACAGGATACACTGAAGCCACATGCATCCATGACTCAGCACTGGACAGCCAAAGCCTGTACCGAAGGCTCCTCAGAGTCGTCTGCAGCCTTCACCCCCAGCAATGGACAAAAACTGTGTGTTTAAGGTATACAACAGGGTGTTTGGATATAAACATACATTGTGAACTGATTACCATAATCAAGCTAATTAGCATACCCATCACCTCACAGGCTTAATTTTTTTTCCCCTCATGAGAGCATTTAAAAATATGTCTTAATGGGTCTAGAGGGATAGCCCAGTCAGTGAAGTACTTGCCATTTAAGCCTAAGGGCTAAATTCATATCCCCAGCATCCACAGCTGGGTGTGGTGATGTGTTCCTGGAATCCTAGTGCTGATGAAGTGGACAGAGATACATCCTCGGCATTCATTGGCAGCCAGTCTAACAGAATTGGTGAGCTCCAGGTTCAATAAGAGACTTAGTCTCAAAAACTAAAGTGGAGAGCTTTTGAAGAAGAGACCAGACATCATTGACTTCTGGCCTCTGGACACACGTACATCACACACACACACACACACACACACACACACACACACACACACACAC
>NW_021621022.1:2816214-2816713 GCF_004785775.1 Grammomys surdaster
CACACACACACACACACACACACACACACACACACACACACACACACACACACACCTCCTAGCAAATTTCAAACCTACACTTCATTTATTAACTGGCATCATCTTGCTGTACCTCAGGTCTCCAGAATTCAGCCCTCCTGTCTCAATAGAATTTTGTGCCTTTCGACCGACATCCCTGATACCCACCTTCCAGCCCCCCTGGTAACTGTCTAGCTGCCCCCATATGTCCATGGTGCAGTGCTGTGTTTGTCTTTCTGACTCTGAGCCTTGTGATCTCTTTTCTCTAAAATGAGAAGGTTGGCCTGAGATAGCTGTTTTCTACCATTTTAAAAACAGAAGTGGATTGTTGAGCTGGCTCAGTAGGCAAACCTGACAATGGATTTCAATCTTCAGGACCCATACAGATGTGAAAGGACAGAGCCTACTCCTAAAAGTTGTCCTCTGACCAGTTCTCTCTCTCTCTCTCTCTCTCTCTCTCTCTCTCTCTCTCTCTCTCTCT
>NW_021621022.1:2816813-2875760 GCF_004785775.1 Grammomys surdaster
TCTCCCCAACCTCTCTCTCTCCTTCCCTCCCCCTCTCTCTCATGCATTCACACACACACATACATCAAATATAATTGTGATTAAAAACTCCAATCAATAAATACAGGAGTATCTTTTAAAAGTGAAATTCCACACAAGATCCCCACACAAAACTAGAAAACTAGCAACAGGCTTTATACAAAGGAGCCTCTGAGCTAAAACCTAGAGTGTCTACTACCAAGTTGCTAAGTGAGAAAAATGGACCCAACTGAGGGTGTGCATTGGTAATCATGTGTTCTAGAGAACAGTTTGCTTGGTTGCCTGTCTTGACATGTGATCACTTTTTTTTCATGGACAGAAGAACATAGAGTTTGGAAGGTGCTGACCAACTCAGGTGCACAGTTGTCAGTGACAGTTCTCTGACCTATCAAGCTATGGTTGGTGAGCTCTTCCCTCTTGGGTGAAGACAGATCTGGATGCTGGGCAGAACAGTCACATTTGCTGCTGTGAGGTCTAGCAAGATCTAGACCTCTGTGAAGAGCAGATCTAGGTGACTGTCACTTGCTGGGTGTCAGATTCCAATAGAAGCAAGTCCATGCCTGCTTGTCCTGAGGGGAGCCTGACAGGCATGCTCCATTCTGACCTTTGACTTCACAAAAGATACCACACAGCCTCCACCATCACTGGTGGCCCTTGATGTCCACAAAGGTGTCAAAATTAAGTGCTCAGGTTTTCAGGTGAAACTGTGGTTTGAAAACTTAGCTATATCAACCTAATGGAATTTATCTGGAACTTCTGTAGAGTCCCCTCCAAAGGATCTCTTTCCTATAAATCCTGAGAGATTCCTCAGGTTTGGCATGAATCAGATTCAGTGTGGTAAAATTTCAAAACTCAGTGTACTGTCTCCTAGAGGATTTGTAGAAAGGCAGGTTCCTGGGTCTCATCCACAGAGATGTGGACTTAGTAGGTCTGAGGTAGGAGAAACCTGCCAGTTTTGTTTTTGACAAGCTTCCAGAAGTTCTGGTGGCAAGATTCAGGTTTAGCCATTGAAGCTTTCTTCACCAGAGCTCTCTTGGGGTCCTCCTTGCTTTAAATGCATATATGACTCTGGGTTCCCTCTGCTCTGCCATCCTCTCTTCTAAGGTATGACAGACCAGACTCCAGACACTTAGTCAGGATGCTCTCAGCTTGGAAATGCTCTTCTCCCTCTGCTGGGCAAGGTTTTCTCAGGCCTGGTTTCTCACGTGCATTTAGTTAGATGTAGTCTGGTGAACTGGTTTTTGCCCCTATGGAGCTTTAGCTTTTAAGGGAAACTTTACATCCTGTCCTCAGTTTCCTGTCCGAATTCTCAAGTGACACATGTAGCTCCTACCATACCCACAAGGATGGTGGATTTAAAAATGACTTGCAAATGACCCACCCACTGCCTGTAGCATGTAGCATATAAGGAGAGATCCCATCTGTGACCTCTCAGGATTGGACCCATCCCCTAGGGTAGACCTGTGACAGTGAGTGTCTGTGAAATCATTCAAGATAATTTTGAGCAGATCAGGGCATTTTAGGAAGGGCTTCAAGGTCTTCTGGGTTCTAGAAAATTTGCTACAGACTAGAACAGGCACGTTGGCCTATGAGTCTCACCCCAGCCTGCCCAGGAACCTCCTCCATATTTATGGGGGTTCACTGAGCCCCATGCTCACTCCACTTATATCCTCGTCCCTCCGGGCCCTGTTTTTCCCGGAGCTGCCCTGCATTTCGCTCTTGGGCTCTGCATGGCTGCTGAGGGTGCCAAGCTGATGCACCACGAGAGGAAAGCTCCACGATGCTGCTGATGCTGGCGGTGATGCCGATGGTGCGAGCTGAAAATGGGCTGCTACGTCATCGTCGTCATCGTTATCATCATCATCAGCACAGCCATCAGATCGCTGGCACCCATGCTGGGTTGGCTGTTTGTCATAACTAGTCTGTTGAACTTATGACAGCTTCTTGAGGTAAGTATCATCGTGCCCATTTTCCAAGTTAGGAAACCGAGGCTCAGAGGGACTCTATCACCAATGTGTATTAGACTTCCCTTACTATAACAAAATACCCAAGGCAGGCTGCTGCTGAAGAAAAGAGGTTATATTTAGCTCATCATTTTAGAGGCTAACAGTCCAGAGAGCATGGTACAGGCTCTGGTGAGGTCACATGGCTAGTTGGTAGGATCGCATTGCTGAACAGGAACTCAGAAGGCTGCCAGAGGGGCTGGCCTCAAGCTTCATCACAGTCTCCTTGTGGGAATTAACGGAAGTCCACAGAGAAACATCTTCATTTCTCTCGACTGCACTCACAGTTGATCCGAGGGCTTTTGTTAAGCCCATTCCCTTAAAGGCTCCCAAGCACCCTTGCAAAGTGCCAGGCTAGAAACCTAGATTCCAACACAAAAACCTCTGTGTGGGAGAACATCTAGGACGGCCCTATGATACCCTGATACTATGTCTGTATATGAAACCCAGAGCCTTTGAGGGTTCCAATAGGAAGTGTCATCACCTTTATCCACCACGTGACCTCTCATGTGTGACCAAGTGATGCCTGTCAATTCATAGTCACCATTGCTGGGTGGTAGCATGGGAGTAGATGGGGCTGACACAGTAAAGAGACATACTGTGCTTGCTGGGTTGGGATGGAGCCCAGAGAAGCCTGGCCATAGTGGGTATCAAACTCCCCACTTCTGCCCAGCCCCTCTGTACTGAGAGAGGCAGGGGAAGCTGAGAGAAGTGTGCAACTGTCCCACGAAGGACTTGATAGTCATATGCTCTGGTACTTTTAGAGTTTAAGCCTGGGGACAAAGTTGTCCTTATTTCCATCCAGCTATAGGCTGTTGTCTAGCTGTGCTTTCTAAGCTCCCCATCATTCCCTTTCCAGGAATCACCCCCACCACACACACACACACACACACACACACACACACACTTCCTGCCTTGTACCCTCCTTATGCTATTGTGTCTGCCCTCTCTTACTTTGTGGCCAAGCCACACTAATTCAAAGTTCTAGCTTAAGTCTGCTTCCTCAGGCTGTCTTCTTGGATCTTTGAGATTTTCATTGTCTTTAGGTTACCCATCCATGAAGCATTTCCCCATCAGCCCCTTCCTCACTCCCTCCCTCCCCCGGCATTGACCCATTCCCACGAGTTCATTCACACCACCTGAGAGGTGTGTTCTCTCTGTGAGCACAGGCGGCTCCTGTGTCTGGGCTTATTCTGGTCCTCAACTGTGCATCTTGTTGGCTCTTGCCTTGTGTCTGCTGGATGAAGGACACAGGGCTGGGGTGATGAGCCACCATTCTTGGAACTGGACGTTCTGCTTCTAGTCTTGGCTCTGCCACCCCATGTGGGCAGCTTGCTTCTCTGTAGCCCTCAGACTCCTCATTTATACAATAAGGTGTTGAACACTAGAGAAGCTCTGTTTCTAGTACTCATCAGAACCACTGGCAAGCTTGTTAAGATGTGTGATCCTGGGCCTCTTTTAGAGTAATCACCAGAAAATCCAAGGTAGGCCAGGGCGTCTGCATAATTCACACACAACCAGGAGGTTGATTAATATAGGATGTTGCCAAACTATCCTTTGAGCAACTTGTGTGTAGGAAACATTGAGAGGTAGGCAGAGCTGAGAAGAGGCAAAGGGCTATAGTGTGGTGCCTACAATGACTGGGGGAGGAGTCATCCTCGACATCACCAACACAATCATCTTTATTCTCATCAAAACCATCGATTGTATTAAAGTCATCACCATCAGCACCAGCACCACCATCTTTATCTTCATGACCATCATCGCCATAGTTACCATTGTCTTCATCACCATCCTCTAATGGTCGCCTTAATCATTAGAGCAATCAGCATGGCTATAGTCATCACCATCTATATCACCAGCATGATCATCACCACCATGATTGTTCCTCATTGTCATTCATCACCTGTATCATTATCATGTCCATCATCTTCACCATGTCTGTTAACCTCTCCATCACCTCATGGTCAGCACCAACATCAATTCCATCCTCATGACTTCATCATTATGACAATTGACAGCAACAATTGCCGTCATCGTCGCCTGGCCATTGTCATCGTTTCCTTGATCATCAGCACCATCTCTCCCATCTGCAAGGACACCACTGCTCAGTGCCCACTGGAGATCCCTTGTGTTCCTGTCTTTATGGTCATTACCTCCTTCCGTCGTCTGGGGGCTTGTGAGCTGACGTCTAAGGGAGGCTGGGTGCAGTGACTCAACCCGTACTCCCAGAACTTAGAAAGACAGGGCAGGAGGAATGCTGGGACTTAAAGGGCAGTTTGGGCTGCGTTCTAAGTTCCAGGCAGTCTGGGGTGGAGTGAGATCCTGTCGAGGCTCCCACTGCTGAACCATCTCTTGCAGGAATGACCTGTGTATTTGGGAGGGGACACACGAGACACTGCCTTGCGTCTTCACACTCCAGTGTCTTTACACCAGGCCAGCTTCCTGCCAAGCCTTGCTTTGAATTCAATCCAGGACATATTTCTTTTCTATGTTCATAAAACAAAGATTTTATTTTTTCCTTTTCTCCAACCCTCTTTCTGCCCACTCAAAACTCCTGTGAAAACAGCCCTGGTAGCCAAGCCTTGGGCCGATCTGCACCCTTGTGCTTGGTACACATGCTCTGCCTTTCACACCACAAACGGCTTTGCTCAGGGGGAAAATATGTTTTCTCTCTGTAAAACTGCCATTTTTAGGCAACACATAGAAGGCAAGAGAGACGACTTTACTCTTCCTTCCCCTGGAAAACCCCACCAAGATGTTGTTTTCCTTTGCTTTCTCTGGAGGGGAGATATTTTTTGACAGCTTTCCTCACCAGTCTGGCTCTCGGCCCCACAACTAGTGCCAGCTCGTAAAGGGAGCAAAAGAAAGCTTAGATGAGCAAAGACAAGAGTCTCCCAGAGGGGCACCACACCCCAGAACTCAGCAGTCACAGGTGCCTCACTGCAAGCCCAACCTCCCACCCAAGAGGGACCACCTTCTTCACTGAGGGGCCTAAAGTGAAACGCACACAGACTTTGTAAAGGCCTGGCCTGGCAGCATAGGAGCTGGCCGCTTACTGAGGTCCCTAGATTGTGCTCTTAAAATCACATTCTTAGGGACTTTCATGATATAGAACGGAGAGGGATGATGTGTTTGGGTGCTGCAAAACCCTAAACAGATATTGATTCTGCCTCAGTACCGTCCAGTCCAACACTGGGAGGAAGAGCTGAGTGGAACTGGCCTCATGCTAAGGAGCATATTAGTGGGAAAAGTGGGTGAAGTCCTGGTTCCCAGGCCAGAGAAGCTTGACGCAGGCAGAGATAGAGGCAATGCTTGAGCTGACGGATAAGTTTCCTTTCCAGGGCATGGAGCTCATCTGAAACTACTGAAGTCCTCTGTCCACACTCATCTCCTCTCCCCACACGGGACCAGTGCACCCCCTTCTGTGGCGTGGCTGGAAAGAGAGAGCCATTAGATACTGGCAGCAGCTTCTGATGTGCCTAACTTTTGCTCTCCTGGGCTCGTTTCTGAGATCCTCTCAGCCTTGGTGTTCCATTTGCATGGCCCTAACTCCTATACTGTGTGCCCGGTGGTCCAGAGCCAGGACAGCTTCGCTGCTTTGCCACTCCACTCTAACACCCTGCCTGCTTCAGACCTTCCTGCTTATCTACCTCCTATACTTCCAGGATCTTTATAAGCTAGGCCAACAGAGGTTTGTCTAACGGGATACCCAGCAAGAATGCAACTGGACCATTAGATCACATGGGTCAGGTGGTAGATCTTCAGAGATCCCAGGCACTTCTTTCTTCTATCTCTCTTGGTGGTTTTGATCTCAGTACCAGATTTTAGTTGGCTTGTTTTGGGCAAGGTGTTTTTATGATGAGGGACAGGATTCAGAGAGGGGCTTCTGATTGGCTTGGCTTGGGTCAGGAGCACTCAGCAGCAGCCAGTGGGCAGGCAGAGGCACCTCATATGAGGCTGTGGGGATGTACCCCTTCAAAGTTAGAAGAGAAATCAGGGAAAGACACCACTGGGAGCTGAAAAGAGCTTTCAAGTGTCCTCATGCCCTCCATGCCACTGTGCCTTTAACTCATGTTCCTACTTCTCTGTGCTCCAGGTCCCACATCTTTAAAACAGCAACAAGGTCACCTCTCAGCCTTTTAGCCAAGATCAAGCATACAATGACAATTAGACTGCCTGCTTCATTGATGTTATTGTGATCATGAGGAAGCATGTGAAGTAAATGACCGTGGGCTGGTGTCCTGTGGTGGGTCTAAGGGCTTTTACTCAGCTGCTCCTCACTTGAGGGCTTTTGAGTAAATGCACGAGACTGGGAAGATCTCACTACTCCTCAGTCCCCATCCAGAGCTAGGATATTGGTGAGCTAGGTTCAGACAGAACCTGGTCCTGTTATACAGCCATGGCCTCACCAAGCCCCCCTTGATGTTAATAATATTGGGATGTAGAGAGCACATCTTGCAGGGGTTACTGTGTCCCTGAGAAGTTGACCAGAGAAACAAATCTGCCACAGAAGCAGGGACAGTTTACTATTGAAAGGTATCCAGCAGAGGGAAGAAGCCAGCCAGAGCAGGCAAGAACTCGGAGAAAGTTGGACATGTCCAAGGAACTGCTTACACAGAAGAGGGACTTCCTGTGTTAGATGCTGTGAGCTTTCTGGCTCATTTGTATAGCATAGTTTCCCAGGCATGGTCTGTTACATGTAGTTCTACATGTGATATCATGTGTTAGGTATCTCACCCACATCTTAGATCTCCACTGTGGGTGTGTCTTTTAGTACTATAGTGACCCTCAGGGTACGCAAGAGCCATGGTTCTCAATATGTGGGTCGTGACTCCTTTGGGGGTCGACCAACCTTTTCACAGGGTCTTTTTATCAGATATTTACAGTTTGTAACAGTAGCAAAATTACAGTTATGAAGTAGCAATGAAATAACTTCATTGTTGGGTGTCACCACAACATGAGGAACTGTTTAGAGTCTCAGCACAAGGAAGGGTCAAAGCCACTGGTCTAGAGTGTCTGCAACTGTACCAGTTAGTGACCAAAGACCTGGTGGATTTCCACGCTACCTCTTTGACATTTTGATTTTTATATTATTAATTTTGTAAAGCTTTCAAATGACCTTTGTGATCTCTCCTCCCCTCCCCTCCCCTCTCCTCCCCTTTCTTTTTCTCTCTCCCCTTCTCTCTCTCTCCTCTTCTCCTACCTCATCCCCATCACCCCAGGAATATCCATGCCCTTGGTAGAACTACATTCTTCTGGGGGTACCCTAAAGATCTGTATGTTGTCGAGGTGAAAGGACTGTGTGCCGAGGATGGTTGGTGGGCTGCCTCCTCTGATAAGAGATGCTGTTGGTTTACAGGAGACATCAGCTACCAGGCTAGTGGCTTTGGACAGAAGTGCTGGAGGCATTGGGAAGTTTGGAAGGACTGACAGATTCTATGGCTGGATTTGGGACTGTTCTGGAAAGTCTATTGCCACTCGTATGGAAAGAGAAGAGGGGGGGTGAGTGTTCTTTAGGTCAGAGGACAGAAGGTTGAGCTATTTAGAAGTGAAAATGATTCCAGCTGGGAAAATGATACAGAAAGCTGGAGAGGGGTCTGTGCAGTATGAGAGGGGAAGGCATAGGCTGGAGCCCAGTGTTCTATAGACTGGTCCTATAATGAAGAGAAGATGCCCACAGTGTACACTGTGGCACGCTGCACACAGGCTGCTGGTTTGTTGCAGGGCTTGGATTGGGAAAGGAAGCCTGGCAGCGTGGAGGTCACATGGACCGTTACAGTTCTCTTTGGGTGGAAAGTGGCCAGAACCAGAATTGCTAACAGCCGTGGAGGAAAGGCTAACCTGTGAGGAAGTTTGAAGGGAACATTGAGAAGGGACGTTTGAATATGAGAAGAGTTGGAGTGGGAGGCTTAGGATCTGAAGAAGCACAGGCATTGAGTTAACTAGTGAATGCAGAGACAAGACCTCTAAAGGGATAAATGCTGACAGCATCCAGAGATATGGGAGAAGATACGGTCTTTGCATGAGGCCATGGGTTTGCGATGGGGTTTCAAGATCCTCATCTAAAAGGAAAAATGGGACTGAGTAGGTGACTGAGTCTGGAAGGGAAAGTGTAGAAAGGATGATGGAGGATTGATCGGGGTTCTTGGGGATAGCACACATGAGATAAAGGACAGGATCACCCCCCCAGGGCTGGTCTGAACCAACTTCACAGAGCTCTTCACAGGGCAGGGATGATACTGGGAGCAAGAGAGAAAGAGAGAGGAGGAGAGCTTCTCTTGTTCTTCATGCAGCTCACAGCTGAAGAAAGTGAGGAGACTGGTGCGCAGAGGCAGCTCAGGGGTCGCCCACAGTGGGGCCCAGTGCTATCTCTGCTAATCACAGAAAATGTGACCTTGCACCAGCCACTCCATGCTAACCTCTGTGTCCACATGTGATGACAGTGCAGGGTAGGGGAACAACACATGAGAAACCTTTGTCCAGTTTCTGTCATGTTTATTAAGAGATGGGCTAGCTGTAACTGTTACCAAGGAGATAGGTACATATCTCGAGTGCTAAATGCTATGGGGAGGACTCCTGTGATCTCTGACTGGCTCGGCACAGAGATGGGGCATTTATTTCTACACAATAGTAACATGGCAGTGACCTTGTCCAGGACACTTTGGCAAGTTCTGTCCCCACTCTCCAAGGGGGATAACAACACCTCAGAGCTTCACTCGTCGCTCATCCAGGTCACCCACTACCTGGCATATATCGGTGACATTATATCAAGGACTGTATTCTACATACCATGATATGGATTCAGGAATTCAAACTTGATGAGTTCACAAGCTTGTAATCACAGGCCCATGCCAACGAGGGAGGGAATTAGTCTTTTGTTTCACACATGATTTGTTCACCTCACTTCTCATACTGACCAAGCCTGGCATGCATTAGATTGAGTGTGTGAATTCTCCCCTCAAAGCCTCTTGGGAAGAAGCATTTGCCGCTAGTCACCTCTCTACCTTGTCACCTTTCCCCACAATCCAGATGTCTAGCTCTCGACTGCCCTTGCTGGGTTTTCAGTCATGTTTTTCTGAATAGACTCTATCAACCAAAGGTTCCTAGTGAAAAGGCGGCATTGGGCAGAACAGTCTCTCAAGCCAGACTCTGTAAAAACGTGTTGAAAGGCAGAAAGGACATCAAAGGTAACCACAGCAGTGAAGTTTTGATTCACTCAGACAGGAGCCCGGTAGTGAGCACAGGGTGCTGACACATGGGTATGTTTGAGATATGTGGTTGGAGTGAAATGCCTGGAAATCTGTCCCAAACATCAGAACTTTCATGAAATTAATTCTGCCAAGACCTGTGTGAGGAATTCCAACCACTAATAGAAGGAGCTGTGGTTGCCCTGATCCCTTCAGGCCCCCAAGCTGGGAGATAGGTGCCTACCAGTCCTCATGGGCTTTGTTTCCCGGAGGCTGTGGGGAGGGACTCTCAAAACCATGTGTATGGAGACGGGTGGGAAATAAGAAGGCAAAAGTCAGTCCATTGTGGGTTCTCTGAGGAGTGTGGAGTATCTAGTGGGCAAAACTAAACAGTGGCTTTGTGGAGAGTGGGAGCTGAGCAGACATCTTGTGTCTCCATTCAGAGTGTTGGAGTCTTTGAGAACCCAGCCTATCTAGTTACACACACACACACACACACACACACACACACTCAAACACACACTTGAAGGGACAGGCAGAGCTGCAGGTGGCTCTGCAGCAGAGAACCCTGATAGCATGGGGGTAGGGGATGCCTATGTGGATGCAGATTCCAAGCAGACATCCACAGAAGGGCAGGGAAACCTCTGTATTCCAGCTACCTTCATCCCAAACTGACCTGAGCAGCTTTCAAAATGGAGCTGGGAAGCATGTCCTTAGGTATAAAGTAATCCTCAACCAAGGTCTGTCTTCTGCTGTTAAGTTAGGCCCTTCCTCTGCCCCTGCAGGGTGATTCACTGTGTCCCGACCACCAGGGTCAGATGACTTGGGGCCCTGTGACGCATCCAGTCTGTCCGTAGGCAGAGTGGGATCGGGGAACTTGGTGTTTTTAGTGCACATTCGGCAAGCTGTTCCTCTGGGCAGGAGTGGGAGGCAGGATGCTGGGGCTGTACCGCTTGGGAATTGGGAATCGGAAACTGCACAGAGGCCTGGCCTGCCTTCCGCCCCCACACTCCTCACTGCCACCCCAGTAATTGAGAGAGTTCCTGTCTCCCGGTTTTGTTCAGCACATCAGAGGCTGAGCCTTCGGTCAGGAGTCTGAGCAAATTGGAGCTGAAATTGTCTCAGCGGGTAAGGGAATATTCACTGTCAGCGCAGTCTCTGTGAATGCGCAGGAAGAAGGCACGTCTGTCTCCATGCCTGTTGATGTAGTGCCCTCCACACCCCATCCCAGGAGCCCAGACCTGCCCTTTCTCTTAGAGCTCTAGCTCTGCCCCAGGACCAGGGTTGTTATACAGGGCTGAGAAGAACTGGATAGTGATTCATTAACTGCTGGTGACAAACAGCAATGTGGAAATGGCCTATCCATTTCTGTAGGCTGCCTGACAACTGGGGAAGCCTGTGATTTGGAAAAACTTAGTGTTTATGGAACTTTGGGCAAGACAGCTCCTCTCAGCCTCAGGCTCTGCACTGTGAAAAGGCTTGCAAGGAGGACAGGCAGAGAGCACTCAGTGGATAGAGCCTCTCCAGAATGAGAGAACCCATGCAAAGTTGGGTAGCTATGGAGACCTACCTATAATCTCAGAGCTTGGGAGTTACAGATAGTTTCAAGTGGGATTCCCAAAGCAAGCTGGCTAGGTAACTGTTCAAATCCAGGCTCAGCCAGACACTGTATCTAGTGGTGAAGGAAGACACTGATGTCAGCCTCTGCCCTTCTCATGCACATGCGCACACTCACCTGCATGTACCTGTGCCTGGACACATCCAAACATGCATGGATTCTCTGCCTTGAACACACTGGGGCCACGTGGATACTTCACACACTTTTAAAATGGATACTCTCCACACTTTTAAAATTAATTTCCTCAGTTAGCACACAAGGTAATTAGCTTCACTGTGACATTTTCATGTGTTTATCATATACACATTTCATACACAAGTGCACACGCGCACAAATGCACATGTGTAGTTTTGGCCAGAAGGAGTTTTGCTCTTGGCAGACAGAGTTAGTGTCTCTGTGTCCACATTCAAAGTCTTCATGCAGGTCTCCCAACAGCTGGGGTGGGGGCTGTCCCTGACTCTTGTTGCCTGCCTGTGGATCCTTTTCTCCTAACTGGGCTGCCTTGTCTGGCGTCAGTGGGAAGGGATGTGCCTAGTCCTGCTTGTGGTGCCAGGGATGGCTTGGTACCCAGGGTACCATCCTTCTCAGAGGAGAAGGGGATGGGGGAGAGGCTGAGTGTGGGGGGGGATAGGAGGAAGGGGTGCAGCTATCAGGATGTAGAGATGTAAATTAATAATGATAATAATGATAATGATAATAATAATAATAATAATGATAGTTACTATTTCCTGCTCGTCGTAGCTACACTAAGCCAGTAGGCTTGGTGGTCACCCATAGCCTTTTCACTGGCATGCTTATGGGAGCACTACCCTATGGCTTATTTTCCTGGGTCATATGTTATTAACCCTTGCTGTCTTTGATATATCACATTTCCATGAGTGAGATGGGTTGAATTCTGTGTGTGTGTGTGTGTGTGTGTGTGTGTGCGTGTGCGCCATATATTAACATCTGGTGTCTTCTTGATTGCTCTCTACTCACTAAAGCAGGGTCTCTCATTCAAGCCCAGAACTTGGTAATTTGGCTAGTCTAGCTACCCAACATCTCATCTCTGCCTTCCGGGTGCTGGGATAAAAAGCAGACCACCATACTTACTTGGTATTTAATTTTTAAAAATTTTTATATGTATCGATGGTTTACTTGCACATGTCTGTGCACCACGTGCATGCAGTGCCCCTGATACCAGAAGAAGACATTGGCTCCCCTGGAACTGGAGTTACAGATAGTTTCGAGCGGTTATATGAGTGCTGGGAATGAACCCAGGTCCTCTGGAAGAACAGCCAGAGCTCTTAACCACTGAGCCGTCTCTCAAGCCCCCTCTCCCCCACTGCCACCACCCCTTCCCCAACTTGGCATTTTATATAGGTTCTACGGCTTTACTCACTAAGCCATCTCCACAGTCCCTTAGACTTCTTTAAGAGACACTGAAGTTTGTGAGGATCTTATGTGTTTTTTGAGCTCATGTACTCTGCTTGGAAGGGGTAAAAGCCTAGAAGCCATTAGGAATTATGCTGGGTTCCGAAGGAAAAAAAACAAACTATCAATTTGTGTTTGTGTTATGAATAGAAGGCATTAAACAAGGCAGTACCTCTGCCCCGTGGGTTTACATTGAGATCACCTTTCATTGAATGGAGCTTAATGGTAGCCTGCCACATCCGGAAGGAAGCTCTCAGCAGCTGTCACTGTGGCAGGTGCATGTTCTACTCCCAGCGTGGTCATAATCCCATCTCGTCCCAGCTACACCATGTCAGGGCTCTTGATAGCATTCCCATTCCTAGTGGTACATGCAATGTCTAATGCTCATAGAGACACCTAGTCTCCTCCCTCAACAAGGCAGATACATGAGGTGAACCAAGGTCTCGGAGCATACGGGTTGAGCTGCCTCATAGCCATGAACATTTGCTCTGTAGAAGGTTCTAAATTCTCACTGTCCTAATAGCAAATTGTACCACTGTCCTAAGACAATGATCACCTTCCTGTGGTGTATACTGTGGGGCATTCTTATCTGATAGTAGCCCAGAGCTCTTACACTCAGCCTGAGAATCAAGGGGTGGCTCAGACCCAGAGAAGCATGGGTAGGGGGACAGGAACGCTCCTTCCTAGAAGCACTCAGAGCATTTCTCCTTGTTAAAGCTGTGACTCTGGTAAGGGCACAGCACTGTCCAGGCAGCAGGCATGTGTGCCCATGCTCCTGTTTGTTCTTCACATACCTGGCACACCTCTTAGCATCCCATATTGAGAACCCAAGGCCTCACACAGGGTCTGACTGACTAGGCTCTATTCTTACTTCTGCAGTGACTAGACTGTGGGCAGTTGCAGGAATGGAGGTCACAAGCCACAAGAGGATGCTCAGAATGTGACATGCACATCGGTACCAAGAGCTCAAGCTCTGGTACTACCAGCAACTCAAGCCTCACTCCTAAAACCTTGGTTTGAGGATCTCTCATCTTGTAACTTGCCTTTAAGCACCCTGTTCCAGATATCAAGGCAGAATTGAGTCCTGCCAAGACAAGGAAAGGATCATGACTCAGTTAGAGAGAAAGGCCCACTGTCATCTACTGTCATCTGCTCCAATGAGCTCAGCCTTCCTTGGACAGCATGCTCACTTGCCTGACATGACAGAAGACCATTCTTCCATCTCTGTCTCCTCATTTACCCTCAGTGAAGGTCTTCAAGCCAACTTGCCCTTCACACTGAGTTTGGCTGCTGGTAGACTCAAACTATAGGAGTGTCAACTTGGAGAAGGCTAGGGTTTGCCTTTCCGGGTCATATACTGCATGGGTGCCAGGCTCTTTGACGTCTATGTGACTTAGCCTAGACTGTCCTACAGGGCTTCAGTCAAGAAGGAGGAGCTAAATTTTACCTGGAGTTGGGGAGGGAGGAGGGAGCCCAAGGAGCCCTTATGGGTAAGTATAGCTCAGGGGCAGGGCCGGGCAGAGGGTCAGTTCTGGGGGAGCATAACAGGAGAGATAGGACCTCTGGCAGAGTTTCAGTATTGTGGAGGAGTTTCTTGGGAAGCAGCATGGAGGTTACTAGGCAGAGCATGAGAGAGTTTTAGAAAGAAGGCTAAAGCCAGCATGACAAATGTTTGTATCTCTTGTTCTTGGCAATGGGGAGCTATTGAAGGTACAAGACAGGAGAGAATGTACCATGTTTCAGGAAAACCATTTTGGTTATTGCTGTAGTCTGGAATATCATCCAAAATCTTGCATATTAAAGGCTTAGTCTTGAGCTTGGTGCTATTTTAAGGTGGTGTGATAAACTTTAAGAGGTGGTGAAGGGATCTGTATTGACTCAGGACTCCCAAAACCAAGTTCTCAGCCTAAAGGAGATTTATTTGCCTCAGAGGGACAAAGGGCAGGGAATAAGAGCCAAAGACAGGTGATAGGGAAGAGAAGAGGGAACAAGGGAAAGGAAGAAGGGATATTTGGGGGCGAGTGACAAAGGAGAAGATACAGACTTGGCCCCTAGGCAAACGGGGGTTTATAAAGGTAAAATGGGAAACTCCAAAGGTCTTTAATTTTAATTGGGCATGATTAATTAGGGCAGCCAAAGTGGGCTTTTGATTGCTGGACTTCAATACATTGATAGCTGGACCTTGGTAGTCAGCTCCAGGAGGAGGATGTGGCCAAATAAAAGATCAGATCTTGGCGTCTAGCTTCAGGAATGTAATCTAATGGTTTTAGCAAGGCAGAGGGAATGGAGGAGAAGGAAAAGGCCTGCCAGAGCCATGTTTGCTATGCTCGGGCTGCCCAGAGTCCCTTCAGGTGGGGCCTGGTGGAGGGTTTTAGGTTGCTGGGGATTCCGCCTCCTTGAGGGGATTGTTGGCTGCATTTCCTCCTTCTTTGTTTTGTACCTGACCCTACCAACTCTTTCTGCCACATGTCCTAGCCGAAATACACTATGCTGCTGTAGGCCCTCTGTAGTGGCCAAAACCCTTCAAAACTGCAAGTCAAAATAAAACCTTTCCCCTTTTCCTTAAGCTGACCATTGTATGCATTCACTAAAGTGGTGAAAAGCTGACTGACATTTTGGTGGTGGTTTGTGTAAATTTGATGAGAACAACAGCTTTTGACAAACAAGTCTGTGGCCCTCCCAAGCATATTCTCAACTGGGACGCGTGGCATGGCCTGGAACAGTGGGAACTTCTGATGTCACGTTTTCCCTCTAGACCTCGGACAGTTCTCAGCTGCTGGCCCCTCCTCCTTGCTGCAGTTTGGCTCTGGAGTATCTCCCCAGAACCTGTGTATTGAAGCCATCACCAGCATGCTGGTAATGGGAGGATGCGGGGACTTAGAGATGGAGCCTGATGGGAAGTCTGTGGACCACCGGGATGGTCTTCTTCCCTCTTCCTTTCTTCCTGTGACAGTTGCTTCTCTCATTGCTGGAACAAAGTTGCCTTATAGGAGCAACTTAAGGGAAGAAGGGCTCATCGTTTCAGAGGGTTGGGAAGGCATGGCAGAGTTCATGGCAGAGGCTTGTCCATGTGCAGCAAACAGGAAGCAGAGAAAATAGCCAGTGCTGGAGATCTTCAAAGTCCCACCTCCTAAAAGTTGCTAGTCACAGCCTTTAAAATAACACCACAACCTGGGGGCCAGGTTCTCAAATCATGAGCCTGTAAGAGATGCATTATGCTTAAAATAACAGCAGCCAGGATTGTCTTGCCAAGGTTAGCTTACCATACACTGCCATTATATATGGATCCTCAGAAACAGAGAGTCAAAGCTTTCCTTGTTAGCAAGGCATGGGGGAGCATGTCTATAATTTCAACCATTTGTGTGTGTGGGGGGGGCGGTTCACAGGCAGGGGTATCACCACCACAAATTCAAGGCCAGCTTGGTCTACATAGCAAGTTCCAAGGCAGCTACGTCTCATGCAAACCAAACAGACATAAACTGAGATCTCTTCTTTTTAACAGTTGGTTATTTCCGGTACTTGTTATAGTAATAGAAAGCTGTCTTAGCATACCTCCAATACTGAGCCCTGAAATTTAGAAAAAAAAAATACTGCCCTAGCATCTTGGTGATGGAGGTCTCTGCCCTTGGACCTCCCTTCTCCACTATGGCTCTCTTCCTAAACTCTCACAGAAAGAGGAAGCTCCCTTCCCCACCAGGTGGCACCTGCTAAATATCTCTGCAGGCTAAGAACAGTATTCAATCCTGGAATGATTCCAAAAGCCAGGTCTTAACAGGCAAGGTAGGTATGAACCTGGTTCCTTGAGGTCACCATGGTAACCAGCTAGAGGCAGGAAGGGAGCTGGGAGTGGAGCAGGGATGAGTCACCATGAGGAGGAGGCTGTCCCTGAGTGGGTGAGGAGATTCAGGGCAGACAGAGGGAGAACTGTTTGCTGCAGTGCTAACCTTTGACTTCCACAGCTGTTCTTGTGGAAGTCTTACATGTCCATGGGGTTGAAATCTGACCCAGAGGACTGAAGGTCCACCCTGTGTCATCTTAGGTGCCTAGGAACAAGTGTAGCAGAAGAGACAGGAGTGGAACTTTAGTCTGGCTGTCAAAGTCACTCTCAACCTGGCCTTAGCTGACTATCTTAGATTGTTTTTCCTGTTCCTTTGATAAAATACCCTGAGAAGCGCAACTCAAAGGAGAGAAAGTTGATCTGAGATCACAGTTCAAGGGCAGCACAGGTCATTGTGACGGGATCCTTGAAGTCAGCAGGAGCTTGAAGCAGCCATCCACATGCTGTCCACAGTCAAGAAGCAGAGAGCAGTGGATGCTAGCCTCTAGCTTGCTTTAGTTTATACAGTCCAGGGAATGTTCCTCAGGTAAGGTATATCTCCACACATCAATTAACCTACTGACGAGCATTCCTCACAGGCATGCCCAGAGGCCAACCTAACCTATATAATCTTACAGGTGTGCCTGGAGGCACCTATGTAGTGACTTCAGGTCCTGTGAAGTTGACAGTTTATAATTACTGTCACACTGACCCTCTTGTTTTCTCCAGGGCATTCTTTGTGTCCCTGACCCCACTACCGCTTCAGGGTACTGTGACCCAGCCCAGCCGCCTTTCTCAGGAGACCAGGACCTACACTGCTGTCTCAGCCTGATTTGCCTTTCTCCAATCTTACTGTTAAGCTTCAGGGGCAGATGTTCATCCGTCGTGTGTCTAGTAATCTCATAATCTTTCCTCTTCTGTCTCTGTTTTTCTTGAGACAAAGTCGAGGCCCAAGCTGTCTTTAAACTCATGGCAATCCTGCCTGTATCCTGAGTGCTTAGATTATATAGGCAGGTGCCACAACATGTGGCTAACATTTCCCATTAATAACCTCTCCCAGGGTGGCTGCCACATGGATCCAATTTGATGGTGAGTGGGCATTCTCTAGTGAGTGAGCATGTGGCCACCTGGTCTCTAGGTGAAAACCTAGCAGTGTTCATCTACATGGAGCTTTCAGACACTCCTTGAGGGAGGGAGTGGATGAAGAAAGGAATGAACGGATCTGATGATGCTACCAGCCAAGTCCCGAAGTACTTGAGCTATGCTTGGACCGTCTGCACTTGCCTGGCATTGGAGCACAGAAGCTAAGCTGCTTCTGTGGTCAGTTACAGAGGGGCTCAAAAAGCACTGTAGAGGTTGTATAGCTTGACTACATTTTTATTTCATAAATTATCAAAGCTCATATGCTGTCCTAGCCAGACCAGATCCTGGGTTGTCCCTTTTGGACATACATGTGTATCCTTCTGTGTGTCTATGCATCGGTGTACTCTCTGTGTGTTCTCTGTTTATAAGTACATATATGTTTACATCTGTCTCAAACATTTGCATGTATCTGTAATCTATACAAATGTATAGTCTGTAGTAATCTTTCATATCCAACTGTCTCTCTTCAAATCATATCTGTCAATCTCCCCACCATCCATCTGTAAGCTATTATTGTCTGCATAGTTTTGCCGTCCACCTCTAAGTATGGTATCTCTCTGTCTACCTAAAGGCAAGGTGACTTGCTCAGAATTTGGGTGGCCTGGGTTTGAGAGGCAAGAACCTAGGAAGGAGCTGGGAAAGAGAAGGGGGGGGGCGCTTGGAGCTCTCAGGCCTGGGAGGCGTGGTGCAGGCAGAGATGAGGTAGTGGAGAGGCAGACACCTGGCTTAGAGCCGGGCACTGCAGAGAGTGAGGGACTAGGAGCAGGCTGGGGACGTGCTGCAGCTCAGATGCAGGCTGCTTGGGGTGGGAATGGGGGAGGGCAGGGAGGTTCCACGGAAACGGTGTCATTCATGGCGGTGACAAGCAAGGGCATTCTCAACACCTCCCTGAGGGCTCCCTGCGACCCCAGCCAGTGTGTGGGAGGGAGATTGAGGATCTCCAGACAGGAACTAGGAAATGCTAGTGACACTGGGTGGGAACGCGAAGGCGGAGCAGAGAGAAAAAAAAAGGGTCTTCGTTTCCAGCGTAGAGGGCGCCCCCTGGCACCGCTCTGCGCTCCCTGTGCTTTGAGCTTCTAGGTGGCCAGCCCTGGAGCGCCACGTCACTCTCTTACAGCTGTGGGGCTGATCTGAAACAAGCACGAAGTGATTGGGACACCAAGGCCTGGGACCCGCCTAGCTGCGGCAGGACCGAGGCAGAGTGGAGATGGAGGTCGCTCCCGGGTCCTCTGTGGAGCTGGCTGCCTTTCACCCAGCAGCCGCCTGCTGTACCCAGAGGAATAACTCCAGGAAGGTGGCTGCAGCCCTCTTGGTTGTGGAGCAAGGGTGCTCGGCTCAGAGTAATTTTTCAGAGAGCTGCGTTGTTCAAGTCTAGTTGCCAGATCTTGTAGTCCCACTTAGAGGGAGGGGAGAGGGTAGGCTCCGAACCGTTCCACCACTACCCGCCAGCAGTGTCATGGCGCAGCGCTTCAGGCGGTGCTGCGTTGCTCTGCCGCCCCCACTTGTGCGGTGACTGGGGCATTACTGCAAGGAGGCAGAAGTGGATCCAGACCTATCCGTTACTCCCCCCATCCCGTGCCTATTCTCCATCTCCACTCATTTCCTTCGCCCTGTATCCCACGACAGCTTTCTCTACAACTTTCCTTCTGTTGTGAGCCAGGCGGTATTGGGGGTGGAGTCAGAATACACTTGGAGAAGATTTACTGGAAGTTGAGAACATAGATTGTCACAAACAAACCATGTCGACAGCACAACGTTTCCTGGCTGAGTGTGTTCAGGCAAGCAGTACCCAGGTGGCACTGATATCAGTGTCTGTGTCTCCAAGAGCTCCCAACACCAAGGTGAGCCCAGCCCCGATATGTCATGTGGACACTCCTGTTCTAAATCAATACATTCTGCACCTTTTAGGGACTCCTTCCACTACACAATCTATTGGTTTGGGTCACAGGTTCTGCATTCGTTTGCAGTTGGTTTCACACTTCACCTCCTAAACAAGCCACAATTCTTCTTTGTATGACAGCTGAGGCTCACAGTGAGGGTCTTTCTTGTTCTTGGGTTCCTTTCTCTGTGTCCTGGGACCTTCATTCACAGGTTATTGATCATTGGACAGTGGCTTTACTCAGATCTATGTTGATTGATTCCCCAGTCTTGGCACCTAAACAGCTTAGTAACTTAACTTGCCCTTCTTTCCTCCATGAAAAGATAGAGCCGAGAATAAACCTTAAAAAGGATGCAGAGCTAGATGCATCCCTCAGGGCTTCCAGGAAGAACCAGCAAGGGGGCTCCCATCTCGGTGGCAGTATTTGTAGAAAGACTGCTTCTGTAATGAATATCCTCTGGAGGGCAAGGAGCGTTTGGGATTTTCTAGCCTTCCAGGAAAGAATATTTGTAGGCCTATGTAGGTTACCATCTTCCCTTTAGATATTTGCCTTTTGTGGTTAGTTCCCTGCCTCTTTGGAACATATGGTCGTTTTAAGAACTAGAATCGATTTTCCCAGAAGGAGAGCAAAGGGCCCCCTGCATTTTCTTTCTCACCCTTAATAAAGATAGAGCTTCAATGGGAAAGGCAAGCTTAGGGGCTCTGGAAATATGGATTATGTAAATGAGCTATTTAAGGACCTTTAAAAATGCTGACCGGGTCTGGAGTATTTACTGGCTGTTAGAGGCGTGGATTGTCTAATGGGCATTTGGGGACCTTTAAACATTGTGATTATGACGGATCTAGAGAGCTACCAAATCCCTCCTGGCCTCTTAGGCCTGTCTGCTGGTGAGGAAAGGCATGCTTGGGCAAAGCAGTGTTTACATGGTGCCTGAGGCCCATGGTGCCAGTGGCCTGACTGTTGGAGAAGGGGACAGATTCAGAGAAGGGCCCTCAGAGGCTCCTTCCAAGTGGCCTGGATTGAATGGTCTCAGAAGCAGAGCCAGAGCCAGGTTGAGTCCTGAGATTCACATAAGAGTCCCTGCTGCCTAAAGATGCCCTCTGAAATAGGTATGGGTCTTTGTTCAACTCGCTTTGCAAAGTGTGGGTAGATAATTGGTAGAAATATGAGGAAGCTGACTTTAATTTCCCTTCTCTCACCAGCTCAAGAAGCATTAGATTCGGGGATGGCAGGGTTCTCCAAGTAGCAACATTATGGGGAAGAGTACTTAGTTGTCATTTAATGACAAGGGGACAGATATTAAACCTCTGAAGTACTGTTATGGCAACAAATTGTTGTCAAGGGTTTTTGACTGTCTTAGGCCTTCCTAAGCCAAGCTGACAGGCTCAGCATCTAGGAAAGAGAGTCTCCAATACACATCTTTTCTGAGACCACCTCTGGGGCCTTTGGAGGCCACTGTCCTTGATCCTGCTTTGTGAACAGTGGAGACCAACACATCTCTCCTGACTGTCTTCTCCCATCTTCCCCTCTTCCATGGAGGCTACTGGCTAATGCCATGGCCATGAAGGTCAGCCTCCATGACCTTTTCCAGAGATCTTGGACAGGTCCTTTCTCTCTCTCTAGCCTTGGCACATTTCTCTATAGACAGAAGTAGTGATGGTACCTGCCTCTTACAGTTGCCAGGAGGATTGTGTGTGTGTGTGCCCTCAGGATTTGTGCCTGTTTGCTTGGAAACCCAGACTCCCATTTTACTTTCATGCCTGAGTGGCTCTGTGACCTTAGAACATTTACATCCCTCTCTGGTCCTCATTTTATCTTCAGACTGAGGCATCAGGGTGGTCTTCTGGTGAATTTAGGTGCCCACATCTGCTCTACAGGAACATTGTTCTGCCTCTTCCTTGGGGGACCAGCATTGAGCGGCTGATGTCCCATAAGTACAGAAGAAGGAATTGTATGTAGTGTGGATGTTGAGTAAAAGTGGTCTGAGTGGGGGAGAAGTGGACCCATTTGTGTTAGTTAGTGCTTCTACAGTGGCTAATGGGGCCTTAGAGTTAATCCAAGGAGGAGGTGTTTAGTAGAGAGAAGAGCACAGGTAAGGGACCATAAGCTGGAGTAGGAGCGGAAAGACAGGTTGACGAGAATTGTGTTTCCTAATGTTTCCACTTCTGGGTCTTCTCCAGTCCCTGCATGAACAGTGACGGGCACAGTCAGGTGCAGGGGATGCTGGGAACATTCTGCACTCATAAACTGTATTCTCTCTTTGAAGTTGAGTGATATGAGGAGACAACGGGCAGGAAGAAAGTGGATCAGCTTGGCAGATAGGATTGATTCAGCTGCACGGGAGTCTCTAGCAGTCAAGACCCCAAAGGGGCATGGGCATGTGTGACCGTGACTAGTACCCTAGTACCCTTCAGTTCGCTCTGGGTATATAGTCTGTCAGCCTAGAGTTCAGGTGAGGTTTGCTTCTGCAGCACTGGTCCAGGCACAAGGGAAGTGGATGGACTCTTCCTCATCATGTGTTTTCATGGACTCAAAGGCCTGGCCTTTTACAGTCCAGATCCTCCTTGTGTAGGTCTTCAGTGGGCCTGAGCATGACTAAGGGGTTCTGTCACTGATCTACCTGACAGCTCCCTGCTGACATATTTTCCCTCCTCAGTTTGCTGTCCATCTCTGTTCATGCTCATGCTTGCAGTAAGGAGTTTGGTGGGTGGACACTTGTCTCTACACAGATGCTATGGCCTCACACTGTCCTCTCTCAGTATGCTGGGAGCAGCTCCTGGCTCATGTGTTTGAATTCTCATTGGTGGTGCTGTTAAGGAGAGCTGCAGAACTGTTAGGCCTAAAGAAAGTAGGCCTTTGGGAGCAGGCCTTAAGATGTGTAGCCCTGTGGCATTCTTGTTCCGGTCGTCTGCTTCCTGCCTATGCAATGTGACCAGCTCCTGCATCCGAGAAGGCCCTTTCATGATGGATGTATCCTCTGGAACTGTGTAAGTCAGGGTAAACCCTTTCTTTCTTATGCTGCTTCCTGTCAGGTGTTCCATCAGAACAGTGAGAAAAGTAAGTGACACACTGTGCAAACACAGGGACCTGAGTTCAAATCCCCAGTCCTAAAATAAAAGGGTGAGTGTCATGGTGTGCACTTTCGCCGCAGCTCCTGGGGAAGGAACAATGGAGATAAGCGGGTCCCAGTGACTTGCTGGCCACCCATCCTAGACAGTTGGCAAGCTCTAGGTTTAAATATCATGCCTTCAAAAAAAAAGTGTTGAACTCTGGCTTCCACATACATGCACAGGCAATCATATCTTACCCTCACATATATACCCCACACCCCCATGCATGGGTAAGCCACACAACCCCCACACACCCTTTCATGTTCTAGAAATAAAACGATATACATACATAGAGAGAAAATTCTCTCTAATGAGCTCTCTTCCTACAGACCATCTGTCAACAATTCATCTAATTTCATTTTAGTGTTTGCAGTCACATTAATGAGAATATACTGTAAATACAACTCGTTTCCAACGCTTTCTCTTAACATCTCATCGTGGCTACTTCCTCAGTCAGTTGATACAATCAGATTTGAATGCCCCTCACACTATTTTCCTTGAAGAGGTGATTCATACCAGTCGGTTCCTTACTGCCTGACTGACATCAAATTCTCCACCAATTTCTCAGTGACGTGGAAAAAAATCTTTTCCACCCACACACAGAAGCACCTTGTGACTGCTTTGTTGCCTCTTTGGAGATCACAGAACAGTTGTTGGGGTTCAAAGGCTATGACCACTGGGCACAGGAAGGAGGAAAAAGCAGGGCAGGTGTAAGAGTATCCTCTGTCTCCTGGGTATGAAGTAGTGGATACTTGACACTTCTTGTGTGTTACTACATCTACTAGAGTAGCTGGTTTCTAAGCACCAGAAATTGAAGCTTATGGATATTCAGGAGCTGAACCCCCAACATGCAACTAGTAAAGGCTGTGTCTAACTTTGGCAACTAGTAAAGGCTGTGTCTAGCTTTGGCAACTAGTAAAGACTGTGTCCAGCTATGGAGTTGGCTTGTCCCCTATTAACAAGTTCCCGGAAGCTGAACGGTCCAATTCTAGGTGTACACCTATGGAGGGCCGGGGGGATGGAGCCTGCCCTGGGGTCATGGAGGAAATGAGTGACCCAGTAAGAGACTTGTGCAGAATGGACCCCCAAGGCTCAGGCGGAGCATCCGGCAGCTTCCCAGCCTGCCTCCTGGAGATGGATCTTTGGCCCTGGCCTTCTCCTTGTCCACCACTTCGCTGTAACTTCCTAATAAGTCTGAATCAAAAATTTTTGTTTTATATTCATAAATTTGAAGTGGAGCTCTTAACAAGCCTGTCAGTAAGATGGAGAAGGGCGGGTGAGAAGGAGAGGTGAATTCGAGGAATCGGGGCTATTTTTAAACACATCCTCATTATTCTAGAGTTTGCAGGTCACCAGTGCCAGAGAAGAATTCTACAGACGTGACAGCTGGTGCTAAAACAATTAGGCTCAAAATGACAACCCGGGGCTGCGTGTGCATGGGTGTGTGAGCATGCGCATGCGCTTGGCCAATCCCCTGCTTTCTTCTCCTTAAGATTGGGAGAAAGATTTCCTGGAAATGTCAGGTGCAGGGTCAGCTGTGTCAGTGGGACCTGGGACACGGACCCTGAGTATGCCAGAGCTGGATCATCGCCCTTCTGCTGTACATATATGCCTCCCCCTTCCTGGCCAGCCTTCTCCTCTGTTAAATATGGGTGGGGTCAGGACCTCTGTAGGAGACTCTTCAGCTCTGGAAGGCATCCTGGGTTTAGAGGATGAGCACCTCTGATCCTGATGTTTCAGAGTCAGCTGGAAGTCCTAACCTGCCATTCTTTTCTGGTCTCAATCCTCTCAGTTCCTAGTGTGGTTGCTTATTAATGGGGAAGGGACGCTTTGTCTAACTTACTTCCTTCAGGATCTCAGCTACTGGAACATAGATCTGCATTTTAATTTATCCTGCCCAGCACCCCTGTCCAATATTCTTCACCCTACTTGTTTTCTATTGCCATCACAGATGTTTGTACCAGTGGGCCACTACTCACACCCATTCTTCAGACAGAATTGTTATGCCCAAGTCGCAGGGACCCCTCAAAGACCACAGAGGAGCCAATTCTGTTGCAAACACATAAAGACCTTTATTACAAGCTCTCAAGCAAGGTCTCTCACCGTCCCCATTGCAGCGGGTCAGAAAGGAGAGCCCCGAGTCTAGGGGTGCAGGGTATGTATTGTGGTTACAGCAAGCTTGGGGAATTTCCATATAGGCCAGCAAGTTAATATTTTAAAAACTGCATTCCCGGTGTAATCTTCAGGAACTGAACATGGGGACAAAATCACTGACAAACAGGATGGCTAGGTTATTTGTTTTCTGCAGGATATCTTAGGTTATCTCTATGTACCTTGACCCTGCTATTATAGCCTGACTGGCTGTTGCAAAGGTGGGTGGGTTGTCATGGAATGTTTGCTCAGGTGGACTTTGTGGTTTTCTTCCTGAGATTGGAGTTTAGCCCATTGTATCACACAAAATGGATTTTCTTCCAAAACAGGATTGGATGGGCTTTACAGAATGGCCTCCTTTCCCTAAGCTTCTCTCCTCTTTTAAGAATTTCTGCAGTGGTAGAATTGTCTGGCATCTGCTTACTGTGCAGGGTAGGAGGTGGAGAGGCAGGTATGAGGGGTTGAGTAGCTGAGTCACTCCCTGAGTCTTCCCTGCCCCCAGCTGTCTTGTGTATTGCTACATACCGCTGGATATCCATGTTCCCGTCTCCCCATCTGCAAGATGAAGACAGCCACATCTGTCGTTCCTAGCATTGTTTTGAGGCTCCAAGTTAAAACAAGCTTTGGATATACAGAAAGAATTAGAGACTTGTAAGAAGTCATTGTTATAGCACCAGGCTGAGCAGGGTGGCCGATAGCCCAGATTCTCTGGAAAGTTTTGTAGAATAGAATCACTTATAGTAAAATCTGCTCAGAAGATATGAAAGTCAGTTTACTTGAGATGATCTGAGGAAAGAAATATTAAGGCATGGGTGTCTTTCTGGAGGAAAAGCAATCCTGTTAGAAAGCCTGTGGGGTGTGTATGCACCTGTCTATCTCTCTCTATGTCTCTGCGTCTGTCTGCCTCATTATTAGGGGATGAGTTGCAGAGTTAAAAGTAGACTGTGATTATGGTCTCTTGTACTAAAGAGAGTCCCTTATTAAAAGTAAATAGCATGTGTCATGTATGCACATGTGGATGCAGAAATCGATGTCAAGTACATTCCCTTATCACCTAGTTTTTCAGATGGGATATCACATTGAGTCTGGAGGTCACTGTATTGGCTAGACTGACTGGCCTGAAAGCCCACCCCCTAACTGCACTTGCTTCTATCTCCCTAATCAGTGCTAGGTCCACAGATGTGCACCACCATGCCTGGCTCTTAAATGGGCACTGGGGATTCACACCAGCTCTTCATGCTTGTGTAGTAGCAAATCTACTCACTGAACTTGTCCCTTAGCTCCAGTCCAATCCTTTTTGTATGGACTAGAAGAGTGTTCATACCACCACCACCACCACAACAACAACAACAACACACACTCCAACTTACACTGCCACAAGATATGGGAGACAGAGACAGGAAGCTAAGAGAGTAAATGGAGTGTCCTGTTTCCATCTTCTTCATAGAAGAAATTTGCATGTTTCCCTTACAATTGGGGAAATACATTTCTTATTCTCTTCTTTCTCACCTAACTCCAGTTCCATGTGAAGAACATAAGGTAGACAGTGGGGGGGGGTAGGAAAGTACCTTGGAGCTACTGCTCAGGTTAACTAGGTGGTCAGATAAAGCTGTCAGTACAGGCTACAAGTCACTGAGTGGAGCCAAGTACCTGTAAGGGCAAGTGACACCAGCCAGAGGCAGCTGAGAGTGACTGTGGCCCATCTCCCTTGCAGATGCCCCTTAATAGAAACAGAGAGCCATAAATATTTTAGTCAATATCTATAAGGGATTCTATTGAATTGAGAAGATAGTAACAGAAAATGATTATGGAAGGAAAGTAATTTTCTAGTCATTGCTTCCTTTAAATTTTCTCTCTCCATCTGTATAGATCAGTAATATAGGGTTCCAGAAGTTTAGCTGTGAAAGGTTTGGAAAGTGTGGCGGTTTGCTTTAGTTGTCAACTTGACATAACATAAAATCACTCCAGAAGAGATTATCAATTAAGGATTGTCTATATTGGGTTGATCTATAGGCATATCCTTGGGGAATTGTCATAATTAGTTGATGTGGAAACATCCATCCCAGTGGGCATGGGTGGCACCATTCCCTAGGCAGAGAGGGTCCTGAACTGTATAAAGTGGAGAAATCAAGCTGAATACAAGCAGTCTCTCTGCTCTTGGCTGTGGATGTGATATAAGTAGCTGTTCCTACAGCCTTAGCTTCATGCTTTGATGGACTGTAACCTGGAATTTTGAGCTTAAATAAACCCTCTCTCCCCTAAACTGCTTTTGTCAGTGGAGCAGCAGATGTGAAACTGGAACAGAGATATGTCTTGGCCTCCCTTTATCATGTAGATCAGTTAACTGAGACCAAGAGGAGGTTGACCTATGGGAGTACAAAGACCATTGGTGTTGAGGTTTGGTCTGTTGCTATGTATTATAATGCTAAATACTGGTCCTAAGGCCTGGTTGTCCCCAGGGATGAGAAGATTCTCACATACACCAAATGATGCTATGTAACCTTATTCCCCTCCGCCCCCCAAGTTATTCCTGGTTGGTGAATAGAAATGCTTACATCCCGAGGCTGGGTAGAAGAGAGATAGTGAGGTTCCAGTTCCTGGGCTTGGGGTCTAAGGCAGGACCAAGAAGGGAAGAGAAGAAAGAGGAGAGAGGAGAAGATGCCATGGGTTAGGTGAGTCATAAAAACATGTCCATGAGGGCTGGCCAATTAGGATTAAGGGCAGCCCAGATGGAACATGGCAAGTCATATCTCGGGGTTATTGGCAGGGAAGAAGACACAATACCATAGAAGGTAGATTCTGCCTTGCTCTAATATATAGAGCTAGCTTATTATAAATATAAAGTTTTATGTCTTTTATCTGGGAACTAAATGATCAAAAGCAGGATAGAAACCCCCAATTGAGATTAAATTATTTAATACAACACACTGGACTCTTTCTCTTACTCTATCTGCTCCCCAACTAAATAACATTCACTGGAGTCGAGATAGTTCCAGGAGCTTCCAAATCTGGCAGCAAAAGCGATGAAAGGAGAAGGCGTGAGATTTGTAAGTAACTCCTGAATAGTGTGTAATAAAATACCACAGTCTGTCTGGCTTATAAATTCCAGACATTTCCTTCTCATAGTATTGGAACATGAGAAGTCCAAGGTCAAAGTGCTGGCTGATGCAGTGTCTGGTGAAGGCCTGTTTCCTGGCCTCCAGACAGACAGGAGTTTGTTTTGTCTTCACTTGGCAGAGGGGAAAGCTCTCTGGGGTATTTTGTAAGGGCACTAGGCCTACCTGTAAGGGCTCTATCCTTAGGATCCAGTTACTACCTAAAATCTCTACTTCTGAAACTGTTGTCTTGTGGGTGAGGATTCTACACATGAATTTTAGAAGGAAGTATGTGATGTTTGTGGCTACGGAGCCTTCGGGAGTTCCACCAGTCTATCAGTTCACATTCGCATTCTAGTCAGCATGTCCCAGTGGTCCAGCGTCTCGTTCCCAGCGCCATCATGAGGTGCAATGAGTTCAACATAGGAGGATAATAACTTCATGACAGAGTTGACTTTTAGGAAACACATCTATTTTTTTGTTGTTGTTGTTTGGTTTTTCATGACAGGGTTCCTCTGTGTAGCCATGGCTGTCCCAGAACTCGCTCTATAAGCCAGACTGGCCTTGAACTCAGAGATGCTCCTTCCTCTGCCTCCTGAGTGTTGGGATTAAAGGCATGTGCCACCGTCATGAGGCTTTTGTTCTTTTTACTTTTTAAAATCTATTTTTAAAATTTTATTTATTCCTTGACAGTTTTCTACAGGTATAGACTAGTCACTTCCATCCCCAACTTTCCTCCCCTACAACTGCTGAACTTCTCAGACACAACCTACAGCCTTCATATCCTCTTCCTTTGCTTTTGCTTTGTTTGTAACCCACTGAGTCCAGTGTCCGATTGATCCTGTGGCCCTGATCTTGTACAGGTAACAAAAGCTGCAGTGAGTTCATGTATGCAACAACCACGTCACACCCAGAAGACAGCTACACACCTCTCCATCTTTTAGCTCTCACAGATCCCTTCCATGATGCTTCTTGAGACTTGTGTGGAGGCCGTGCTATAGATGTTCCATCAAGGGACAAGCACTCAACAGTCACTGAGTCTTGTTATTTTGACCAAGTATAAGTCTCTACATTAACTGCTGCCCACTGTAGAGGAAGCTTCTTTGACCAAGATGGAGAGCAGCGTTAACTTAAGCATATAAAAATTAATATTTAGAAGACAAGATAAGCCCATAATCGCGGTTCTTTCTTCCCTAGGGTCTATGACTTCCCTTGGGTTTTTTTTGTTGTTGTTTGTTTGTTTTGTTTTTTTGACAAGGTTTACAGTGCCGGGCATGAATTACCTCCGATGGAGCTGAACTCAGATCCAATCAGAAAATGATTGGTTATCCCCATAATTTTCATGTCACTATTGCAGCAGGGAGCATATATAATGTCTATAGACATCACTTTTCTTAATGTTCGGCAGGTATGTGGGCCATTCTTCCTACTCCCAGTGTCCGTCCTGCCCTGTTACCTTTAGTTCCATCGCTGATCAGCATGTAGGCTTGGATAAGAGTCATTTTCATGGGAGTCTCAGTCCCATATAGGGCCTGAGGAGAGTGTAGAGACATACTCCTGCTTGATGCAGTCCTGGTGATGGAAACAGGATCTCTTCACATCCCTGCCGATATTCCCATGCACCTCCTTGAATATCAACATTCCCCAAAGCCTGGCTTGGTGTAGGACTCACTCAGGCATGGAAAGTAGATGTTAGGCAGGTGAGCTGATGTTGCAGTCCTGAGAATCTCCTGGGATTCTCAAGATAGGAGCAACCTGGGGAGGTGAAGATGGCTCCATCAGTAATGTGCTTCTGACACAAGCATGTAGACTCAAGTTTGACTCCTGGAACTCATGCAAATTAAAAAAGTAAAGATGGGACGTGGTAGCATCCACTTGTAATCCCAGTGCTTGGGATAAGCTGATCCTTGGAGCTTGTTAGCCAAGTCAGCCCAGTGTTAAAGCAACCCTGGCATTCCGGTGGGAGGCCTTGTCTCAAAAACAAGGTGGATGGCTCCTGAGGGACGCCTGAGGCTGACCTTTACTCTCACACCCGAAGCTGACTTCTAGCCTCTATGCATTGGTCACACGTGTGAGATGGCCTTGGCTGGGAGATGTCTTTTATGAATCCACACTCTGTTTCTGCTGTTGTGCCTCTTCCTAGGCTGAAAGGAGGAGGGGTCTGAAGCTTGCTTGGAATCAGGCAGGCCTTTATTGGCATTCTTGTGTTTATTAGTTGACTGGGGTGAGACTCCTCATCTGTAGATGGGGTGGTTTCCCTTCTGTGGCCATTCTGCTGGTTAAGAGGAGCCTTCCAGGTATGAGTGAAGGGCAGGCACTTGATGGCCACCAGCTTCTGAACCTCGGCATAGACAGGCAAAGGTGACAGAAAATCACTGAGAATTACTGATCAGAGAGCCAGTTACTGATTTAATTCCTGGAGCAGCTGTGACCTGGTGGTGGTCAGGCATGAGCACAGTCACCTCACAGAGCCTCCTTCACCATTTCCCTGGCCAGAACTCTTTCTGCAGGTATCCCACTAACCCTGAGTCCTGATGTGGCCGGACCCCACTGATTTCAAGCCCAGATCCTCCCGAATAACATGAGAGCTTCAAACTGCAGAAGATACAGCTGAGTCATTCTCCAGGAGCGGAGATCAGAGCAGACTGGGGACTGGCTCTGCAGAGATTGTCCATACACGTGAAATGACACCTCAAACTGAATCAGGATTGATTCAGATTGGAGTGGATTTCCCCAGGGGGTTGGTACTTAGTGCACACCCTCTGCTGTGTGACTACAGGGCATTGGTATGGGTGCTTTGCATGTGAGTATGAGCAAGGGGTTGGATATATATATACCCATGGGCCGACAAGGTATTCAGGTCCCAGCCAAGGGGGTTTGATTTCTAGTGAGGTCAGGTAAATGAAATGTGGAGTAGTTTCTAGAACCTGTGATATGGATGACTGAGGCTTTGCTGAGCTGGGCTCAGCAGCTGCAAGATTCACTCTGGGAATCACACTCAGTGACTGAGGCTGCCTGTGATTCTGTGCAGCTGAGCCAAAGGAGGAAGGCAAGGAGACTCAACCACCTTTGAGAAAGCTGGGCTGTCAGATGGTTGAAATTTGCGGGGAAACGTTCTAGAAGGTCACATAGTGGTTTGAAGAGGTCAGGAGTCCAGTGTGCTTGGGGCTAGGGTTGGTGAACAACAAGAACGAGATGAGACTGAGACAAGAGGCCAGGAGCAGAGCAGGGAGGAGACTCAGAAGGAAGACACTGCTTTTTACCCTGCTACACCCACCCAATGTCTCCTGCATCAGTAGCATTAGGAGCAGGGTGCCTGATCTCAGCACCATAGAAAAGTCATCACAATCTTCCTGAGGGTGTGTGCCCTACGCTGGCTCACCAACCCACCAGCCACCTGACTGAGACAAGCATCTGAGCATGCAGATGGACGAGGTACCCAGGAGTGTAGTATGGCTGGCCTTCTGCCTTTCCCTCATTGCCAGTTCTTTTTCACCCGTCTTTCTTTCCTCTCCTCCACGACGTCACCTCTCGCCACTGCCCTCGCATCTCCATGCCCTGGCTTCCCGCTTGCCGGGCTGCTGCTGCAAGTGGTAGGTGCTGATTAAGACGGATGGATTGGTAAGAGGCATTGGATGTGACTGGAATAGAAAGCAGCACAACTTCGCCTGGATGCAAGGGCACACGGCCAGTAAATGGCGTCACTTGGGAGATGACTTTACTACTGGAGCTTATCCTTAAAATAGCAAGCATCCTCCATTCCATTTCAGTTGCTATTTATATAAATGTACATACACATATGTACACTGGAAAATAATAGTGCCTCTGTTTCTGAGCTCCTCCTTCCTTTTCCTTGTCGTTTCCAGCAGAGGTCAGATGTTTATTCTCCCAAGACATGTAAAGAACCTTAAGACCCTGGGACAGGCAGTTGTTCTGTGACCTTCCAAGGTGGTTGGTCACCTCGGGTTGCCATGGGAGTTGGTTTGTTCCATCGGAAACAATGAAATCATGAGGCTCTGTTTGGTAATGATTTCCCATGTCTTGAAGGGTACCTAAAGGACCAGCACTGTCTCCCATCTCCTATGTCACAGCTGCAGTTGGAAGAGCTCCCTTGGAGTCTTTCGCTCCAGATGCAGAACTGGCTTGGTACACAGTCACTTCATGGTAGCAGGATGGAGAAGGTCAAGGGATTTGTTCAAGGTTAATGTTGAATGAAGATTTCTAGATCCAGAGCCATTTTCTTGGTGTTTACTCATGTCTCCCTCTATGATGGAACAGGAGGGAGGGCGATGCCTTTGACATATTAGGTTCACTTAAAGCCTTACAGGCAGGCAGTTGCTGGTTCAAGGACAAACCCTGATTCTCTCATGGTACAGTGAAGTGTAGACCTTGGTTAAAGGCACTCCAGGTAGTGTTTCAAAGGACACATTTGTCCCTCTGCATGGACAATATGTTAAGAGCTTACTAAAGATAAGATCCTTGGCTGATTAATAAAAAAAAAAGGTAAAAAAAAACTTTCTGCCATATCTCTAATGTTGGGATCCCATTGGAGATGTATTAAATGTGGTTGGGAACTCCATGGTCCCTTATTGTCCACATTCCATTGTGATCAGGTTTAGATATCTGTGTTAGTCACTATGTATTACACAAAGAAGCTTCTTTGATCAGAAGTGAAAGCTACCTTTATATATGGGAATAAGTATTTGTTATATACTTAGAAATTATATTGGTTTAGTAAACTGTATTGGATCTGTTTGATCTTTAGAATAATATTTTTAGTGCATGAAATAGCCCATAGAATTACCAAGGAAAGCATTTATATGGAAGTACAATTATAAAAGCATTTTAGACATTGTGAAAAAAAAAGATCCTTGGCTGAGTCAGGGGATGGATTTTCAGATCCATGGATTTTTTGTTCTAATAATTAGCCTTTAAAATCTATTGGCACTAAATCTCTCTCTCTCTCTCTCTCTCTCTCTCTCTCTCTCTCTCTCTCTCTGTGTGTGTGTGTGTGTAAGAGAGATAGAGAAACTCACACAGAAATGGACAGACAAAAAGATAGAATATGAGTTTATTGTTAAATCACGCTATAGATTTTACCACCATCTATTAATTTTTGTAACCTCTGTTAAAAATAATTGACAGCTGAACAGCAACAGGCTGGAAGATGGTGATGTCATCTCTGCTATTTATAGAGCTCCATCCCCTGCAGAGCACAGATCTTGATATTTAGACCGTGAAGGCCTGTGGGTAGGATTCATGCCCAGTTCTGTGTTTCCTGCTGTATCTGTCACATGGCTGTCTTATGACATCCGTTGTTAACCACCTGTTTATAGACAGGAAATTAAAATCTGATCCAGGGTCTCAGTGGAGATGGGAGTTGTCCAGTTCTGTTCTCTTAGTTTATTTTTTCCCATCAAACGTCATCCATTTTGTATATTTGGAAGCAAAACTGGAGAAGGGGTGTTTGAGCCAATTCCAGTCCAAGTGCACGGTAAGGAACAAACAAGGAAAATGCTGTCTTGTCCAGAATGGGGAAAGAAAGCTGAACCAAAGTCCAGGAGAGCGTATGGAGCCATGTCAATGAAGGCAGACTGCAACTCCACCTTTAATGACATTTGTATTAGAAATCAATACAATGTTTCCAGGCCTGTTTGTGTCTGAGGTACCCTTCACTGCCCGCTCAAGCCCACAGGGAACCCTGCTGAACTTGAACCATTCTTGTGTAGAATGTTTCCTAGTGTGGTGGTTCTTATGCTAACTCAAGTTGTTCCATCACAAATTCAGACTCTGGACAACTCTGAGGACACCTAAAACACAGACACAGCTTGTCTGGACACGAAGATCCAAATCAACACTGTATCAGAACCAGATTTTTGGATTGCCCTCAGATTATAACGGCCAGCTTGTTAGAGAGATCAAGGAAGAACTAACTAGAATTTCAAAGGCAAGGAGGAAGTGATCTCACCCAGAGCAAAGGTTTGAACACTGACAACAATCTGAGCCACAGTCCATGTAACTGTGTGGACCAGAGAAGGATTTTAGAAGCATGGCCAGCCAGGACATGTCTTCCGTACAGAAGACCTACAGAGCTGGTGGAGAGAAATTTCAGGACCATGGCCAGTACCTTCTGTGACCCTGAAATGGAGAGTGAGACTGTGGATGGCTACTGAACTCTGCCAGATAGGGTTTCAGATCAGATAGGGAAGGAGGATGCCAAATACTCTGCAGGAACTTTGTTAAGCCCCTCACAACTACTTTGTGCTGGAGTGATTCTGTACAACCCCTGCACTGAAGACCCCCTCAGAAGCATAATAACCACAATTCATCCAAATAGACATACAGTGTTTCCATTTATTGTAACACAATGGATTTATTGTTTCTGCAAACTCTATGTGATGGTGGTGGGGTATCAAGGTCTCCGAGCTTGACAAGGAATGTTGCTGTCTGCAAAACATGGTCCCCTCCTGTAGATCACATGCAAATGTTGACATGACCAGACCATGCAGGTGGAGCAGCTCTACAGAGCTCTGGCCATCCAAATGTCGGTAAGTCAAGCCTGCTGAAAGTGGTGCAGTCCAAGGACACCAGGCTGCCTCAACCGTCTCTTTATGTTGCATCTATAAAACTACGTCTCATTCACAAGAGGGTAGGTTTTTAGAAATAGTTGGCATGATCTAGAATCACCTGGGAGATTGGCTTCTGGCATACCTGTTGAGGACTTTCTTGATCAAATTATTATAAGTGGGAAGATCAACACAGCTTCTGAGCTAGGGTCCTGGACTGTATGAATGGAGAGAAGCAGCATCAGTGTGTGCATCCATAGCTGTCTGCTTCCTCAGTACAGATGTGATGTGACCAGCTTGCTTTAGGTTCCTGCTACCCTGACTGTCCTGCCACTATGGACTGTGCTGTCAAACCATGATCAAAATAAACCCTTTACCCTTTGAAGTTGTTTCTGTCAGAGCATTTTATCAAAGGTACAGGAAATGTAGCCAATGTGATTGGTGACCAAGGCGGTATGTTTGCATTCATTCTTTGCCTGTGCATTGTCATGACTTAATTAATTAATGGTACATTTCTTGGAACATATAGTATGCCTAGGCATTGTAGTAAATATTTCATGTATATTATTTGATTTAATTTTTAAAACTCTAGTTCTGAAAGATAGATATTGATATGAGCCTGAAATGCAGGGGCTCAAAACTTCATGGCAAATACACTTTGGGTAGTAGAGTGGGGATTCGAACCCCTTCTAAGAGCCACCATGCTATATTGAGAGTGGGCAATTTTTTATCTCTCACTTCGAATTACTACTTTTAATCCCTGAGGTTAATTTGACTTCTATAGCTGGGTCTTGGGGTCTCATGTCTGACATGGCTCAGGATTTGGGGCTAGTCTGATGCAATCAACTGTTGCATATTCTTGGAAACCATTGTGTGATGACCCTCTAGGTGTCTTGTTTTCCCAGAGGCAATCAATGAGCTATTAGAGAAGTGTTAGCTTCATGTACAACTTGTCAGCATCACTCGGTGTCTCACTGCTTGCTTTCCTCAGCCAAGCAAATGAGTATGTAATTCATTCCCGTTTCAATACTGGGCATTCTGGGTAGCTGAGATCACCTGGGCATCATTCCTCATAGGCAGTACTCAGCTTTCACCTCCAGTGTACCTGGCTGATGATGTCACCCCACTGTACATTTCCTGATACCCAGCCATCAGCACAAATGAGGGGTAGGTAAATCTACACCAGGTAGCTCCCTCTAGTGGCAGGACTGAGTCTTGTGCTGTGAGCCAGCCTCCTGGAATGCTGTGCCTTTTGCCAGGTGGTGGTGGCGCACGCCTTTAATCCCAGCACTCGAGAGGCAGAGGCAGGCGGATTTCTGAGTTCGAGGCCAGTTCCAGGACAGCCAGAACTACACGGAGAAACCCTGTCTCGAAAAACCAACCCCCCCCCCAAAAAAAAGAAACATGCCCTGCACCACTGAATAGAAGGGCAAATCTACACCTTCAGTCTGCAAGGAACACAAAACAAATCCTAGTCAATGGGTCCTAATTTTCTGAAAGTATGCTCTGTAGGGAAGATTGGGACCAGCAACTCCCGTTCTTTGGTGCCCAAGTTTGTACCATTTCTGCAATTGTGATACAATGTATCTCCTTTGGATCTGAGCTGCTGGGATATGGTGAGCAAGGCTGGGGTTGTCCCCTTCTATGAACATCTGTGAACAGGACACCATGGGGCATCTGCAGTCTTGCTTCCCATGGCTCTCATTTCTGACTGTACCCATGGGTATCCATCCTTAGTTACACTGATGTCCTAGCTCTCTCAGTGATGCCTGCATCTGAGGACGGCAATGTCTGCTGAGAATTTCCAAAGAGCCACAAGAAAATGGTTATAGAAGAGACTAGAGTTCACCAGACACAATGATGGAACATCTCGGGGACAGCTGCTGAGTTTGTCCACTTACTTGTTTGTCTAATAAAGATTCATTGAGTACCTGCTTTGTGCTCAATGCTGGTCTGGGGAAGAAGGCAGTTGCAAGCAAAACAGGCTCAGATGCTGTCTACAGGAGAGAAAGGAGGAATATAATCAAGAAAGGGAGGGAGAATCAAGAAATTGTTGTTTCAAGATAAGACAAGGTTGATGTGAGAGGCTGTTTGTGGGAGGATGAGAGTAAGTTTTGCTTGAGATGACCAAGGAGAGCCAGGGTCTGGGCTTGAAGGAGCTTGGCTTCCTTATTCATGCCACTGTTCATAATGCATTCCTGACTGAATAGGCACAGCATTCCAGGAGGCTCAAAGCACAAGGCAGAAGACTCTGTTAACAATATCATTTTAGGGGTTCCTGGACTCGAGGTTGGGTATGAGTTCTATGCTAGCCAGGACTATATAATGATATCCTGTCTCAACAACAAACAAACAAAATAACTAACCAAACAAACAAGCAAAAACTACTGCAGTTCCAGCACAGGACTGAAGAGGTAGCTTAGTTATTAAAGAGTGAGGACCTGAATTCCATCTCCAGAACCAAGTTAAAAGCCAAGTGTGGTGTGCACTTGGGTCCCAGCACTAGGGAGGCAGAGACAGGGAACTTGGGCTTCACTGGGAGCCTAGACTAGCCTCCTTGGCAAGTTTCCAGGCTAGTGAGAGACGCTGTCTCAAAAAAACAAGTTGGGGAACTGTAGAGATAGTTATGTGGTTAAAGTACTTATCAGAGGACTGGGGTTTGAATCCTGGCAACCACACTGGGTGGCCCAGAAATGCCTGTAATTCCAGATCCAAAAGATTGGATCTGATGCCATTTCTGGCCTCTATTGGCACACATGCATGCACTCTGCAGGGGATGGAGCTCTATAAATAGCAGAGATGACATCACCATCTCCCAGCCTGTTGCTGTTCAGCTGTCAATTATTTTTAACAGAGGTTACAAAAATTAATAGATGGTGGTAAAATCTATTGCATGATTAAAAAAATAAACTCATATATATATATATATATATATATATATATATATATATATATATATATGCTTTTTTGTCTCTGCATGTATGTGTCTCTCTCACACACACAAACACACACAAACAGAAAAAAAGAGAGAGGAGGAGAGACACAGACAGACAGACAGACAGAGACATTCTGAACACTAAGCACCTTTTCAAGGCATGGTAGCAGGGCACTCAGCTACTCAACCTATACAGAGCTTTATCTCTTCATCTCTTCCCTGTAGTCTCTTTAGGATCTGAAGCAGTTAAACAAACATTTTCAGTACTCAGGACTTACTTAGATTGTGATATATAGCACACAGAGTTAAACCTCCACAGCGCTTATTCTATTTTTGTAACAAACCTATGAAAAAGATCTTAATGTTCTTGCTTCACAGATAAGGAGACTGAACTAGAGTAAGAAGAACGGGAGTATTGTCCACAGTCATCCCCCTGACTTGTACAGCAATGGTTCAAAGCCAGATGCATCAGAGTCTAAAGCCTGCTTATTAACCACACTCCACTCCACTTTCTACACACATCCCATGTCTGTTTCTCTCCCTAAAAAAACAAAAAACAAAAAACAAAACTGTCATAACACTCTCTTACCAATTAGACTTCCTCTACCTCTGTGTAGGAAAAATGCAGGCTTCTCAGGCTTACAGGAAATGGAAAGACAGGGGACTCTGCCAACTTTCTTTTGCTTGTTTGCTTGGTTAGTAGGGTTCCCCCTCCCTTTGGTTGTTGGTTTTAGCCTCATGGCATTTATTATCATGAAGAAATTATTTTTCAGTCATATTTGTAACTATGAAGATCTAGCTCAGTTGCTAGAATGCTTCGAAGCTTGCCTATCATGTCTGAAGTTCAGGGTTCCATGCCAGGCACACACCTATAGTCTCAACTCGGAAGGTTCAAGCAGAAGGATCAGAAGTTTGAGGCCAGTCTGAGATCATTAGACACTAATAAACAAACAAACAAACAAAAATCACCTTTGGTCTGGCAATATTGCTCAAGAGATAAAGGCTCTTGCAGCCACGCCTGATGGCCAGAGTTTGATCCCTGCAACCCACAGGTGGAAGGAGAGACCCAACCCCACAAGTTGTCCTCTGACCTTCACATGTGTGTGTGATCTCTCTCTCCCTCCCTCCCTCCCTCCCCCCTGTCTCTCATGTGTGTGCATGCACACATATACATACACAAATAAATAAATAAAACAATAAAAATTACCTTTATAAGGTCTTTTTTCCCCTAGATATAGCATTATATTTAGTGGGCATAATACAAGTATAAGAACATCCCCTGTAGGTTCTCTCATTGTGGGCTAATTTCATCTAATGGTTAAGTACTTTATGCATCTGAGATTTGCTCTGCATATATAATAAAGTCGGCATCGACTCTCTGTTTCTCCCAGTGCGGGATGGTTTGTGCTGCTATCGCAGTCAGAAGGTCCACCCCTCTGCCACCCTTGTCATCTACTATAAGTCATCCTATATGCTCCGTAGTCCAATTCTGCCCTTTCTAGTCTAGCCGGTACGTCTACCTAAATCTCATGCATGAATGACACTCTCAACAGTGTTTTACTGTTCTTTAGGTCTGTAATACTTTATCACCTGATAGCAGTCTCCTTTTCTCACTCCTATTTATTCCAGAAACGTCTTAAATATTCTTATTTATTTTCCTCTATGGATTTGAGAATCAGCCTATATATCTAAACAAAAAGCCATTAGCTTTTATTTGGTTGGGTTCATGCTAAATTTCTGAATTAAATCAGGAAGAGTTTATATCTTTACAGAAGGGTGGATTTCTTAGCTAAGAACCTGAGGCCTGTTTCTGTTTTTAAGTCTGTTATTCTCAGACTAGAATTTTAATGTGTTGTGCTACAAATCATACACCTTGCTGAGTGAGTCTATTTCTGTATATTTTATCTTTTATTCTACTTTTTATGTGTCTCTGTGTGTGTGCATGCACGCATATATGTGTGTGTGTGACATTATGTTTGTGTATGTGAATGTGAGGGCCAGAGGTCAGCACTAGGTAACTTCCTCAATCACTCTCTATCTTATCTTCTGAGAAATGGCCTCTCACTAAACCTAGAGCACCTCGATTCATCCAGCCTGTATGGCTGAGAGCCCCAGGGATGCTCTGAATTCCCCAGGGATCCTCTTGTTTCCGACTTCCTGTGTGCTGGGGTTACAGGGATGCACCACTGCATTCACTTTTTAAACATGAGTTCTAGGGAATTGAACTCAGGGTCTGATGCTTGTATGCAATCTTTTCTTACCAACTGAGCTCTCTCCCCCCTCATTTTGTGTTAGTTCTTAGTGGCTGTTTTCATTTGAGAAAAAAGAAACTAGCTATTTCCGATTATTGATTCTTTAGTCAATAATCTGGCTATATTCCTCTACTACAGTGGTTCTCAACCTATGGGTCATGACCCTTTTGGGGGAGTCACATATAGCTATCCTGCATATAAGATATTTACATTACGGTTTCTAACAGTAGCAAGATTATAGCTATGAAGTAGCAAAACAGGGGTCACCACAATATGAGGAACTGTATTAAAGACTCAGAGTTAGGAACGCTGAGAACCACTGTTTTACTCTTCTAGTCTGTGTTCGTCAATTCTTTGGAGTTTCCAACTGAAAATGTGCCCAATTTTCTCACATTTCCAATTTTCATACATTTTTCTAGTTGAATTGATTAGCACCTTTATATCTATACTAAAATTTTGTGTTGGTAATATACATATTGGGAAATACAAATAGGCATGTCACTGTGGCCTTATGAGTTGACAGATGTTTGTGTGGGCATATGAGATTCTGTATGTAAGAATCATATTATGTCTTAAAATGAAAACGAGAGCTTGCTCTTGACTGGGAATGGATGTCACATCTTCTGCGGTGCCTTTTCAGTGTCTGTGGTGATGATTGTGTGATCCCTGTCTGTGGATCCATTAATATGGAGAGTTATGGTAATGATTCCTCCTGCATCCGTGTATCTGTGGGACTCATGACTCATTTGTCTGAGATGTGTCATCCTCTCTGCTGCTGGGTTCGGTTTGCTAATGTTTTATTTAAGCATTTTGCAATAATGTTTCTAAGATTGGCCTTGATTTTCTTTATGTTTCATCTCTGTGGGTTTTGCCATCTTCTACTAATGTTACAGAACGCCTTTATGAGTGTCCCTCGCTTCCCTGTGCTCCAGAACATTCTAAATAAGTTTAACACTTCTCTGTTACTTAATAATGAGTTACAAGTTTTCTGAACTGGCCAGGCCAGTTAGATGGCCCAGTCAGTAAAGTGTTTGTCACACAGGCATGAGGACCTGAGCCTGATCCCTGGAACCCATGGGGAAAGGTCTGTTGTGATGGCTCAGGCTTAAAACTTCAGCCTTGGGAGGTAGAGGAAAGTAGATTCCTGTGGCTCCCTGGTCGGCCAGCCTAGAAAATCAGCGAACGGAAGTCCAATAAGATAGCCTATCTCAATAAACAAGGTGGCTAGATCTTGAGAAATGACACCTAACACCGGCCTCCTCTCTCTCTCATTCCCCCCCCACAACCTGGACCCATGTGACCGTATACAGTACAGAGAAATACTAATTGTTAAAAGCCAACCCAGATTTATTTATTTATTTATTTATTTATTTATTTATTTAGCAGGGTTAACTCTGAGACAGTTGTCCCTATAACTGTTCTCTGTACTTCTGTCTTTCCAAAGATTGGCTTTGTGAATCTATAATTTCCTATATTTCAGTTAATTTAGGTACACAGAATTAGCCACATAGAGTGAAACAAGTAACTCTTACAGGATTTGTTAAATGTCTTCTGTGTCTGTCCTTCTTCTCCTCCCTTTTGCCCCTCCCTCTTTTCCTCTCTTTCCTCCTCTTCCTCTTCTTTACAGGGTCTTGTTATAGAATCCAGCTGGCCTTGAACTCCTTGCCTTTGCTCCTTGATACTAAGATGGTAGGCATGTGACCCCATGTTTGGCCTGCTATTTCTTTTTTTGTGCATTATGTCTTTTTCCCCCTTCATGGATATCTAACAATTCATTTTTATTTTCCCCCCAAGAACAGAGAACTTGAATTTATTGATCAATTCTTTGTTTTCAGGTGTAGCAGGCTGCCCTAAAACAGGGGGCTGGTAGGGACCCTGTGGAGATTTTAATAAGAATGTCTCTCATATGTTTGAATACTTGTTCCCAGTTGATGGGACTGTTTGGGAAGGTTTAGGAAGTGTGGCCTTGCTGAGGAAGGTGTCACTGTGGGCAAGCTTTCGGGTTCTAGAGACTTTTGCCATTCTCAACTTGCTCTGACTCTCCTGCTTGTGAGATGTGAGCTCACTCCAGCTGCCTGCCAACATGCCTTCACACCACTGTCATGGGCTCTAACCCTCTGAAACTGTAAGACAAATTAACTATTCTCCTTTATAAGTTGCCTTGATCATAGTGTCTTATCACCACAATAAAAAAGTAACTAAACCAGACCCCTATGAAATAGATAAAGTCCACATAGCTATGAAGGAAAAGAAACAGGGTTCCTCTGGGACCAGCTGCACCCGCCCCCAACTCTGCCTGCCCACTGTTCCAGGGCAGCCTGCTACACCTGAAGCCAGGCATCCTTTGGGTCTGCTCCATCACCCAGCTTCCTTTGGGTGCTTTGTCAGCAAGGATGCAGGAGGCTTGAGTCACCACATTTGAAGTCTGAGACCTATCAGGGCCAAATCCCAGCCATAGTCAGCTTTTTATTCTTTTCTGGACCTCAGTCCAAATCATTTCCAACTGGCTCTAGCAAGATGTCTCCTGCACCATGGCTTCTGTACCAATAGCCATAATCAGGATATCTGTCCATTTTCCCTCAGCCACAACAGGGCCACTCAAGTGCCTTTGGAAGGCTGAATATACACCTAAGGACCATGTGTGGATTCACGGAGAAGCACAGGGGTGTGACAAAGTGGGAACAGTAGCTTTCAAGAGTGCTGTGCCTTCTCCTCTTTACAAAGGTGACACATGAAGTCCTGGAAAATTAATGTGCCTGTCACTGTGGGCTGCTTTATATTATGATATCTTAGATGAGATAATTAGGACACAGGAAATTGCCCCAGATTTCCTTCTTGCCTGGGAAACTAAGCATTTCCTTTGCTTTCCTGGAAATGATTTTTTGGTTAGGGAGGAGTCAGTGTAGCCTGGCTGGAGCTTCCCTTTAGTGTTGCTTTGCTGTCTAGCCACTGGCCTTTGAAGCAGAACCCGTGGGAGGGGCCTTATTCAGGGTCCAGGTGGCTTGGGCAGGTCTCCTGGTGGAAGCTCTTTCCCTGAGAGCAGCCTCCACATGGGTAAGCTGCTTGGGGTTTGGCAGTGGCCTTGGTCCTCAGTTTAGATATCATGTGCCTCACTCTGTAGATGCCAGTAGCCTTTGGAATTCTTGACAGTCTTAAAGTAATTGCTGTGTTTCTCTGTGTGGTATGGATTTGAGGTGCTACATCTCTACCTGGCGATAGGTCCTGGTACAGACCACAAAGTGGCACTCCCCCTGGAGAAAGAATAATAACCAAAGAAAGACTTAAGCCACAGTATGGAGGATTACCTCAGTGACAAGGAAGAGATTGCTGGGACAGTGTGGTCAGCCACGAGAGCAAGTTGTGAGGGTGAGGGGAAGACTCACTGCTCGCTCACCTGTAAAGGGAACTGCGTTTGGTTTTCTGGCCGGGCAAACTAAACTCCAGAGCTTTACTCTCCTGGGGTCCTTTTCTTTTCGGTTGTTAATTTTTGGATTTGGATGGCTCCAAAATTTTGAAATCGGGATATCTTTTTTCAACTGCTTCCCTCCAATTCCACCATCAATAGGGGTTTTATGGGTTGTGGAAGCTTCCTGGAAACGCCCTAATCCTTCCCACATCTCCTCATCCTTGCCCTCACAGCCTGTCTCTGCCGCACCTGTTGAAAATTCTTCTTCCATTGTGTTCTGTGCCCCTGGTTCAGGCCACCGTGATTCTCACCTAGAACACAGAAGACTCCAAATCCACATGACCTGTTGGTATACCAACCCCACCATAGGAGCTGTTGCAGACTCTCAGAGAACCTAGCAGTTCTTTTTGCACTCTGACCCACAACCATGTGTGCACATGCCAGTGGGAGGTGGCACACTCTCCAGCCTCTGAACTTCCAAGCAAGTGACTGACACTTGCTCTTTCTCATTTACCGGATCATTTGGACCCGGCTGACACTGGGGGGAGAAGATAAGAAAGGCTCCTGGCAGAATGGCATAGGAATCTAAAGATGGAGGCAATTTGTGTTTGCCTAACAGTCTGCTCCTATTTATTTATGATGGGCCAGCATTTGGCTCTTTTTCCGGTTTTCTCCCTCTGTACATGACAGCTTCTCATATAGACAACTGCCATGCCATGGAATCCTTGTCTGTAGTCTCTCCAGCCTCCAGGTTGTTACTCATGACCTAGGTAGGACCATAGGTGGATATTCTGACCCAGAGAAATAATCCAGCCAAGTGGGGAAGGGTTTTTGACCTGTCATGCCTGATCTCTGACTCAGAGAGACAAGTGATGCCTGTAATCCATCGATCCTAATCCATACATTGGTAGATACTGTACGGAGTCAGTCGTCACCTGCTTCACACCATATTGGGCCCTTGCTGAATGCCAAGCACAATACTAGTGTTGAGTTGGTCGAAATGAACACAGAGGGTGAAACTCCATGTCCTCATGAACTGACAAGCACAAGGAGCCTTCCCCACATGTAATCCAGGTATAAGGAAGCCATCCTTCTGGTTAACATCCGCTCATAGCTCCCTCCGTCATCTCTGACACATGTGTACACATCTCTGTCTTGAATTTGGGGCCCTTTCCCATCAGATGCCTTTCAACCTCATCTCTGCCCCTTGTCCTGTAGCCTCTGGAGCTGTGTCCTCCACAGGTTCCTAAGCACTCCCATCCCTGCGGCCACTTCTATGCATAGAAGGCTTCTGAACAGGGCTGTGAGCTCACCCTCAGCAGACAGGCCAAACATTTCTAAAAGTGCTGTAGAGGCTATGCCCTCTCTGTGCTTCTCTCCTTGCAAGCTCCTTGCACGTGGTCTCAGGTGTGGAGTCTCCTGGGTCAGAAATTCCTATCTGGGACCTGATAAGACCCAGGATGGATGTCGGCAGGCCTCAGCAGCAGGCTTAGGTGGGGGTGGATGAGCCCGCAAACCATCCCCAGGCTCACTGCAGTAGTCATCCTAAACTCCAAGGAAACACAGAGAGGAATAAATTCTCCAGGCTTTGGAAAGTCCTTAGCTTGAGCCCGAGCTTGAGCCTGCAGCCCTGCACTTCCCTTCCAGGGTACAGGGGCTGTGTTCAAAGTCAACATGCAAGGAACTAAAGCACCTATGCTTAAAGTCCCAGTCCTCAGTCCTGAACAACCCACAAGGGTTCTGCAAGCAGCATGTCATGTAGCCCACAGATGAAGATGAGGAGGTGACAGGGTACACAGTTCCCTTTCCTAAGACAGAAGTGACTCAGACAGGCAATGCCTTCCTTGTTCCTCTTGGTTGCCCGTGTAGCAAGGAGTGATGTTTTGAAAGTCCCTGGCTGAAGAACTGCTAAAGAGATGGCTCTGAGAGGAGGGGCAGGGGCGGCCTCTTGACATGTTGGGATTAGCCATGGCTCCAGGGATGCTCTGCATGCCTATAGGGCTAAATAGACAGAAGACCACTGGGGCCCTAACGTCAGTTGTTGTAAGACACCAGTGACTTCCAGCAAAGTCTGAGGAGCAAGAGTTCTTTCAGCAAATGTACAGAGAGCTTCAGGAGGTCCTGTAGGAATGCAACGCAAGGAGCCAAGAGTGGGGTGGACCTGAAACACCTGGAAGCCCCGTTGGCAAGGTGAGGGCAGAGGTGCATGCAGAAGAGGTGGTGATAAGGTGGAGCTGGGCCCTAGGCCAAGCAGGGCGTTCATAGGAAAAGTTGGACTGTTGGGGAAGAGGGGGTGAGAGGCCGGAGAGTGATATGGCATAGCAGTGGGACCACTTATGAATCAGTGTCCTGGCATGTGGCATTGTGCCAGGCTGTGGTTGAGAAGGAGCAAGATGACGTTCAGAGGCCTCAGGATGTTGAGCTAAGGAAGTCATCTGTCCATGGCAGAAGAATGACATAAAGAAGGCCAGGAGTCAGCCTCTGGTGCAAGACAGTGATGGAAGCTGAGGGTAGGTAGTCACCTTGAGCAATGCAGAGAAGCAGGACAGGGAAGGCAGAGGTGGGGCCAGAGATGAGACTCCAGATTATCGGGCTGCAGTTTGTTAGCCAGGGCCAGAGAACAAAGCACCTAGCAAGGCTGTACTGAGCCAGCATGGAGAGTTCTCTCTCTCTCTCTCCCTCCCTCCCTCTCTTCCTCTCTCTCTCTCTCTCTCTCTCTCTCTCTCTCTCTCTCTCTCTCTCTCTCTCCCTCCCTCACTCCCTCCCTCTCTCTCTCTCTCTCTCTCTCTCTCTCTCTCTCTCTCACAGAGTGCTTCAGACACTCAAATAAGAAGCCCAAGTGAGGGGCTGGAGAGATGGCTCCCTGGATAAGAGTGCTCTCTTTGCAAGCATGATGATCCAAACTTGGATCCCAGCACCCACATAAAAGCTGAGCACAGCCACGTGTGCCCACAGCCACAGTCTGTGGGGTATGCAGAGACAGGTGCATCTTGGGAGAAACCTGACTGAAATGGCAGCTTCAGGTTTAGCAAGAGACTGTCTCAAGGGAGTAAGATGGAGAGAGAGAAGGATTCTCCAGCCTCCACATGCTAGGGCATGGATGTACTCACCTATGTACCACACATGACTACACCACACACACTTTAAGAAAAGACTTCACCTAGAATATACCTACTCTCATTAAGTCAGCCTTCAATAAATTATTCCCCTCCCCCACCACATCACATGTATTATTCAATTTGTTTTAAATAGAGTGCTCCTCCCAAGATGTAGAAATCCATGGGAATTTATTAAGTCTTGACAAGAGTTATTGAATGTTCTATTAAGTTTTCCAAATTGGCCAGTGTTGGATGGCTTAAAAATTATTCATTAAGGCATAACATTAAATACCAATAAATTGCATGGTATATTTATGAACTATCTTTGAAAGTCATTAAATATGCATATCAGGCAATAAATCCATTCTTTCCTGAAAGTCTGTTCTGAATGGTGGCAATTCAGGGTTTAGGTTATAGTCATGGGGGTGGGCTAGCTTGCTATTGGGTGTCACTAGGTCCTCAGGGGGTACACAGGAGCCAGGGCCACACCCTTTCTAGTCCTCATCCCACTTCTGGAATGAGAGGAGGCCAGCTAGACCAAGTAGGCAATTTTGATTTGTGATATATATCAGTGAAAATCCAAAGGTCAGAGAGCCATGTGATAGACCATACACTGTATTCTGGAATCTCCACTTATACCGCGACCACTGGCTGCTGCAATACCTGTCATTGACCCAAAACTAACCATCCAATCCTGGGAGCCAAGTGCTCTTACCTGACACTGTCTTCAGACTAGAATCAGCCAGTTCTGCCTGTGGGGATGAGGGACTTTAGCATTCACACACCCTCTGAGTGTGGCAGCAATACCGAATTCAGCCAGGCATGTAGTGCTCAGGTGTAGGTTGTTGGAAACTCCTTGCCAATCTGCTAGTGCAGGGGCAATATCAGCTGTCACCCATAATGAGTAACCCCAAGGTTGTAATTTAGTCTCATCCCAGATTGTACAGTAATGGAGAACTCAGCACCTCCATGGCCCACTGTCAGGCTGGTTGCATTCCTTATCTAGGAATGTCTGGAGCTGGAGAATCCCAAGCTGTTCTTCCATAGATGTTCTCCAGCTGCCCACCATAGGGCAGAGTGGTCTCGAGGTTCCCAAGGCTACCATTGACTCTAGACTTTGCTACCAGGTGTTTTCTTGTGTTCCCTAATTGTGAAACACAATGCTTGTCCCAGCAGCCGTGGCCTGCCAGTCCATGTAACAGGTAGGGAACCTGTTCCGTAAGAAGGTTATAGCCAGGTGGGAGTTTCCAAGGATGGAAAGGCCCATACTTGATGCAGAAACACCTCATTAGCTCTGTGATCTGTGGTATGATTGATCCTTTGGGGGCATTCTTAGATTGGTGGGCATGCTGCTTTTTGTGGGACAATAGAGTGACTGAATAAAACCAAAGGGGAAAGAATGGCCACCTCTTTAGGGTGCATGCTTGACAGTGAGCTCCTGTTGCACCTACTCTACTCGGCTCACCTCAGCCCTTTGATGAGTGGGGGATCCATGCCTTCTGTGTTGAACATGTATTGTTGTGTGTTCATTTGAGTGAAGATATGTGTGGATCTAGTATGCGTGTGTGGAAACATGAGGTCAAACCTCAGGTGTCTTCTTCAGCTTTTGTCTACCCTATTTTTTGAGACTGTATCTCTCGGTACCTGGGACTCACCACTTTGGCAAGGTTGGCTGGCCAGCAAGCCCAGGACTTGCCTGTCTCTATCTTTCCGGAGCTGGAAGTACAAGAGAACGCCTTTCTCAACGCTGAGCTTTTAAGTGGGTGCTGAGGATCCGGCTCAGATCCTCAGGCTTGTCCAGTGGGCACTTTACCAAGCAAGCTCTTTCCCTAAGCCCACTAAAGAGAAACTAAATCAAAACTCTCCTAGATAATTTGGAGAGACAGACCAACAGACACACAGAGAGACAAAGAGAGCAGGAAGGTGAGCAAAGAGCCGGCTTAGGAATAAGGAAGCCACCCAGCCACTCCAGTGGAATTGAATCCTGGCACCCTGTGGTCCATTCTCCCACAGGAGAGCTAGAGGCTTCACTTGGCATCTTTCATCTAAAGTTTGGCTGGAATGAACTTTCCCCTCTTTTCAGTCCTACAAGCAGCCACACAGACCAGTGAGAGCCCCTGTGTGGGCTGAGTGAAGCTGGTATTTCTCTCCTTTCAGCCCACAGCACAGGCTGGGCTAGGGGTAGCCTCAGCTGACCATTGGAGGATGATGGTGGGAACACATTTCTCAGCTTGGTTCACTTTAACCTGCCTTCCTCAAGAACTTCAGTTGTGCCAGACCTCTTGGCAGCTGTCCACTGGTGTAACTGTACATGCTTGTGCGGGGAGCTACAGAAACGACCAGCTCCTGTGCTCATTCTTTATGATAGAAGGCTGTCTCAGCATCCTGAGTGTTCTCCCAGGGGACCCCAAGAGGTGTCAGGGCTTTCTCTAGTAAAGTGTGTGTCCCCAAGAGGTGTCAAGGCTTTACTAAAGTGTGTGCCAGAATACCTGAGAGCACCTATAGAGATGCATATTCTTTGTCCTCACCCCCAGAGTGGGTCCTGGAGGTCTGAGGGTACAGCCTCAGAACTGTATCTCTAATTAATTCTCGAGGTGGTACTGGTGCTGCGGTGCCAATACAGTGCATGGTGGTGGGGCTGAAGGAGGGGTTCCATGAGAATCATTTGGGAGCTCATTTCAACTGCAAAGACACTGGGTCTCACCCCAGACACAGTGAATCAGACACTCTGGGAGTGGAGTCCTGCCATCTGCACCTTAGTAACTCACATGTACCTGAAGTTTGAGAAGATCCCAGAAGTGCCCCCAGCCTGAGCTGGCGGTGATTTGGGAACCAACAGGAGCTTGGAACCTGGGGATGAAGACCTTTGTCTGTTTCCTGGGGAACCTGGTATCCCAAGACTGTGTGAGGCAGAAACAGAAAGTTGGAAGTACTTTGCCTGGGCACAGATCAGATGCATCCCCGGCATCTTTTTGTGGTGACGGAAGCAGGAACATCTGCTTAGGAGCTCTCGCCTTTGCATTCAGCACAGCGGAAGAGTTAACTGAGTAAAGCTGTCAGACAGCCGTCTGTTGTCCCAGTAACACCCTGCAGCTGCCAGAAGAAGGAAACCCAAGTTTCCAGGCACCAGGCCCCGATCCCCAAGCCTCAAGTGGGCTGTTTGGCATCTACCTTTACCTTCTGGAAAGAGGAATACAGAACTGACTCCATAGGACCTTGCTTGCCTGAACTTACTTTGTAGAATGACCACAAACAGTCTGTTCCCTATTGGAGTTCCTGTTCAGTACAGATATGTGTGTTCCCAGCACTGTGATGGGCATTCATTGAAATGGCTGCCTCTGGCCTGTACCCTAGGCTAGGCAGTCTATGACCTCCACAGCTCCAGCCCCTCCACAGGTGCAGTCTCGACAGTATGCACAAGCTAGAGCCACATTTGAGAGGCTAGCACCCTCACCAGAATACAGGGATTCCCTGGATTTCTCAGAACTGAGAAAGAAGGCTTAAAATGGATGTTCTAGTTTCATTTCTGTTTCTGTGATGAAAAAAAATCAACTTAGGGAAGAAAGGACTTATTTTTAGCTCAGAATCCTAGGTATAGTCCATCCCTGTGGGGAAATCACAGCAGCAGGACCTTGAGACAGCTTGCTACATCAATCCATAGTCAAGAGCAGAGAGAAACAAATGCATGCATGTGTACTTGCTTGTGCTCAGCTTGATTCTCTACTCTTACACAGTTCAGGACCCCTGCTTAGGGAATGGTTCCACCCACAGTGGGCTAATTCTTCCCACATCAGTTAACTTACTTAAGACAATCTCACTCATACAGAGAGATATGCCTGCAGGTTGACTCAACGTAGAGGATCCCCGATTGAGAATCGTCTCACATAATTCTAGGTTGTATCAATTTGACAGCGAGCATTTGTCCATAAGATCCAGGGATCTGCCACTTGCTTGGCTTAGAGCTTCCTGGCTAATGAATAGGTCTCAGAGCCTTGACCATGCATCTTCCTGAGTGGACAACCAAGAGCTCTGCAGGTATCTTTGGTGATTTCTCCAGCCTGTCAGTGGCTCTTAGAAATCCCTCCAAGAAATAGGGATGGGAACATAATCTCAAGAGTAGGCAAGTCTGTGCAAGAGGTTGTGCATTCTAGGTTGTGGAAACTGAGGTAGAACACAGCCTGCCCCTCCTCAAGTATGTATCACATGGAAGGAAAAGGGCTTCAGAGAATGAGGCTGGCAGAACTTCTGCATTTCCTTTCAGCATCAGGAAGTGGATCTGGAAGCCAGATCTATCTGTCACTGCTGGAAAGGGCAGGGACACAGTGGGGCCCTAGTTTCCTGCCTCTGCATGACTGATGACACTCCCACCGACTTCTGGTATCTTCTGGTGGCTTGGTCCTCACAGCTATGGAAATGTTGGAGGGTGTGGCTGCAGCAAGAGAAGATAGGATGCTGGTATCTGCTGGTTGTTTATTCTGTGCTGACAGCCTGCATCCAGTCTTTATTCTCTTAGGGGGACTTGGCACCCACATTAAAGTGAGGGAGATGAAGGCCTAGAGAGGTGCATGGCTATGAGTATCCTTTCCAATCCAGTATCCCAAAGTTCATGCTGTCTGCACGTCACTCATCCAGGAAGGGATTCCTTATGCCACACTCCATTTTAGATACTGGATTCAGAGAAGAAAGCCCATCCCACATGGTGTGACCACACCAGTGAGGGCTGACAAATTATACCCTGAAATCTCAGGCAAACTGAATCTGAGGGTGCAGCTGGAAAAATGTCTGCAGCCACAATGAGCGTGTATTAAGGACAAGGAGCCTTCATCAGGGTGCCCAGGCAAGGTGACATTTCAGCAGGATTCTGATAGGGAAAGCTGTGTGTGTGTGTGTGTGTGTGTGTGTGTGTGTCTGTCTGTCTGTCTGTCTGTCTGTCTGGAAAAAGGTACTCTCTGCCAATGAGAGAGCTAGTGCAGAGGTCCGACAGCTGCCCAGATGACTGGAGCCAAGTGATGGAGGGGGTGCTCCGGAGAAAGTGAGGGACAAAGGAGCATGTCCAGCCTAGTGTAAGGGGGCCAGTGTGAGTTAGGGGGACACAGAAAAATGCTCAGGTTCAAAGGATAGTCACCCCTCGGGAATGCCAACAAGATCCAATGTCGATATTCTATATAGCTCCAAACAAACAAAACAAACAAACAAACAAACAAACAAAACCCAAAACCAAACCAAAACAAAACAAAAACCCAAAAACCCCCAAAGAACTGGAATCTCCATGTGAAAATGGAGCCAGGAAGGAAAGAGACGGTCAGCAAACCTGAGGTCTTCCTTCACTGGGAAGGATGGTTAGCATCCAAAACGAACGAAACTGCACTGGTGTCTCCAGTGGGGGGCCTTTCATCGGGGTCTTCAGAGCAGCTACTAGTCCTACCTGGTGACCCTGCCTCCAGGTTGGGAGGCCTGGAAATGCAGCACAAAGCTGGTTATGGAACAACTTGAAGTATGTGACTTAATAACCCCTCTATTGTGTAATATTGCACTACAGGAAAAAAAGCCCTTAAGCCTGCTTAGTGCCTGCATTTTCTTCTTTTTAAAAAGACAGAAAGCCAGTACCTCCATGTGCTCAGCCAGAACTCCCTCCTCCCAACTCCTGCGCCTCCCAAAGCCATGATTAGGCCAAGGGTCTTGCATTGTGCTTCAGGGAACAGCATGGGGATATGATGGGCGTTCTGAGTGTTTAAGGTGCAAACACCCTCCCCCTAAGCAGGGACAGCTTTGATGCTGAAAATACAGGGTACAGTTAAGCAGGCATCTGTGCCCAGTGCATACAGAGTGCCCCATTTTGCTGTCAGGGAAAGATGATTCTCAGAGATGGTTAAAGGCCCTGGCCTTACTGCCTGGCCTTTCTTTGCCCCGTTGATAGCACCCAAAGAAGACAGGATTTATGCTGCCCAGGAGAAGAGTGAAGAGGTTGTGGATAGATGACTGAATATCTTTATTCTCCACCCCTGAGCTGTGTCAGACTCCTTTAGACCCATGTGGTATCTGACCAAGAGGAGACGGGTGGTTTGCTGGACCTGTTGGAGTTGGTTCTATGTATAAGCATCTGAAAGGGCAGTATTGAAAAATTTTAGCAGTATTCTGTATTTGTGTTTGTAGTATGTATGTTTTGGTGTTCATGTGGATGTGTATATGTGTGCATACTGGGGCGTGTGTGTGAGTGTGTGTGTGTGTGTGTGTGCTTGTATACATGTATATGGAAGCCAGGGGTTGATGTCCATTGACTTTTTCAGTCATCCATCACCTTCCCCTTAGAGACAGGGTCTCTAGCTAAACCTTGGGTTCCCCAGTTCTGCTAGGCTGTCTGGCCAATGGACTTGAGGGGTCCACTTGGCTCTGCCTCCTCCCAGGGTGGAGGTTATAGATGTAAGACACAGGCTCTGAGTTGTATGTGGGTCCTGGGGATCTGAACCCAAATCTTCATTCTTGTGTGGCAGGCACTTTAAGTTCCTGAGCCACCCTCCTAGTCCACAGACCTTCACTTCAGAGGTCCTTACTTATCACCGAGGATTTGGTGGGATTCCATCTCCATCCTAAGGCTGCATCCAACTCTGGCTTCCAAGGCACCTATGACTACTCCTGCTTCTTCCACCAGTCACAGCTCGTGGATCTGGTAGTCACACCCCAGCTCCGTGTAAAAGACAGCCAGTGTTCCAAAGTCTCTCCCTCTCGAGGTTCCCATAATGCCTCATCCAAGTTCCCACGACCCCATGCTTGGAATGTTGCCAGTCGCCAATTGTCTGCCACATGGCCACCAGATTCCCAGCTGGTTGGCACACCAATGCCACAGTGATCTTCTTAATTGGTCAATTGGCTCTTGCTACTTCGCTGTTGAAATCTTATCAGTGGCTTTCCCTTTGTGCTTAGAAAAAGCCTGACTTCTTAGGCTGGGCTCTGTCTGCTCACTCTGCCTTCCCTGAGACTTTAAGCAGTGGCATATGCTGTCCCTGCTTACCCATGGCCTGTGCCTATAGTTCTCATTCCAGCCCAGAACCTCCTGAAGGAAAGAGTGGATGAGGAGATAAGGGAGGGGAGAAGGGCTGGATTTTAAGACAGCTGGTCTTGGGTGTTAGACAAGGTATAGATAGGTTCTCTGTGACCTTGAGCATATCGTTTGACACCCTGGAACCTTTGTCCCTTATCTGTAAGTTGAGACGTACACCCCCCCCCCTTCTCTGGAATGTGCTCAGGATCAAATGAGCCAAAAGTGGCAGCCAGCCCAACACCTTGCGGGAATGCCACAGGTTTTCCTTTTCATCCTCCATGTTGATGAGCTTGATCGTTGATTAGAGGAAAGGCCTGGGGCTTACTGTCTCAATTCCCTGGTCTCTACCCTTTCCTGTCCGTGGGGACATCTGCATCTTGCCCTCACACACTAGGTAGTCCTCTGCCAAGGGTGAAGCCTACAGGGTTCCCACTGTCTTCAGGTAGTCAGACTTGAGGGTTCCCTTGGAGAAAAATTTGCCTGTGTCTCTGACCCATGGAGTGACTTGGAGGCCCTGTGTGGGACAGAGCAAGCTGAAGAGAGTCAGGACAAGTCAGGTCTAGCATGGGGTGGTAAGCATGATCCTAATTTTAGTGCTGATGTATTTGTTGGCTCCAGTTCTTGGGGTATAAGTGAGTGATTCTAATCCGTGTCCCTGTCTTCTAGTCTGGTTTGACCTATGGGGAGAGGCCCATCCAGAACCCTGCTAGATGCCTCCCACACTGTGACAATGGGTGGACAAGAGCTTGGGAGCCAACTGTGCTTCTTGGAGGCGGGGTAGGGTGGCATACCTCACGGCAGGTGTTCCCTCCATCTGTCGTGCCAACCACGCACATTCCTTCCTGTTGGGAGCAAAGCCATCTGCATCCCAGAGCTGCATGTCTGTCTGTGAAGGCCACGAGAGGCTGGTATTTGGACATCCTGAGCCACCCAGAGCCTTCCATGGTGGGGAAGGGATACCATGGACTGAGCAGCCCCTCCATGCTCCCCCAGCACTTGGGAGACTGACACAGGAGGATAATGAGTTCAAAGCCAGCCGGGGCTTTGTAGTGAGACTGTCTCCATAAAAGCATAAAAGCAGGAGACAATCTGGGAAAGAATTATGAAGCTAAAGAAATTACATTCCGTTTGTATACATCAACAGAACAGAAGTCTTGGAAGTATGTGTAGTGTGGTATGTTTTGCATGTGTGCATTGTGTGTGGGGAATGGTGTTTGTGTTACATGTATTGTATGTGAGAGTGTTATGTTTTATGTGTGTATGGTGTGTATGTGAGTGTGTTGTGTGTGTGATTCATGTACCCATGTGCACGTACATAGGCTAGAGGAGGACATCAGGTCCCTAGTTGTATTATGTCCACCTTACTGCTCTGAGACAGAGTAGTGGTTTGAATAGTCATGGCCCCCATAGGCTCACATATTTGAATGCTTAGTCCCCAAATGAGTGCTACTATTGAGGATTAGGAGGCATGAACTTGTTGGAGGAAATGTGTCGCTGGGAGTGGACTTTGAGGTTTCATAAGTCAACGCCAGGCCAAGCCTGCCTGCCTATCTATCTATCTATCTATCTATCTATCTATCTATCTATCATCCATCCATCTTTCTATCAGCTACCTACCTGTGAATCAGGATATAGCTCTCAGCTCCTTCTCCAGCATCATGTCTGCCTGTGTGCCACCATGCTTCCTTCCATGATGATAATGGACTAAACCTCTGAAACTGTAAGCAAATCTCTAGCCCACCCACACTCAGGTCCTTCTCCTTGAACAGCAAGCTCTCCCATCCACTGAGCCCAGAACTAAATTCTGAACCTACATGGGTGATAGATATTTGACAAAGGTGCCAGGGCAATTGAATTTGGGAAAAGCATTTTTTGAGTGAATGTTGCTGAAATCAGTGGATGCCCAAATGCAAAACAATGAAATGTAGCACTCACAATCTAACTCAGGATGGATCATAGACACAGATGCAAAACTGATAAAATTTGTGGAATAAAACACAGCAGAAAAATCTTAATAGCCTTAAGTTAGGCAGAATCTCAGACATGGCATCAAAGCACAGGTGACAGTGGGATAGAGTCACATTTGATTCTATCAAAATTAGAAACTTGTCCTTCAAAGAATGCCACCCAAAAGACAAAGAGGCAGTTGACAGAGTGAGAGCCAGTGTCTGCAAACCACACATTTGATTAAAATTTGTATTCAAATAAGGCATTTTTAAATGGATGGACATGATACTTCTCTTCAGGACTTATTTATTTATTATAGTTTATGTGCATGAACGTTTTTTGGCTCTCTGGATGTATGTGTTTCACATGCATGCAGTGCCTGAAGAAGCCACAAGAGGGCATCAGATTCATCTGGAACTAGAGTTGTGAGCCGCCTGATGCTGGAAACTGAACCCATATCCTTGGCAGAGCAATAAGTGCTCTTAACTGCTGAGCCATCTCTTCAGCCCTCAAGAACTATTAATAGCAGAGAAAGTATCCACTTTATAAATGAGCAAAAGACTCCAATAAACCTTCCTCTGGATAGGAATTTCTCTGAGACATGCTAACAGCCAATGAGCGAATGAGAAGGTGCCGAGCATCTTTAGCATCACTGGCCGTTAGAAAAAGATGCAGGAAGTAAAAACACAACAGCAACGATGGCAAAGATTTGGAACCCCTGTACATTGTTGCTGGACTATACAGTGGTACAGTCATGGTAGAAATGCCCGGTAGCTCTTCAGACAGTTAAGCATAGAGTTAACCTATGACTCAGAAATCCCATTTAGGTAGATACCCAGGAGAGGTGAAAACATACATCCACACAAAGTTCTGTACATGACGTTGACAGCGTCAGTCGTCACCACGGCACCCATGTGGAAACAGTAACCCTCCCTCAGATTGGAGGCCTAAGCCTACAGTGCCGTGTGACTCAGCAGTAAAAAAGGAGTGGAGCGCTCTCGATACCCAGCGGTGGACCGTGAAGGCGCTGGGCTACGCTATGTATCTTTTGTATGCTGTTAACTAGGACGTGCTGAGCAGAGCAGGAGGCACGTTTGTGAATGGGGAGCCCTTTCTAATGGGTCAGGACTGGGGCTATGGCGATGGTGCAGGCTCCTGACGATGCACCGAAGCAGCTGTACTGCGCAGCTGCAGCTCCAGTGAGCGCGGCTGTTGTGTAAGGCGGAGGAGTGAGTTCAGATCAGTGTTTTCCCCACAATGAGACGAAGAGGAATGCGCAGGACTGTGAGAGCCATGCGCTCTCACATAATGGTGTGATGGCTTAGACCGGCAGGCACATGCCTAAAACAAGAGATTCTGACGTTTCTTTTCCCCGTGTTTACTGGGTATGGTATGTATGTAAGTATAGTATAGTATAGTATAGTATAGTATAGTATAGTATAGTATACGATACTGTAGATATACAGCCCTCAGGCTACCCTACCAAAGAGGATTATCCCCAGTGGGCCCTGCAGATGAACTCAGGACCCTCCTGAGGCGAGGTGGGCTGAGCCGTAAGTGGGAGGGGTGAGGTCTCTGGGAAGTGAGCGGTGTATCGGAGCCCATGTGGCAGGCCTTGAACTGCATGTAGGGAATAGACACCTGTGTTGAGGGTCCTCCTCCTCCTGCCGTCACCACCCCACCTGCCAGCCCAGATGCCAGCTTCTCCTAGTTCCTTGAAGAAGGAGTAAGGAAATAAATTTCCTACTCCACTCCTAGCTACACCCTTCCTCCGTAAAGCCAAGGGGCTGGCCAGGTTTAGACTCTCCATACTCAGCTCAGACAAGACAAACAGAAAACATCACTCCTCCCGCCCACCAAGGACACCATGTGGGCGTTTACCTGAATGAGTCCTGTGTGGTCCCTTTGCTGGGTTGTGGCTGGCCAGGAAGGGCCTCAGGTGAGCAGGGCATCAGGAGGCCCCAGGAATCACTGTTCAAGGGGCAGATGAGATCCAGTCTCACATGTCCATCATCAGCTCTGAGGGTGGGATGTGGGGAGAGGTCATAGGTCATGTAAAGTAGCCTTCCATTTGACTAGGAGGACACCTGGGATCAGAGTTTGGGACCATCTATTAAGAGAGCAGGGGCTCACGGGAGGGAAAGCTAACAGCCATCTGGATGCTGTGTGCCAGGGGGCACAACTGTTATCTGAGATGATATCTTCCTTGCTAGATTCTGCCCGGAGTTGTCTGGATGCTCCGACCTTCTTCTCTGAACTGTTGGCTGGCTGTTGCCTGGACAGAGCATAGCAGCTTGCTCCATGGGCTCTGTTCCCCGTGTAACCCTGTCCCCACTCCCTCTCCCTTTCCCAGCCTGGCATGATGTCATGTAAGTATCTACTCCTTTGCTTGCTGTATGCTCTGAGTAGAACCTGAGTTCCATGGGTGGAGACCTGGAATGCTTTAGGCTCCAGACTTCAGCGCGCTGGTTCAAGACTAGCCTAGGAGTGTTTCTCAGCTGTCCTGGGAAAGCTGAGGTGACTCTGCTTAACCCTTGAATGCACAGAAGACAAGAGAACTGTGAACCCCAATACCACCACCCAGCTGTTTGACTTTGGACAAGTGACTTAGCATCTCTGTGCATCAGCTTTCACCTTTGCAGAATGGCGTGACAAAGAGAAGCTACCTGGTGGAGCAAATGGGAGGGCCGGACAGGATGGCATATGAGGAATGTCTAGCAAGTCACCTGCCTCTGAATGTGTTCTGCAGTTGCTCCAGGGGTGACCTTGGGAGGGAAGAGCTTAGCCAGAGAGCCGAGGGTCCTCAGTGCTTGCCAGCGGTGTCGTATGTGGTTGCCGGCTCAGGTTTTTTCCTAATGTGCTGAAATGCAAAGGGATGAATTATTCATATCTCTGTCTGAGGAAGAGCCCAGGTCTTCTCTTCTGTGCTTAACTCAGAGTTTAGACCCTAGGAAGGGCCAGGTCAGCCAGTCCTGTAAGAAGTCAGAAAGGGAATCCTGGAGGTTTACAGCCCCATTTTACATATGAGGTGATTGAGGTCTGAGGTGGAGATGTCACTCCTATCTTCTTTGTCTGTGAGGATGACAGAGATGGCATCTCCGTCTGGGGATGCAGGCTCAGGCGGGGCTCTCAGCATCTAATGGCTCCCAGAAGGAAGAGGTGCAGCCTTCTGTATGGGGCCCCTGGAGAGAGGGGTTTCTGCACATGGCCAGGAAAGAAGAAGCCCTACCACAATACCTTCCTTGGGTTTCCAGGTGTCCTGGAGACTCCGAGCTTCGGGGAACACCCATGTGACCTCCTGGCCAAGCTGAGACAACCTAGGAGCAAGGGCTGCTGGCCGACAGTAGGAGGGTCCACCTTATCTGCTCCCAAACTACTATGCTTCTAGTCTCCACCCATCTGTCCAACCAGACTCGTCTGCATTACACTGTCTAGAGAAAAGGAGGCATGGAGCAGCCTGGAGAAAGTGGGAAGAGGATGCAGTAGAGCCCCAGACAGGGACAGGGCTGAGACCTGAGCCCATCTGTGGGCTCTACCTTCCTGGCATCTTCCTTACTCCAAGAACCTCTGGCGCTTGTGGGAAAACAGTCCATAAATTCTGATCTGTGTGCTTGGGGGACTTGATGCCCTTTGCTTCCATTGTTCTCATCTGTAAAATGGGGACAGCTGTGAATGTGCTACATCAAGGACAGTCACTCTATTGGAGGATCAACAGTGTCTCCATTGGCTCCTTCTTAGCTGGGCAAGCCCTGGCTCTATGCATGGCTTATGGGGGTCCTAACTGCCTTTGATTTAGGGCATGCCCATAAGCAGTTATGCCCCCCCCCCAGCTCAGATACAGAAACACGGGGGATGAGTCCCTGAAAGGAGCTTAGACTGAAGGCCATGTTCTGCTACTAGAAATCCCCACTTCCCTTTTGCAGGAAATCTCAAAGGCCATGCATGGTGGGGATCTGAGGAAGGAGGGGGGACACAGCCACGTGGAGGTGTACCAGGAAAGCCAGAGGACAGAGGCACACAGTGAAACGTGGGAGTTGCTAAGCGGGCATGCTTGTTTTGTTTCTGTTTTATTTTGAGACCAGGTCTGTTGCAGCTGAGGATAACCTTGAACTTGTGATTTTCATGCTGAAATCGTTCCCTTAAGCCCAGATCCACTGGTTTCTTTCCATCGGAAGCTCGAACATTCGAGTTGAGTTAGATGATGTCTTTGCTGTGGCTAGTCCCACCCCCACCTTCATGGCCCCACCCCCACCTTCATGGCCCCAC